>NC_042512.1:12426849-12765914 GCF_900963305.1 Echeneis naucrates | reverse complement strand
CATCAAACAACACTAGCATCAAACATCCAAGCATCACAAGCATCACACACACATCAACACATCCAAGCATCAAACAACACAAGCATCAAACAACACTAGCATCAAACACACACATCACAAGCATCAAAACACACTAGCATCAAACATCACAGCATCAAACAACACAAGCATCACTAGCAACACAAGCATCAAACTACACTAGCATCAAACAACACTAGCAACACAAGCATCAAACAACACAAGCATCACAAGCATCAAACAACACAAGCAACACTAGCGACACAAGCATCAAACTACACTAGCAACACAAGCATCAAACAACACAAGCAACACTAGCGACACAAGCATCAAACTACACTAGCAACACAAGCATCAAACTACACTAGCATCAAACAACAAGCATCAAACAACATGCAACACAAGCATCAAACAACAAGCATCAAACAACACAAGCAACACTAGCGACACAAGCAGCAAACAACACAAGCATCACTAGCATCAAACAACACAAGCAACACTAGCGACACAAGCAGCAAACAACACAAGCATCACTAGCATCAAACATCACAAGCATCAAACAACACAAGCAACACTAGCGACACAAGCATCAAACAACACAAGCATCACTAGCATCAAACATCACAAGCATCAAAACAACACAAGCAACACAAGCATCAAACAACACAAGCAACACAAGCATCAAACAACACAAGCATCAAACAACACAAGCATCAAACAACACAAGCATCAAACAACACAAGCATCAAACAACACTAGCATCAAACATCACAAGCATCACAAGCATCAAACAACACTAGCATCAAACATCACAAGCATCACAAGCATCAAACAACACTAGCATCAAACATCACAAGCATCAAACAACACAAGCATCAAACAACACTAGCATCAAACAACACAAGCATCACAAGCATCAAACAACACTAGCATCAAACATCACAAGCATCAAACAACACAAGCATCACTAGCAACACAAGCATCAAACTACACTAGCATCAAACAACACTAGCAACACAAGCATCAAACAACACAAGCATCACAAGCATCAAACAACACAAGCAACACTAGCGACACAAGCATCAAACAACACAAGCAACACTAGCGACACAAGCATCAAACTACACTAGCAACACAAGCATCAAACTACACTAGCATCAAACAACATGCAACACAAGCATCAAACAACAAGCATCAAACAACACAAGCATCACAAGCATCAAACAACACAAGCAACACTAGCGACACAAGCAGCAAACAACACAAGCATCACTAGCATCAAACATCACAAGCATCAAACAACACAAGCAACACTAGCGACACAAGCATCAAACAACACAAGCATCACTAGCATCAAACATCACAAGCATCAAACAACACAAGCAACACAAGCATCAAACAACACAAGCAACACAAGCATCAAACAACACAAGCATCAAACAACACAAGCATCAAACAACACAAGCATCAAACAACACTAGCATCAAACATCACAAGCATCACAAGCATCAAACAACACTAGCATCAAACATCACAAGCATCACAAGCATCAAACAACACTAGCATCAAACATCACAAGCATCACAAGCATCAAACAACACTAGCATCAAACATCACAAGCATCAAACAACACAAGCATCAAACAACACTAGCATCAAACAACACAAGCATCACAAGCATCAAACAACACTAGCATCAAACATCACAAGCATCAAACAACACAAGCATCACTAGCAACACAAGCATCAAACTACACTAGCATCAAACAACACTAGCAACACAAGCATCAAACAACACAAGCATCACAAGCATCAAACAACACAAGCAACACTAGCGACACAAGCATCAAACAACACAAGCAACACTAGCGACACAAGCATCAAACTACACTAGCAACACAAGCATCAAACTACACTAGCATCAAACAACATGCAACACAAGCATCAAACACAAGCATCAAACAACACAAGCATCACAAGCATCAAACAACACAAGCAACACTAGCGACACAAGCAGCAAACAACACAAGCATCACTAGCATCAAACAACACAAGCAACACTAGCGACACAAGCAGCAAACAACACAAGCATCACTAGCATCAAACATCACAAGCATCAAACAACACAAGCAACACAAGCATCAAACAACACAAGCATCAAACTACACTAGCATCAAACAACAAGCATCAAACAACAAGCATCACGCATCACAAGCAACACAAGTAACACAAGCATCAAACAACACTAGCATCAAACAACATGCAACACAAGCATCAAACAACAAGCATCAAACAACACTAGCGACACAAGCATCAAACAACACAAGCATCACTAGCATCAAACATCACAAGCATCAAACAACACAAGCATCAAACTACACTAGCATCAAACAACACAAGCATCACAAGCATCAAACAACACTAGCATCAAACATCACAAGCATCAAACAACACAAGCATCAAACATCAAACAACACTAGCATCAAACATCACAAGCATCAAACATCACAAGCATCAAACAACACTAGCATCAAACAACACAAGCATCACAAGCATCAAACAACACTAGCATCAAACATCACAAGCATCAAACATCACAAGCATCAAACAACACAAGCATCAAACTACACTAGCATCAAACAACACAAGCATCACAAGCATCAAACAACACTAGCATCAAACATCACAAGCATCAAACAACACAAGCATCAAACATCAAACAACACTAGCATCAAACATCACAAGCATCAAACATCACAAGCATCAAACAACACTAGCATCAAACAACACAAGCATCACAAGCATCAAACAACACTAGCATCAAACATCACAAGCATCAAACATCACAAGCATCAAACAACACAAGCATCACAAGCATCAAACAACACTAGCATCAAACATCACAAGCATCAAACAACACAAGCATCAAACAACACTAGCATCAAACATCACAAGCATCAAACATCACAAGCATCAAACAACACAAGCATCACAAGCATCAAACAACACTAGCATCAAACATCACAAGCATCAAACAACACAAGCATCAAACAACACTAGCATCAAACAACACAAGCATCACAAGCATCAAACAACACTAGCATCAAACATCACAAGCATCAAACAACACAAGCATCACTAGCGACACAAGCATCAAACTACACTAGCATCAAACAACACTAGCAACACAAGCATCAAACAACACAAGCATCACAAGCATCAAACAACACAAGCAACACTAGCGACACAAGCATCAAACAACACTAGCAACACAAGCATCAAACATCACAAGCAACACAAGCATCAAACAACACAAGCATCAAACAACACAAGCATCAAACAACACAAGCATCAAACAACACTAGCATCAAACATCACAAGCATCACAAGCATCAAACAACACAAGCATCAAACATCACAAGCATCAAACAACACAAGCATCAAACAACACTAGCATCAAACAACACAAGCATCACAAGCATCAAACAACACTAGCATCAAACATCACAAGCATCAAACAACACAAGCATCACTAGCAACACAAGCATCAAACTACACTAGCATCAAACAACACTAGCAACACAAGCATCAAACAACACAAGCATCACAAGCATCAAACAACACAAGCATCAAACATCACAAGCATCAAACAACACAAGCATCAAACAACACAAGCATCAAACAACACAAGCATCAAACAACACTAGCATCAAACATCAAACAACACTAGCATCAAACAACACTAGCATCAAACATCACAAGCATCAAACAACACAAGCATCAAACACAAGCATCACAAGCAACACAAGCATCAAGCAACACAAGCATCACAAGCATCAAACATCAAACAACACTAGCATCAAACAACACAAGCTTCAAACATCACAAGCATCACTAGCATCAAACATCACAAGCATCAAGCAACACAAGCATCAAACATCACAAGCATCAAGCATCAAACAACACAAGCATCACAAGCATCAAACATCACAAGCATCACTAGCATCAAACATCACAAGCATCAAGCAACACAAGCATCACAAGCATCAAGCATCACAAGCATCAAACACAAGCATCACAGGCATCAAACATCACAAACTTCAAAGGCATGACACATCACAGGCATCAAAATCATCTCAAGCATAACACAAGCATCACAGGCATCAAAGGCATCACAAGCATCACAAGCAACAACCAACACAGGCATCAAACATCACAAGCATCAAAGTCATCATATACAAACTGCAAGTCCCACATTTAGTATCAATGGCTGTGTGGCAGGGTTGTAAGGCAGACGCTGTAGCTCACGACATTCACGGTCACGCTTTCACCTACTTCCTACTCTTCTTCGCCACTTCCACGCACCTTCCACACCTTCTCCAGCTGTGGCAGCCATGACGGAAGGCACGAACAATGAGTTGGCCAAAGGGGGGCAACCCCACACTCGCACAAGAACTCCCAACACCGTTGACGACTACACAAACCTAAACCAAACAACTCTGGACAGTTGTCCCTCGCTCTACGTGAAGCTGCAACATCCCGCTACTGCAGAGATGGAACGCTCTCATCCTTGCACGCAGGAAACAAACGCACCGCATCCGCCCTCCCAGACGATAAGCCTGAAGGACAGCTGCCCAGGTGCTGCTGTAGCTTCCTGCCAGTGAAGGCCAACGGCTACAGACACGCTGCGCAATGTGCTCCGCTACCTCCTCCTCTCCCGCGTTCTGTGTTTGAAGTGGATTTCCTTCCAGATTGGGTTTATAAAAGGGACCATCTAAAAGGAAATCCGCTTCAAACAACAACTACACACACCGCTTGACTAATGCCGTACGCTCACCTTCACCGCAACCAGTAAAACACTTTGAGGTGACCGACTAGAGAATACCGACACCAAACTTACATATCACACAGCACGTGCACTAAAATGCTCCCAACAACACCAGCAAAAAATATCAACCCACCAGAACAGCTAGACTCACGGCCCTGACAATTCTTTGGCAAGCAAACACACCTACGTGCTGCCAGTGACACTCTCAATGACGCGCCACCAATGACGCGCACCGACATAATGTAAGGGCCCAACCTTCGACCGCAACAGCCCGCAACTTCTACAGATCGTAATGGCTACCTGCATATTCCGCTCCAGTCGCAATAGTCCGACATTTATGCCACACACGCTACACGAGGACTCCCCAAACTACAGCCCGCAGCATTAGCCAGACCGGCCCGCTTGACTATCGCAAACTATTCCTATTCCAGGATTTCCTTTCCTCACTAATGGCAACCTTGACACTACGTGGGGATGCAAAGACGTTCATTCATAACTACGCTTCTGCTACTTCATGCAAACTTCTCTTTTGCTCCATAAACGCCACCGTGGCACACAGCGCTAAACAATGGCAAACATGCTCGCCAGGGCAAAGTGACACATTCGGCACTGGAAAGCACCAGACTATGTATCCGCAAAGCCGCCGGGAGCGCTTTTTAACACCACGTGCTTATCCCATTACTACAACCCGCTATTCTTTGGCTATATTGTGTCACATCACCACATCTTCACTTCAGACTGTACATTTGTACACCTGTAAAGAACTACCCGCAAAGTGCTGCCACCGTAACAGGTACACACGCCCCGCGCCTGTTCGCTGGCCGCTCGCTTAAAGAGCAAAAAAACAACTCGCTTTCCTCATCTCACATATAACTTCTCTATTGCTAGCGGCAATACGTGCCACATCCTTCTGTCGCATGTCACGTTACATCTCTCGCAACCGCTTTATGATCACCATGTCGGCCAATATCCCACCCAGGACTGCGCATCTGTTGTTGTGGTCACGCTATCCGTTGCTACCGACCAAGGACTAGCTAGTCTTCACTTAACACGCAAGCAGCAACAAAGGGCCCCCGCCCACCCCTCCCCTCTCTTTCTCACACACATGCAGGTTATAGGATAGGCAACCCCGTGGAAGTACAGGTGCCTCAAATACGCACGCTGGAACGAGAAAGCTTGTTCACGTTTTTCTACATCACCTTAAACACGACTGTGTCTCATCAGCTCATTCCTTCATTTCTGACCTAATCCAAGGAACATCTGCAATACCTACAGCTGGGCATGAATATCAGGTACAAGCTACTCGCCTTCGCTAGCTGCTACAGAGGACACTTCGCAACCCTAACGCACACACACACACTACATCAAATACATTACATTGCATCTGCAGAAAGAAGCTACAATAGCTAACCAAGTACGCTACATCTAAACACCCTTTGTGGTAAACAGTAAACCACCAACACAGTCGCACGCAAATGACGTCTAATGTGGGGCACCGGGACCAAACGCGGCAGGCCGGAACTCGCCCTAATCCAGGGGACGCTTCACAAACCTCAAACAACTTCACTACATGTCAGCTCCACGCTGACAGAGTCACCACATTGAACGCAGAACAGACTACAGTGAGACGCTGGCGCCGCGTGCAGCAATCGACGCTCCTACTACATCTACGCGACCTCACATTGTTAAAAACTAAACGGCAGCAGGCCTCGCCTCCGCAAACAACAACAGCACACGAGGACTACCTCTGACGCAGCGCAAACCCTCTGGTTGTCGCATCTCTGCATTGCGCGTGATTCTCTAAACTTGAGGAAACCCTGGACGAGTTACATGCCAGCAAAAGGAAAAGAGCCTGAGACTTTGATTTCAGAAACCAAGTCCACCAAAACATACTCACCGTTTAGAGCCGTACCCAAACATGCGGCCACACAAAAGCGACAGCGGTCGAGGACTAAGACGTACGCGCGCACCTTCGCTTCGTAGAAAAAGATGCATTAAGCCTAACCCTGCCACTTGCAAGAGAGAACAGACTACATCTTCGCAAAACTTAAACAGTCTTGACACATGTGCAGGCAACATATGACAGCGTTCCACTTGTCTGATGCTACGTAAGCGACGCCGACACGTGCTCAGATCAAGTGAGAGGCGCTCCACTCGCACCGACTCCTTCCAACTCCCTAGCGATGTGAAGCAGATGCTTTTCTGCATTCACGTTGAAATGCGCTCTTAACGCACGCGCGACAATCGTCAGTGTATGCACAACTACTACTGATTGCCTACTTGTTGACCGGTGCTGGCCACGCGTCAACAAAGGTGAGACGACAGAGGCGGCGATTGACTTTCGCGAGACTACTCAGTCGTCAACATCACGCTCGACCTCGATCCCGTCCTGAACCGCTTGGCAAACCCCAGAGAACAACTCACCTCTAACAAAACCCCAAAACGCCGCCCCGGTGGCACGCTTCCTGACAGAAAAACGCTCTCCCGTACACATCTATTCAGGTTCACGCAACCAGCAACTCACCGCTAACTGCGCATGTGGGGGACGCGCTTGGGCTACATGATGCCACCGGTGACAAACACGCCTATCGCACAAGATTGAAACACTAGACGACTAAACGTGCACTCGCACAACACAAACACTAGGAACGCACCAATAACTCCAAAATCCTCAAAGAAAACACAACTGTGCTCATTGGCCAATGGAAAGAATCCACCCCTTCGCAACCTGCCACAAAACAACGTCACACCGCAGACACCGCACAAAACACCTTTTTGGCCAAGGCGGGGTCCCACGCGCCACAACGCGTCAGTAGCCATCGCCGCGTCCTGAACGATGCACAACACTTTGGGAGAGGGCAGACCTTGATTAACCCAAACAGGGTCACTTCGACCGCGCCGACTCACGCTCTACTTGGCCAACTGCAACAAATGACTGTCCCTCAACCTGCCTAAGAACACAAAGTTCACTGTGTTAGCGCTACATTTCAACAAAGCAACACTTTCGACAGCAGCCGCCGCCACGGTTTGACGGTGTTGCCCTTGAGTGGGCCAAAGGGGGAAGACCCACACGAGCAAAGAAAAACACCATCAAACCGACAACTGGCGCCGCTCTTCAAAAGCGTTCCCGCAACTACATCCTACTGCTTCAGCCAAAAACAACACCACGCTGATGAAACACGCTCACCCTCGCGCGCATTAAGAGCAAGACACCTGCCAACAAACACCCACGCCAAATACGACACGCACAAACACAATGGACCCAATTACTCGACTCGTTCGTGGAATTTCCTGTAGATGCATCCGTGGCTAAAATCTTCCATAGCAGCAGCCCCGCTTCTATGTTACTTATGTCTCTGTGTATTCTGTATTGTTTTCGACACCTTTCCGGTGATGTCCGTGTGACATTAGCAACATCCACCGACACCGGGACACGCTGCGTTCAAAAACCACAGGCAAACACACGCCAATTAAGTGACAGATGCACATGACTCAACATAGCCAAAACTGCCACAAAGGTATCCTAATGGACAACTGCATGATGCACAGCCAACGCGACCGTATTCCAGTACGCTGCTCGTCCGGCGTATTGCAACGCACCAACTACAAGGAGAAATACTACTAGTTGCTGCAGCAAAGACACCCACAGTCTTGCGAACTCACTGCAGACGAGACACCAAACAACTGTCAACAGCTGCACGCTGGCAACACCTACTCACGCACGCCAAGGCTTGATACTAAATCACAGATGCAACATAACCACTAAAGCGTACGCATCTTTACAACCCAAACCCCTTCTAAATTCATGTTTACATCGTCTCGTCGCCATATAGACGCCAAGTCTCGTTTCAAATTTGCTGCTTCTAATCGACCTTTCCCCGCTGCATTTTCAAACACGCAAACTTATGTTGACAACGCCTCGCCTGAAATACAGCTCCTGCACTCCTCCTCTGTAGGCTGCTGCCCATCAATAGTTCCCACAGCTACAACGTCATATGGCCCCTTTGACTGCGTGGCAGTGACTTTTTACTTGCAAACTCATGACGGTGCCTGATCCAAGATACTGACCTCCCGGCAGGTGCTGATTTTGCTGAGATCCAAAAATCAGACTTACATCACTACATTTCTTATTAGCAGCTAGTCGCCGTTTCTTTTCAACACTTGTACACATACTGGGGGTTTTTAAAAAAAAATTAAAAAAGACAGACACTCAAAAACACTTTTTATTCACTTTTCTAATTGATGTATAACACCAGCATGGTATTCCACATTTAAGTCGTGAGCGTGCTTTATTCTACAACCACAAAGACGATACATTGGTATAAACCAGCCTATTATTATTTTAGATAAACTCGATGACTGGCATTTGTAACAAGCATGAATTCCATTCTAACTTCCACGAGCTATCTCCTTCCCGCCGTCGCCTTTCCTGGCACCATCTTGGTATTCCTTTCCTTCACCTGCACAACATAGTGGCTTCTCAACAATTTACAACAACCAACTGCAGACAGACACGAGACTGACGAGGACGCTGCTCAGCTGGAGGAGGAAACATAGGTCAGGTCCGGAACACCAAGATGGCGGCTGGAGAGGGACGGACCTCAATCGGGGGGCCTCTTTGACACCTGCTGAAAAACAACTAGTTCTGTTTCGGTTAACAGCCCCCTCTCCCCCAATACGCTTATCAAGTACTTATTTAAATATTCATTAGAGTATTTCACACAACGCCTTCAGCTCGCTCTGCTTGTGCTCAGCTAAGCCAACTAGCCTTACCTTCCATCCGCGTCTCCGGTAATGGCCGCCGCCACAGCGCGAGCTCCTTTCTCCTCCAGGTTGACTGAGAACGAGCAGAAACAATCAGCACGTTAACATCCAGCACCTCATACGACACGTGGAAAAGCTTCCAGTCAATACTTGCAGGGGATTCGGGGCTACTCTTTCTCGACAAGTTTCCCCCCCCCCTCACATACAGCACCTACGTTTCTTTATCTCTGCTCACTGAGGTGCCGTGAATTTAGACAGCCGTCAAACCATTTTAAATTAAACTGGCAAACAACCGCGGGGCTCTTACCGGATTAGGACGTCGTTAGCCTTCTTTTCCTCCATCTTTCTTCTCCCCAGGACCGACCGCCGCCCTGATTAAAACAGAGACAGTTCGAGCGTTTTGAAAACCTTCACCGAAACGCAGCTGACAGATCAAACGCGCACAAATCACACATCCCGTCGGTCGGTGAAACCGAGCAGACGCCGCTGCAGCTCCTACCTTTCTCTCGTGAAGCACGCTGTAGACTGCTGCCGAGCCGGCCCGGCCGACTCTAAGAAGACTAGCCGGCAATTAGCAATCAGCACACCTGTGGGGATGACGTAGCAGCGCGCACGCGCACTCACTCACTCACTCTCTTTCTCTCACACACACACACACACACACACACACACACACACACACACACACTCTCTCTCTCCATTTTCGCACTTTCCAGACGCTCACATGCTCATAGGTTTATGTATATAAAACCAAAGACGTCATTTGCATATCTGCTTTATCTGTCTTGTTCGTTTTCTTCATTTATATCGTTTGCCTCCAACAAAAACATCACCCCAGTGTTTGGCACAGCGGGAGCGTGAAAAGCGGACACACCATTATTTCTCATTGTTGGTCGACAAGCACACCCCCTATTTATGAATTAAAAAATAAATAAATAAATAAATAACAACCGAAAGCGGCGGTCTGAAGCGGTAACCGTGACAACGCCGCTCCACCTGACGTGACTCACCTGTCCCGCTGCAGCAGCGCGACTCACAGCGAGGGAGGAGGAAGGGCGGTGCGACTTCTTCCCGTGAACCTGGACGAGCTTCAGGAAATATCTGATTGCTTTCTCTGACACTCTGCTTTGACCCCGCTTGTCATGCTGATTTCACCAAATGATTCACATTATGTTTTTTATATCTGATTTTATACCTCCTCCGTGTTTTCAGATGACATATCTATATGCTGCATATATTGTCGTGGCCTTTTTATCAAATTTGTGCTTCGCCTCTGTTCTCCTTTCTCATCCACAGACAACAGGACGGATGGAGCCAGATAATATGAGGACCGAGTGGGCAACACAAACAAGTCACGCTCTCACGGAACAAAAGCTGGACCAGGGAAAGTTTGATCTTTTGCACCTTTTCCCACCTGTCGCTATTTGCTGTGATGCTTTTGTTTTGGTTTTGTCGTGAAGCCATTGTGTTTTGGCGCTTTTTTTTCTACACTCACTTTCCTCCCTGTTATTATCCCCTTAGATATTTTCTTCTTTTTTTTTTTGCCTCTACATTACAATTATATGTCTCGTCGATCTTTGCGATGCTTCTGTTGACGCCCTCCCTCAACTTCATTTCAGGAACCACCGGTCTGAGGGACGTTTCACTCTTCCGACACCTACGTCTCCTGGACCCCGGTCAACGGCACCGCCCTGAGGGCAAATCGTGCACATTTTCCACCACATTTTATCCCCCCGGCCCCCTGCTGGGGCCCAGAGCAGAATCCTCAGTCCCGGGTCGACGACCCACAGTCGGCAGACGTGCCGCGCTTGCCGACTAGCTTTTTGCCACTATGATTCTACAAATCCGCTCCTCGTTCGGTTGCCGCTCTCGCTGCATTGGGTCCGTTCTGACATTTAAGAAAAGACCAACAAAGTCTGATGTGCGTGTCTGCGTGGAAGATTTAATAAAATACGTCAACAGTGGCAGGTAGAAGATAATTACACAACTTAGATGCGACTCTTTCAAACATTCAAAGTCATTCGTTTCCACCTCTGATTGGTTGAGATTGTCAAGACGCTTGGTGTGGAAAAGCAGAAATGATTCCTTGGGCTAAAATCTCTTTTTCGCACATCTACTTAAGGCGAGGTACACATACAAACAGATTGTCGCAGAGCCGCCGTCTGACAAACGTTATTTAAAACAAAATAATAATAAAAAAAATCAACCGCAGACGGCGAGGCTCTGGACGTTTTGACAAACGCCCGTCAGGCACTTTGAGGCCGTGCGGCCGTTTCTAAGGCGTCGGCGATCTCGGCCGACTAAATAAATAGCGTCCGCTTAATAGCCCGTGGCTTTCGGGCTCCCTCGGCTCCGACGAGGCACCGTCGCGGGCGTGGCTTTGCTCTCGGGGTCTCTTTGCCGGCTGAGCGGGCGTGAGGCGTGGGAAGCTGCGGCTCATAGAGCCGTTTCAAAGATCACCAGGTTGCCGTCCGCCGTTTCCGCACGTCCCTTCGACGCACCCTTGCGGCTTCGGTCCTCGAAGGCCTGAAAGCGAGGGAGACGTGTCATTTTTGCTTTGGAAAACATTTTTACTGCGCTCGCCAATGACGCTCACCTCCTTGGCCGTCTGAAGTAGAGCCGCGGCTTCCTGTTTGCCCGTCTGCTGCACCATTTTGTAAAAGAGGCCGCCGGGATCTCGAAGGAGGGCGTACGGCTCGTCGTAGCCGTCGATCCTCCCCGCGTCCAGGACCTGTCTTGCGTGAAAGACGAGAGCGTGCGTTTGAAAAATGAATCCGTCTAAATAACAATCGTCGTTCGGATCGGGGCCGGTGGACTCGCCAGTATGCGGTCGCTGTCTATGATGGTGTTGAGGCGGTGGGCGATGGTGAGGACGGTGCAATCCCTGAACTTGTCCCGTATGGTCCTCTGGATCAGCTCGTCCGTCCTGGGGAGAGAGCGGGAGTCAGGGGAGGGGTTCGGGACAGCTGGGGGGGGGGGGGGGGGGGGGGGGGGGAGGACCCGCTTTACCTCGGGTCCACGTTAGCCGTGGCCTCGTCGATGACGAGGATGCGGTTCCTCCTCAGGATGGCTCTGGCCAAGCACACCAGCTGCCTCTGGCCCACGCTGAAGTTGGAGCCCGACTCGGCCAGGACCGTCTCCAGCTTCCCGGGAAGCTCCTCCACGGCCGTCTTGAGCTGGACCTGGGGAGACGCGGGAGTCGGTGACTACGAACTGCTTGTTTTCTTTTTCTTTTTAATAACCTCGTAGACGCCGCCACCTCTTGCAGAGCGTTCCACAGTTCCTCGTCCGTGTGCTGGCTAAAAGGGTCCAGGTTCTTCCTCATGGAGCCGGCAAACAGGACCGGGTCCTGAAGATGACACACAGACAGATGGTCGTCGTGACTCGCGTCGCCGCGGTACCTTTGGGTGAAAAAACCCCAGACGATTCGTCGGCTCGCACCTGCGGAATGATGGACACGGACCGACGCAGGTCGTGCAGGCCGATCTCCGACGTCAGGATGCCGTCGATGTAGATCTTCCCCCGAGGCTCCGCTAGGCGGAACAGAGCCGAGACCAGGGAGCTTTTCCCGGCGCCCGTTCTCCCCACGACGCCGACCTGACGGGGGAGGGACGTAAACAAAACCTCCGCTGGAGTTTAAACTGCACGTCAAACTGCGTTGGGTCATTTGCTGGCGCGCAAGTCTCACCTTCTCTTTGGGTCTGAACGTAGCTTTCAGGTCACGCAGCACCACTGGCCCGTCGACGCTGTAGGAGAAGTTGACCCCGTCGAAAGTCACCAGGCCTTTCCTCGGCCAATCCGGAGGAGGCCGCTTGTCGGTTTCCCAGGGCGCTTCGCTCTCCAGCTCCGTGTACTCCGCCACCCTCTCCACCGACGTCATCTGAAAACAAACATTGCTCGGAGGGAATCGACCAAAGCGGCCCTTCGCGATGACTCTTCGCCTCGCTTTCGTAATTCAGACTAATCTCGCCTTCTCGTACTTGGCCCAAAGCGATGAAGCCAAACGCGGTTCGTCGGGTACGCGTCGTACTTGGCCCTAAGCGCCTGAGATAAACCTTATCCCACCGTCTCGTCGGTCTGGGTGGTACCGCTTTGGCTTCTGGCTCCGCCGGAAGATATCTCAGACTAACTTTTGACCGAGACGTGTCCTTTGTTCCTCCGATAAAACAAGTCCGGAGCCCCGCTTCACGTTAGCAAAGTCTTCCCCAAAAGAAGCTGAAAAACTAGTCCCTGCGTTTGTTACTTCTCGTCTGGACTGATTTAACGCGTGTTACGATCTGGATGACCAAACAAATCTCTGAAACGCCTTCAGTTGATTCAGAATGCTGCTTCGTGATTATTAGGTCTAGTAGTAAGGTACTAGAAAAAGCGCTCGCATCTCTCCTGTGTCACCTGCTCTTCCCTGTCCTTCTGTTTACATCTCAAGCTCTTCGTGGCCAAGCTCCATCGCATCTCAGAAAGCTCAGAGCTCCTTACTGCCCGAGCAGGCCGCTCCGCTCTCTCGATGGAGGTTTACTTGCGGTTCTCAGAGTCTCCGACAGTAAATCTGGAGGCAGCTGTCAAGATTCCCCTCTTTTATGAGGCCAACTTCCATCCAAACAGCTTTTCAATGTGACGGTTCAGGAGTCAAAGCTCACATACTTACTCCTTAGCTCAGCCGCTATAGGCTTAGCCTGCTGTCTAAATCTTAGAGCGCCCCTCTCTCCCCCTCTGAGCCACCCATCTACTTCCTCACTCCACCGGTTCTCCACCCCCCCCCCCCCCCCCCCCGTAGAACAATGACAACAAAGATGTGAAACATTTTTTCAACACTGAACACACTCGTCCTCAACGTCAACCAAAATCGAACAATGAACGTTTGCTAAAACGCAAACGTTGTGGATTTCTATCCGTTTAGTATGCCTCACCATGTTCTCCACCTCGGCGCTTTGCCTGACGCCCCACTGGAACATCCCCATCAGCGTGACAGAGTACGTCAGAGCCAAACCCACCGAGCCGGCGTCCAACTCTGAAACAAACGCAGAAAAACCGTTGGTCCGCGCGCTGCCGAGCCTCGCGTCTTTGACGCGTTCCCAGCGTGCCGACACTCACGGTCTCGGAGCAGCAGGCAGCCAAACGTGGTGATCGTGACAAAGATGGAGCAGATGCCATCTAGGCGCACGGCAAACCATCGGGAGGTGGTGAGGAACAGGAACCAGGCCTCTGTTTGGAAAAAGGAACGACAGATGTTAGAGCGCTTGACCCCCCCCCCATCCCCCGACGTTAAAGGATTAAAGGGGAGCAAAACCTGAGTGCAGGTCCTGATGGGCGTCAAAGGCTTTCTGGAACCTCTCCTCGGCTCCAAACGCTCGGATGGTCCACAGGCCCTGAAGGGACGACGACAGGTGGGAGAAGACCGGACTTCGGGCTGCGGGAAACCAAATGAAAAGGATGAGCGCCCTTTTTAACGTGGAGCCTTCGAGGCAAAAGCCCTTTATGTTGCCCATAAAACGATTGCCTTCGACAAACTGGTTTCTCTCCGGCAAGCAAAATACAAACGCCGGCGCGCTGCCGGATACTCACTGGTGGACTCCAAGCGTTTGACGTCTCTGGAGGTCTGCAAGAAATAGCGGCGGAGGTAGAGGAAGAAGAGCAGCAGGGGCACCACGGGGATGAGGATCCAGGGAATGACCGACGCCGACACGGCGATGACCCCGACCACCTGCAGGAACAGCTGCGGACAAAACACGTTCTCATTTTATACGGGCGACGTCGCGGGTGCGTCGCTTCGATAGCTTCTTTTTTACATTTCTGAAGCTGCGTGTAGACACTATAGCGTTCAACATTTTCTCTCCAAAATAAACCCCACATTGCACGCCGATATCTGGCGTTCGCCGCGTCAAATACTAGATTGGCAGACGGCCGGCGGCTCCGCCTTCGGCCTTATGTTGCGTGAAGTGAACGGGCTGCTGTCTCTTCACCTGGATAAAATCCACAAAGGTCCAAGGCAAATTTGAATCCAGCTGCCCGATGTCCTTTGAGAACCTGTTTAACACTCGTCCTGAGGAGAGACGGGAAAAGGGAAGCTGTGACGCTCGTCCCCTACGCAATTTCTTATTACTGTTGTGTGAATCGGGCAACCTGGGGTAGCGTGACACGCTGCGACCTGCGCTCAGTGCGTAACCTGCCATAGATTGCGCTTGGGGGGAGGAGCGGTACGGAAGCCGAGCGATGGGCTGCGCAAACAATGTGTTTCAGCTTCTTTAAAAAATAACATATAAACCCCCCCCCCCCCCCCCCAAAAAAAATAAAATCAAATAAAAAATGTTTAGCCAAGATCAGTCAAGCGTCTGCCTTACTTTGACAATTTTCACTGCTTCTGCTTGTCTTAAGCAGCTCTTTGTCCTTGGACAACTATGCAGTGAAAATATATGTATAAAAAAAACATAGCACATTTTTTACAATGACTTTGTGCTTTTCTGGAGCTTAAAACTACTTGCCTTTTTTTTGTGCATTTTTTTTCTTTTTTTAAACACGATCCCCTGCGGCTCTTCGCTCGGCTCCCGTTCCCGCTCTTTTAAACTTGCGGCCCGCTCCGATCCGCCGCAGGTAACGCCCTGAGCGCAGATGACTCCCTGGCCCTGTCCTGCGTCCACTCACCGATGGGGTTGATGTCAAAGAAGCGGACGGGGGTCCTGAGGATGGCGTCAAACATGCGGTCGTGCAGAGCTTGAGCGCACTTGACCAGCACGTTGAACAGGACCATATTCCTGACGAAGCCAAAGATGACGGTGGCTGCGGTCAAACCTGCGGGAGCCGGCAGAGTTACGCGCCGTGCCGGAAACGTGTCGAGAAACGTGTCGTTGACTTTTGGCTTTTTCGCCTCACCTCCGTAAACGCCCAGGTAGAAATCTCGGTCCAGCTCTCTGGTGAGGTTTCGTCCGCTCCGTGTGACGTTGGCCACGTCGGCGTCGTTCAACTTCTCCTGCTCGTCGGCCCTGATCGATCCAACGGGGCAAAGTTAGAAGCGACTAATGATGACACTGACCGGCTCTCTCATTGTTCTGATACTGACCAGTGAGCCAACCACCAGTCCTGCATGATGTACGCCACCTAGAAGATAAAAATACAGACGGTCCGTCAGTCGCTTTAAAAAGGAGACCGTGGTTTCCGTTTGCCCGCCGGCGTCACGCTTCCCGGGTACCTGAGCCAAAATGTTGATGAGCAGCACGACGAGCAGGACCGCCGCGTTGGCTCCGGCTCTTAGATATGTCACGTACAGACCGAATCCGATGTTTCCCTCGGCTCGACTCTCCTCCGCCGCCGTCTGCGTCGGCTCCGCCTGAAAAGACAAACGAGACAAAAGAAAGAAAGGTGGGCCGACGGGAAGCCGTGAAAACTGAACATGATCTGGAACGCAATCTGTGACAAACAAACAGGGCCGTCCTTAGGCACCCTTGCAATGTACCGACCGGTAAGTGGTCTCCGTCTTCGACCGACTGCGCGGAGGAGGCCTTAGACACCGTCGAGTTCTGGGACATAGTTCTGCTCCTGGTGGAGATGTCCGCGGGAGGAAGCTGCTGCTGCTGCTGCTGCTCCTCCTCCTCCAGCAGGGAGGTGAAGTCCAACCCAGACTGCCGCAGCTCGGTGTAAGTCCCCTTTGCCACCATGTGACCCTGATGCGTGCGCACACAAACGCAACTCACGTTGACATGTTGCTGCTGAAGCCTACGCCGACGTTTGACAAGTTTCTGACGCAGACTTCCTGGCATCTATCGTCTCTAATGGGCCACGTCTGTCTTGATTCTCTGTGCTTTTCCGCTAAACGTTTAATTAAAGCATTGATAAAGTGATAAGGTTTTAGTATTTTGGAAATTCGCAAGCGTTCAATACAAGTTGTGCTAAATGTGACGTGCCGACCTGAGGGCCGTACCACGGGAGAGACCGATACATACATCCAGTCGCGCAAACTGGTCGTGACATTGTCTGAATCCGCTTCTTGAGATATACATTTTCATTAAAACTATTCTCCGATCATTATTCTCTCAAATTGAACCGCTGCTGCTCTCGGTGACACCTGACTTCTTCCCTTTCCCGTCCTATAGTGTCGCGGAAGAGTGTTCTGGCACAGACCTCTTTGAGGACCACGATCTGGTTGGCTGCTTTCAGGTACTGCAGCTGGTGGGTGACCAGGATGCGTGGCTTGTTCTTCAGCAGGCCGCATATACACCTGATGTAAACACAAACACACAATCAGTTTCTTGTCCTCAAATCAGATCTGGGAGGGAAAAGAAAAAAAACAAACAAAAACACTAATGCTGCTGCTGCTGCTGCGTTCCGCTCTGTGTCCGGGAAGAGCGGGCCCACATGCAATTGTCTGCGTGACGCGGGCGGCGCCGCGCCTCTTCCTGTTTTACTTCAAACGCTTTCCTTGAGCTTTGTGCTTCACAAAGACGCTCCAGAACAATAATGCGGTCCGAGGGGCTGCTGCGGAAACCGCTCGAGTGAGTCTGCCAAATAGCTGCTGCTCCTTGTGCAATAACTGCAGACGCCTTTCCCGTCTCTTGCTCTCTACGCGGGGCGATGAGGGCCTCCGCTGGGTCGGTCTCGTGTTTTCCTATTTGGCACGCCTTCGCCTGCTGCTGCGGGTGTGCGTTTCGGTTACTCACTGTTCAAAGAGGTGTCTTCCGACCTCGGCGTCCACGGCGCTCAGAGGGTCGTCCAGGAGGTAGATGTCTGCGTCCTGATACACCGCCCTGATGACAAAAACGCACGGCTGTTAGCGTCTGCCCTCGTGAAATTGAAGACATTAAGAATTAAGGGAGGACGGGTGCTCCTCCGGTTACTTTCTGCTCTTTGAACTGTTGCCTTCGAGTGTTAGTCGGCTTTAAGGGAGCAGCGCCGTCCTACTGACTGAATGCTCGTTGCAAACGGCGGCGGCTCGGGCCTGCGGACGTGAAGCCTTGAGCCGTTCGGCCGCTGCCGGCGCAAAGACCCTCGTGATCTGACGGCTTTTATCGTGAAGAAAAATGACACGCGTTTGGTTAAATTAGCCAATGCCTCGGCCTACCTGGCCAGGTTGACGCGAGCTTTCTGGCCGCCGCTCAGGGTGGCCCCTCGGTCTCCGATCGCTGTCAGGTCTCCGTCTGGGAGCAGCTCCAGGTCCTGAAAGCGTGATGCAAAGAAAGCAAACAACAGACTGCTTATGAGGAACATTTTCCTGACGCGCTGGAGTTACATCGTGTCTTCGGTTCTAAGATTTCTTTTCTGGGGGCAGAATTTCAACAGGGCGAGCCGCCCACTGCTGTGCCGTTATACAAAAAACATCCCTGTGGGAGTCGTTACACAAAGGTTAAGCAAACAGCTGACGGTGACAGAGATGCTGTGAGTCAGCGTCTTACTGTTGTGAAATTAAACTGACCGGATAACTGGTTTATGATTAACATTGAAGTTCAATCAGAGGCTGTACATTTTTTTTATGAGGCTGCGTCCTAGCAGAGATAATCATACTCGAGTGTTTTTCTCTTGGCTTTCTTTTTTTATTGATTTATGGATAAGGAAAGTTCATTCAGCAAAGTTAAAGGTTAAAAAAAATAAATAAATAAATTAAAATAAAGCCCCGTTACGCAGAAGGGGTTAGGATGCGATGACGCGCGCACGTGTAGCTCAGTCTCTTTGTCTGGGCTGTGTCGGCGCTTGCCCGATTTTCAGACTTCAACTTCTACGCCACAGCTTTTGAGGCTGCGCTGCATTTCTTTAAAAAAACAACAAAACAAACTGCTCAAACTCTCACCCGCTTTAGCGCGCAGGCTCTGATGACCCTCTCGTACTTCTGGGGCTCCAGCTCTTTCCCAAACAGGATGTTGCTCCGGATAGTTCCGGGGAACACCCAGGGCTGCTGTGCGGCGTAGGTCAGCTGGCCTCTGACTTTCAGCGCCCCCTTTTCGTGAGGCAGCTCTCCGAGGATGGAGCTCAGCAGAGAGGACTGAGGGTGAATGCGGGCCCAGAGAGGTAAGACGTGAGTCAAACGAGGCGCTCGGACCGATACGCTCAAACTCTGAAACGTAAAGAGGACCGACCTTTCCGGCTCCCACCGGTCCGATGACAGCCAGCAGCTCGTTGGAGTTCAGATTGAGGGAGACGTTCTGGAGAGTCGGCGCGTCCAGGCTCTGCAAAAGCAAACACAACTCTTTCCAATTGGGAACACGGTGTTGCGGGTGCCTAGGATAGGACAGTTTATGACCGATGAGCGGTTGTTTCTGACCGCAAGCGACGCAGTGGGCGTGGATGGGCAAAAGAAACCTTCTGAAATCGTGCTAATCGAGGGGACTTGTTGTATTCTATGAATGGCGAGCGTCTGACCTTGTCCCAGTAGCACAGCAGGTCTTGGATTTCCACAGAGATGTCGCTCTTGTCGTCCCGAGTGAGAGTGCTGCCGATCTTTGTCATCTCCTCGAGCAACAAGAATTCCTGGACAAACAAACAAACGAGGGTCAGAGCTCTCCGAGTGCTTTTGCCACAGTGGTCGGGTTCATCGTTTTCAGGATCAGATCTTTATGGGAGCGTAAAAACATTGAAAAGGACATCTGTGCCTGCATCGGTGTCACGTGGCAAGCGTGTAAAGGAGCTGACCTGACAGGCTGCAACTGCTATCAAATATTGTTCTTGTCACTTGATGTCTACATCTAAGGACTTTGTACTTCTGTACATTTACAGTGTACATCTGCCACGTGCGTCGGCCTTTAAACTTTACGTGAACTCGGTCGGAGCCTGTTTGATTTCACCCCTGAACGCCGACTTCCAATCGACTTTGATAACCAAGTCTGAGGATGAGCGTCTCTCTGGATCTGCGCGGGGGAGGAAATACTTCCAGATGACGTGACCTGAAATATATATATTTTAACTTTGCACTAAACCTACTCTGCCATTTGTTGTATATACTTTTTCCTTTGTACAACACATTTTTATTCCTATTGCTTGCCTATTTGCTTGCTATTTTGATATTTATTATGTACAATTTGTTCTCGACTGTATATATTTTTATTCTTATCCTATATTGTTTAATGTCTCTGTGCGGAATGATGCTGCTCCACTGCAATTTCCCAGCCTGAGATAAATAACGTATATCTATCTATCTATATGACCGAAGCTTTCCCGGAGCTGCGTTGACAAAGAGCTACCTGAATCCTTCGAATGCTGACGCGGCTTTCAAACAGCTTCTCGATGGCGTTGGGAAAGAAGAGCGTGACCGTGAGTCGCACGGCCGAGTAGAGCGACACCGTCACAAACACGCGACTGGCCGAGATGGTATTTCCCAGTAGGACGTAGAGCGTGAAGGTGATGAAGACGATGATCTTGCTGGCGCAGAAGAAGGAGGCCATGTTGAGACCTCGCAGGTAGGAGCTTTTCATGATCTTGGAGATCTCTTTTCTGGGGGAGAGGGGGGGAGAACAAAAAAACAATAAACAGATTTTCAACAATCTTGTCTGCTTTGGCTTCACTTTGTGACAGCACTGCACAAAGTGCTTGCTAGGGGAAAAAAATTTATTAATGCAAAAAAAAAAGAAAAAACCCCAGCAGCTAGGGGTTAATGGTTTTTAATCTTGTTGAAAAGTCTGAAAATGTCGCAATACATGCAAAGAAAAGGCCTTTGAAAGATAACGTTTTTAATAGCCCGCCTAAATGTGGCAGAGTGTTTTGGATAACGCGACGTGCTCGTCACGTGCTGGATGGATTTGATGAAACGTGCAAAATATCTGAAACTGTAAAAAGCCAAAATAGTTCCATCGGAAATTATGCTTAATACTGTTCAATACAATGTTTGTACATTTGGTGTTTTCTTCTCATTCCTTTCCCGCATCTTCCCGCTTTTAGGCACATTTCCTATTTGATCAACAAACAAGATGGTGCCGCGCTTTGTTGCAACAGTTCTGTTGTGTTTGCCATCTAAAGTAGCATCAGCTTACAACTTGTTGCCTCTACATTACAGTTTGTTTTTTAGTTATGCAACCGCGAGTGAACAGAGAGAGAGGGACGACCTCGGCCTGAATCTCATGCGGTCCTGAAGTCATTCCGTTCATTGTGGAACACGAGTCTCGACTTGTAAAAGTCACTTTTCCGCTTGTCAAAACAATTCCACTGATATTGACTTGCAATTCAAAATGGAACAATCTGCTATCGAGCTCAAATGATGACGATGCTGTCGATGCAGGTTGCCGTGGGAGTTTTCTGAAAGCGCTCTGAACAACAATTTAGAAAACGCACAAAGTTAGTTACAGTTAGAGCTGTCGCCGTGTTTGCGCTGTATGTGTTTTTCTGCGATGACAGAAAGGCGCGCACTTTTCTTCGTGAGTCAACCTGCGTGCGAGGAATTTCGAGGAAAATATTTGTTTAAAGGGCAGCGGGAAAAGAGAAAGGATACGTGTGCTTGCAGAGGATGCTGTGAATCTTTCACTGCTGGACCAAATGACAAATTAAATGACAAATATACAGCAGTGACGTGAGGTCAAAACAATGGGCTCTTTTTACGTTTTTTACCTTCTGACGTCAGACACCAGAGCAGCAAACGGTTTCTCCCAGGCGTACATCTTTATGATCCTAATTCCAGACACCACTTCGTTCATGGTGCGGATCCTGCTGTCGGTCAGGACTGCCATCTTGCTCCTGTAATTGAGTAACATTTCAGTTGACCGCAGAAATGCAGTCAGCCAAACTGAACTTACTGGACTGAAAGTTTTCGTCAGGAGTTGAAGGATAATAATAAAGAATTTGATTTCAATTGCGATTGAAAAGATTTCATTCATATTTTCAACAGTTTTGCTCAGCTCTGCTGTGAACATGAATATCTGCCCTAAAAACATTTGAACTAAACACATTATGATTGCACACAAACAAAGACTTTTCGAGACTTCATTTAACGCGGAACGTTCCAATGACTCGTCGACAGTAAGTCCCTGGTGTCGTAGGTCTGCGTTTCTGTGCGTTACCTGAACTTGGAAAAGAGCCTCCCAAACATGGTCTGCACGGGCATCAGGAACATGAGCACCACCATGCCCGCCAGACATGACGGGCCAATCTCCAGCCACAACAGCCCGACGACTGTAGCTGCCTGCAGGGGCCCAACCCACAGGAAGTGCAAGAAAATGGTCACCTGCGGGACACGACAAGTTCTCATTAGATGCGCAGCTGAGGGGAAGGCCGTGTACTCGGACCCACGAGTACCGGGCAGAAAGAGCAGAGTGTTTTTTTTTTTTTTCTTCCCCGTTGGCAAACGGGGAAGAAAAAAGAAAAAAAAAAAAAACAAACAGCACTCGAGTGAGGACAGAGTGTCTTCTAAATACATTTACTTCAGACGTCCTTCATCTGACACAAACATATAGGCTGAGTCTGTAGTATGTGATGTGATTAATGTCAAACGTAAATAAAGTGTGCCGAGGAAAAAAAAAAAAAAAAGTCATGTGTGTTTAGGTGAAAAATATAAGCGCTCTTGCTTCCTAAACTCTGACAAAAACTTTTGCGTTGGCGAGGTGCACGTTTTTGTGAGCCTTAGACAACCGCTTCTGTGCGGCTCGCGGGATAATTTTACAGTGCGTTCATTTCACCTCCTGGAAACACTTTGCACCCAGCCGACCTTGTGATAGAAATAGCCCGAGTGTTTTTGCTTTTCTGAAAGTCTTTGATTTCACCTACGTCGTCAAACCTGTTGACGTCGTTGGAGAGGAGGTTGACGATTTGGCCCGTGGTGGTCTTTCCCAAGGATGAGCTGCTCAGAAGTAGAGCCTGGAACGAGACCGCAACAATCATCGTAGGCAAAGAACATTGGTCGCAGACGCCTACGCGTCTGCCAAAGGGAAACGGTTGCAGACTCTTTCTCCTCCTCGTGTCTTCCTACTGACCTTCTCGTAGATCATGTGACACATGGCCACCCTGATCTTCATGCCCGTTCTCTGGACGTGGTAAAAGTAGAGATGATGGAGCACCGCCAGGCCGATGACGCAGACGGACAAACCGACCGCGTAGCCGATCGTCTCGTGCAAGGCGGTCTTATCGTTTGGGTCGTAATTCTCAAAGTACTCGATCATCTTCCCCAGGATGACCGGCTGGACGACTTTAATGACCTCCTGATGTGCGGAAAAGGAAATCAAAGTCGGGTTGAGGTGAAATTGTCATAATTATTTGTTACGTGCGCTTAGAGTTAACCATTCCGCTGACAAACTGACGGCGCAATTGCCGTTTCACGCCATTTACTGACGTGTACGTTTATACGCATAAGTTTGTAGTTTACACGCCGATGTCAATGATCTAGCCGTTTGGATTTCTTGGAAACATTTGCCAAAGCTGACCTCGACCAGGGTGAAGAATCCCAGCACTGCGTATGGCTTCCAGTAGCACCTGATGATGACTCTGCCGAGTCTCGGCGGCCGCATCTCTTTGGTGGCCTTCTGGACCTCCACGTCCCAATATCTGTTGCGGAAAGATATCGTGACGCTTGAGTCGCCCTGATAAACTTCACGATCAAAGATTGATACGCATTTGGTGTGTTTGCATTCATGGTAACAAAGAAGCAGAGATGATAATTAGTTGACCGGTTTTGGGTATTTTTATTTTTACTGCTTGTTAATTGCAACAGCCTGCTATGTTAACTTCATAAAGCGCTATTAATTTAAATACATCAATAACAAATCAGACTTTGAACTTGGACCGTAATTGCATTACAGTGCGGTGCCACGAGTGCGCCGTATCCATGGAGCAAAACCGTGACTCTACAATAAGAGGCTGAAAAACAATCTTGTCTCGCATCTTATGCCGCATTTAACACTTGATGAAGTCACATTTCGCTGTCAAACAAGACTGCGTTCTGCAGCTGGATACTGTGAAGTCAACATTTCCACAGTCAATTATCAGCCAGTGCATCTCTTTGGACACAGTTTATGTGGATTAAAGGAAGTGGACTCATGCTAGCGTGGGCCCTTTTGTTTGGGAAACTACAGTGTCGTTTCCTGTGAGCAGCCCAAACGTGTTGTGGAGTCAAACGTACACATTTCCTTGGACATCGACGTCCAAACTGAACGGGACAGGTTATGTGCGCTCCTGGAAATGTTTAACTTAACTTTGCGATTGCAAACGATTGCCAACCGCAATAATAATGGTTGTTTGTTAACTATGAATGAGTCATGAGTTTGTCGCACAGGTTTCTTGTGTTTACTTTAATTTCTCCATCGTTGTCTACTTATATGGCTTTATTACTGTCTATATCAAGTCGTATCTCGTTATCTTTGTTTTTGTGGAATAGATAGAAGACATACATAGATGGAAAAAGGGAGCGATTGGGTCACGGACCGATTGATGAAATACTGCCACTTTACGGGGAGTGTCGCAGTGCTGTAATATCTCAGTGTGCACATTTGCTTTTAATCGCCGGAAGCTGCTGTTTGGTCAACAACGGCCTGGCTCTGTAGTGTGCTGAAAGGAGCTCTTTGTTGGGGTTTTTGCGGTTGGTGAAGAACTGACTGAGATCTATCTTTAATCCCCTGATGCACAGATAATAAACAAGCTCTCCCCTGACGCTAATTTACCACTTTTCTATAAATTCTAGCTGAGTCGGTATAACTTTGTGTCTACGGTTACGGCTACATTTGGATGTTTGGCTTGAACCCGGGGCGTCCCGCGGTTTCAATATTGTTACTTTTATGGACTCTCTGCTCCAAATACTAAACAGCTTGAGTGTAAACAGAGTTTAGATGGAATGGCGTGTGAGTGGGAACCAGTGAAAAGTGTTTCACGTTTACTGCCGGTGGGTGGCATGATAAGAGGGTCCCGGTACCTCTTCAGGTCCTGGCCCAGTCTCTCCGACCTGTCCTCCGCCAGCACCTCGTACATATCAGCCTCCTCCAGCCTGCGCTTGTATCCAGTCCGGAACAAGGGATTGAGCCACCTGGGGGGCGAAAGTGGCGAGAGATTAGGAGGAGATTAGAAAAACTGGGACAGAAAGAAAGAGGAAACACTTCATCCGGAGTTATCCGTCCACATGAGACGCACGGTGTGGAAAAACGTGGCGAAGCAGATGTGACGATGACGTCCAACGTGTCCGGTGTGTTTTTGTTTTTTTTTTTTTTTTGAAAAGAGACATCCAACAAACGCTTCAAACTTTCCCATGAGAGTCGAGAGGAACCGACAGACAACGAGTGCGGCGTCACTGCCGAACTTCTCCAGCCGGTCCAACACTCGGTGTGCTCCATCAGATCACAGTCAAGTCCGTGATTGTGTGCCAACGTCGGTGTATTACACGTGACTGCTGGCTGCAGCCCGAACTCGGCGGCTAACTGCTGCCAACGGCAGCTTTCACCTTCCGGAGCTGCGCTTTTTGTTTTTGTTTGTTTCGGACTTACCAGAAAAATATGTTGGACAGCAACCCCGCCGTCGCCGCCGGGTTGGGCTTGGCTTCTTCCCGGACTTTCTCCATGGTGCTCCGGGCTCCTCTCGGTGTTTCCTGCAGAGGAAACAACCGAGCTCGCGGAGCTCGCTTCGCCTTCGCTGTCCGGGCACGCGAGGAAGTTCCGCTTCAAAACACCAAAGGAGAGCTCCTCGGGAGGCCCCGCCCACGCCGAACGCTGATTGGCCCGGAGCTGGAACCACGCCTTCCAGCGGAAGAGACAGTCAGCTTTTCATTCACGCGATTGGCTGAGGACTGTCACCGCCGAGGAACAACAACAACAACAGATAAAAGTTTATTTACCTGCAGACTTCTTGGATTAAATTATTCCTCCAAGAGTTTTGAGTCGTTATTTCCTTCCATTCTTTATTATACTTTGGCGATAAACAGGGTTTTTTTTTTATTCCTAATAATAAATACGTTCAAGAAAATATAATTATGGTCAAATAATCAGCTCAAAGGCGTTGCCCCTGTGTCATCTCACGATGATGACGTGAAAATGAGTCGCTCGTGATAGGGAGGAAACAGTACAAGCTATTCAGAATGTGACTCGACTGGAAGTAATTTGAGAACTTGCTTTTCCAGAAAACTGTGTTTAAATGATATTGCTTATCAGTGTGCTTTTTCACTCTGATGTTGTGTTCGGTCAAGCCAACGCAAACACTTCTGATGCAAAGGATATCCCAGAAATAAAAAGGCCTGCTGCTGCTGACTGATGCCCTCTGACACCCTACAGGTGTTTCCTGTGCTGGTATAAAAGACCAGGAATGAAGTCGCCTCCATTCACACCCTCCTCCTTTCCTGTCAGTGTTCAAGGAAGCCTTTCAAAGAAATCACGTGTAGCCAAGGTAAACTATTATCCATACGCTGACATGTCGAATGATAACAGAGCTGAGTGGCCTTGGCCCACACAATTTATACATTATCCCGCTGCTGATGTTTAGCCAGCGCCACAGAGAAAAGTAACAGAGGAGAAAAGCCAGCGGGAGATTATTACAGCCAGCTGAACAGGCAGCCCAATAACAATCATCTGCTGGGGATCAGCAGCCCTTTCCCAAGGTCTCCAACTAAGTGATAGGCCTTTTTCTTTTTCCCCCCCTTGCGTGTTCTCAAGTTTCTTTTCTTCCCTCAAATGCCAACTTTGTTCAGTTTCAATTACCGTGCTGCAGACTTGCAACTTATGACAGTTTCACTCTGTTTGAACACGCTACTGGGCAAATAAAACAAATAGCACAATCAAACTGATTTTGCTGGGTAAAAAGTTTACTCTTTTTTTTTATATTACTATGTTTTGTATCCTAAATTATTACATATTCTTACCTTTTTACCATCTATCTTCACCTAGACTTGTTATATTTAGACCATTGCTTATTGATTCCAGTTAAAAAGCCTTCATCAGTTAAAACGCGAGCCCGTTTCATTAAAAATGAGTGTTTTCCCAGCCGAGGCATCGGCTCATTCGGTGAGCTACAGTATTCGTGCCCATAATGGCATGTCAACAACAGTTGAACAAAGTCAAACAACCTGTTCCAGCTGCCTCCAGCAGCGATTGCTCGGCGGGGCTTCGACTTTCTGTGGATTTAAGGAACCGTGCTCCCCCCGACCTTCTGACTTTTGTTTACCGGCGGTGAAGCTGCTGGGAATTAGATTTCCCGGAACGATGGCTCTGTGAACCCTTTACCTGTGCTCATTTTATGACCCCATTTAATGACTCCTCAGGAACTGGCCCTGATACAGCTGCTGTAAAATATGGGAGCTGCAATATGCCCAGGAGGGTGGGGGACATATTTCTGGTCATTATCTTGCCTGGAAACAACCCCCCCCCCCCTTCTCCCCCGACGCAGATTAAATCTAATCCCTGTTGAAAAAAAACTCCAGTAAAACAAGGAGCATTGGCTTAGTTAGTGGCCTGTTTATTAACTCGTTCGGAGGAATTCTTTAATTCAAACAAACTTATTTTCTCGTCGTGGCCTTGCAGATTCCACACGGTCGGGAGACGCAGGCCGCTCCGTGTCTGTTTAGCTTGTTTCTATCAGGCCTCAGGAGGCTTTGTAGACTGTCGGGTGGATTCGGGTCACGCTGCTGTCAACGATAATTGGAGGATGAATCACAAAGTGCGGCGTTGAGCAGGGAACGGGACGTGACCCTGATAAAAGCGCAGCGATTAAGATGAAAGACAAGAACGTGACAAACTGACAAATGATGCGGGTGAGTGAGAACGGGGTACAAAACGCAGATGAAAGCAAATGTGCTTTCCAAATACACCTCACGCGTGTACGCAGCGGTCTCGCAACAGACGTGTGACGAAATGAACGCGGATAACGTTGAATCGTCAGGTTTGTCCCAGTGGCCTTCCTTTCTGCCACTTGATGGAGCTGCAATTCTGTGAAATAACCCGTCTACTGACGTGTTCTCCTCTGGAGCAGCATTGTGATGCAGCATTTTGGGGAAAAAAAGCACACAAAACACGCCATTCACTGCTTCGTTTCGCTGCACTATCTCTCCTGCCTTGTGTTGCTCTTCTGTCAGAGACTTTTCAGGTCCTTTCAATTAAAGACTTCCTCCCTCTGCAGATCCCCTTGCAGACCCCATGGACACCGTGCGGAGTGATGACTGCTGTGTGCACCCCTCCGCCCTCCCATCGCCACGCGCAAACACAATATACAACAACTGATTGTGCGTCAGTGAATGATGTGCGCTGAAAAAAAAGAAAAGGAAAAAACTGCCTCTGGGACGCGGACGCTCGGCTGAGTGGGTAAAAGACAGGTTAAAATCCCCCAGAAGGACCAGAGCTGACGCACCTGTCCGGGACCGACCCTCCCGCCTCCTGCCTGACACTTTTGAGCAAAAACATTTGCACCCTGTCCTAGTCCTGACCTCCAAGTCAGAGGAAGAATGAGCAACATGGCGACGGAAATCGTTGCCTTTCTCCTCACCGTCTCAGGGTGGATCTTGGTGTCGTCCACGCTGCCAACAGACTACTGGAAGGTGTCCTCCGTGGACGGGACGGTCATCACCACGGCCACCTTTTGGTCCAACCTCTGGAAAACCTGCGTGACCGATTCCACGGGGGTTTCAAACTGCAAGGATTTCCCCTCCATGTTGGCTCTTGATGGTGAGTTGTGGCGTCGAGCTCGCAGTTGTTGTCGCTGCTGTGTCACGATGATGCTGCTTTTCTGAGGTCAGACAGCTGGAAGAGAAGTTGACCGGTTTCTTGACAAAATTGTTCATTTTTCACAGACGCGCCGATGCCCAAAATCTTCTACGCCCGTTGTTTTTGGATAAGTGACTTCTGTTAGAAACAAAGGCTTTAGGGATCTAAACCGGAACTTCGTGCTTTGAAAGTCTTTGCTTTTTACTTTTCCCAACATCTCAGCTCTTATCTGCTGTCACTTATGAGAAGAGGGCTATGATGTCAATTTAAAACAGTAAACTCGTGGACTTTCCCTCCAAAGCTCTGGCCGTTCCCAAATTTGGGGTTAGGGCCTTTAAAGGTTCCTACGGTGAATCTGAGCAGTGGCCTCATCGTACGCAGCGCGGCTTAATACGACACTTAACAGTGTCATATCGACACAATAACTGAAAAGAAAAGAAAACGCTGAATTATTCTGACTGCTTGTGGCGACGCACGAGGTTTGAACATTTCAGTTTTTCAGTTGCCTCAAAAAGTTTAAGAGCCTTCCTCCTCTCTCACGCCACAAAGCCTACATCCAGGTGTGTCGGGGGCTGATGATCGCCAGCGTTTGTCTGGGCTTCTTTGGGGCCATCTTTGCCCTCGTGGGAATGAAGTGCACGAAAATAGGAGGCTCGGAGACGACTAAAGCTCGTCTGACCGTCCTCTCGGGGTTCCATTTCATCCTAAGCGGTAATATGTGCACTTTTAAAGGAAAACTCATTCCCGCGTGGAACAACTCAACACTCGACCAATGTGGAAATCCTCTCATTTCTCTCCTTAGGGTTGTGCTGCATGACTGCGTGCTCTATATACGCTCACCGGATCACAACTGACTTCTTTGATCCTCTTTTCGTTGCGCAGAAGTAAGTTTTTAAGATTAAAATGACAAACGTAAATGTGTTTGACAGCAGATTGTCTGACAATGTCACTGCTTCCAGGTTCGAGCTGGGAGCGGCTCTGTTCGTCGGCTGGGCCGGGTCGGTGCTGTGCATCCTGGGAGGACTGATCTTCTGCCTCTCCCTGACTGACGGCTTCAGCGTGAGGCAAGCTAACAATGCCATCCCACATCTGTCATCTGAGGGTGAAATCTGATTTGGACCTATTCTAAAGTGCTAACTCAATCAGGCTATTTCAATCACACTTTAAACCGCAATATAGTGACAGTTGAAAACATCCAACAATCTCTGTCGGCATCTTGTCTCAGAATTGATGAAACTACAGGCCAAATTGTTTGATGGTAATTTTGATTAGTAACGGGGCCAATGATGGCTGAATGTTTCCCTTGTTACAGCAAAGTCACCTTGACTGAGGGCAGCTATAAGGAAAACAGCATTCTCATATGTTGATGTCCTGGGTTTCCTTTTTCAGCTCTCCTCAGTACTTCCTTTTATTTATTGTGGAATAAATATCAAACAGGAATTGGTTTTATTTCCCCACCAGTTTAGATTGAAACTTGCCAACAGCCAGCACGTGAGTCGCCCAACTTTTTCATTCAACTTACAATTTCGCACTAAAATTGTCTCAGTTCTTTGTTCCGCTTTAGTCAAAATCCACAAAGTGTTTGGTCAAGCTGAAGATCAAAAGTTATTTAGTTATTTGTTGTCCGGTTGTTGTTTTTTTTTTTTGCAGAGCTGAATATTCCTACGGTGGGACTGCATCATTTATGGCAGCACGCACCAAGAACCGCCACAAGGAAACTGGGGGGCCATCAAGGCAGTTTGGAAGAAACGCCTACGTCTGAAACTCTGTGTTCAGTGGGAGATACACGAGTGGATTTTGCTCTAAAGGTAAAAGGCATCAGTGTTTTGTTTTGTTTTTTCTAAATGGGCCAAATGTAAAAGAGAAGCTTTCTTCTTCTTCTTTTTTTTTTTTTTTTTTTAGGACAGGAAATTTGATTTGGCACAAAACAAACTCTCAGGTCACCTTCAACGAGCTGGCCGTCCCCCGTCTCGCAGAGCCTGGACACATAGTTCATGATTAATAATTCCTGAGTCAAAGCCCCTGCTGGACATCAATATTTTTGAAGCATTTTACTCCTTTAGTCCTGGATCTTATCGCTAAGACGGCAAAGTCCAACTTTTGTGTTTTTGTGATGTGAATGATAAAACTATGTTTTTTCCACACTTTTTTCAAAAAATGACTACGTCCAATGTGCGTCTCTTCATTATGATTACAAACATTACACGCAGGCTGTTGTGGAAAATACGAAATGCTGTAAATGTGACCAAACATCAGTTTCAGGAGAAACTAAGTAAATAAAGAATAGATTCTTTTTTACAACCTGAGTCGCTCTTAATTATCGAGTTAATCATCTCCTGCTGCTTCAGTCAGTAAATCCTATGAAGCCGCATGTCCCGGTTTGGACTAATCTGACCTCCAAAGGTCACTGCATCACATCTGACCCCCGGAGAAGGCTGTGCGGAGCTGGAGGCCCGACCGGAGGTTTCCCCTCCTATCGGCCATCCGTCTCCACCTCGGAATTATTATCAATAGGAACCCCAGGCTATGTTACACAAAACCCCTTGGCCCGCAGGCTGGATACTTGAACCGGCTGGCAGGGAGCAGTTCCCCCATGCTTTCTGCCGCATCGCATCCCTAAACAAGTGTCAGGTATCCAGTGGCTCGCCGGTATAATGGTAGTCAAATCAAATCGCATTTAATTTGTATAGCGCCAAAATCACAACGGTCATAATCATGCTGTCAGGATTGGATCCGGCCCCCCCCCCTGACCTGAAAACAGATAAGCGGTTGAAGATGAATGAAAAAAAAAGAATGAATGAACAAACAACAAATGATGGATACTTATCTGTGAAGACCTGCAAAGTGAGTGCACTGAAACCTGACTGAATCAAAATATCTCTGAATCCTGTGTGGAACTAATACAGTCAAATCATAAAGTTACATCAAGGCAATTACAAATACTTGTTTTAAGAGGCAGAAATCTCGGGCAGAACCAGAGATACTTACTTTATAGGACTGGGGTGGTTTTAGCGTGGTGTATGTAGGCAAAGTCTGAGCTGCTGGCTTTTCATCTCTAAATTCTCGTGTGCGAGTATGGTGTCAATATAGATTATATAGATGACCCTCAAAAAACAACATGAAGAGGAGTTTCAAGAAAATCTCGTGTTTACCGATCGCAAGCAGACAAAGGGAGAGCAGAACAATCAGTAAAGAGGCTCTCGTATGGAGGGTGAAGGCTGAGTCCACAAACGTACCACCAGAGAGCAGCATTCGTGCATATTTCATGGTTGCATTTTCGGAGGGACCCTTCAGATTGTCCTCCAAATAGTATCTGTTTAAAAAAAAAAAAAAAGATTTGGTCCTTGCTCATATCTACTTCGCAGTAACATAAACACTACTTCTTTCATTGACTGTCATGTCATGTCATGTCTCATCCAGATAATCAAAGCGACAAAGTATTTCACTATCTCCCCACCACCAGTAACTTTGTCATAAACCAAGAGCACTTTGAAACAAAGAGGTTTTCTTTCGTTGCCAGAGGAACATTCATCACCCTCCGTAACTCTCATTTCCTCAGATTTAACTTCATTATAACAGCACAAAGACGCTGGGACGTAATTGCGAGGCCCCCGGCACAGCGTGCTCTGGGTGAAATTAATAACAACTCGCAGCTTAAAGCAGCAAGCAAAGACAAGAATGGCGCTTCTGTCGCGGCAGCAGTGTTATGACATATTTCATGGAACATTTAAAGGTCAGACATAAACGGTGTTATTGGTGAAATGTCAGGCAATGTCGTGGGATTGTAAAACTATGATATATCCGCTAAGACGAGTGAAATGTGGCGTGCAGTATAATGATTGTATTTATTGTTGATTGGTCCAGATGCGGAGTGGTTTAAAATGACAACCACCAATTTCATGCATGACAATCGGTCTCTTTGTGGCAGTGTAACTTGCTCAGAGATGTACAAGAACTGTAAACATCCTTTTATTCTGTAATCTCAAATTAATTAAATTAAATTTTTTTTTTTTTTTTTTGATTGAAAAAAATGAGGTTTAAAAAAATTCATGTTGAAGTGTGATCAAATGTGATTTGTGGTAACTAACTAACCACATTCACCACAGAAAAAAACACTTGACTTGTAACTCACTTTATCTTTGCACATCAGGGATGGGCCAGGACAGTCCGATAGGGGCATTAGGTGTTTGGCAACCTGAGATGCATGCTGAGGTGAGCGCTCTCAGTCCTGATGCGAGCTCGTGGCTGTGGCCCATGGGAACCGCTGTGACTGATGTCTCTCACTCTATGCTGCCAGACCTGGAAAACAACGGTACACTCCTGTTATCCTACCTGTGATCCGGTCGTCCAGCAGAGACTTCACAGCGAAAGCTGAAAGGAAGATCATCAAAATCAAACGGCGGACGATAAATATAGGAATAGAATAGATTGGACTATACATTGGAAAGAAGAAGAAGGCTCACAATGAAGCTCCGCGTGGTCCAGATCTGGGGTTTCTTGTTGACGGTCCTGGGCTGGATCTTCGTGGCCTGCACCATGGCCATGGAGGGCTGGAAGATCACCTCGATAGGGGGCATGGGGGGCTCCTCCATCATCAAGGTGGCCTGGTACTGGTCCAGCTTGTGGAGGTCCTGTTTTACAGACTCCACTGCCGTCAGCAACTGCTACGACTACCCCGTGCTCTGGTCTGTGGAGGGTAGGTCAAACCGTCTCTTTTTTTGTTCTTGGTGCTGTTTCGGTTTCGACGAGTCCACGGCTTTTATAACAGCTGCTTTGGCTCTCGCTGTGTAACTCCAGGTCACATCCAGATTGTGCGAGGCCTGCTGATGGCAGCTCTCACCCTGGGCATGCTGGGCTTTGTGCTCAGCTTGTTAGGCATGGAGTGTACCTTCCTCGGAGGAAAAGACAAGTCAAAGTACAAAAAGATCTACGCCGGGGGCTGCTGCCATATTACCAGCGGTAAATGACCTGCTTGGTTGATCGTCTGCTATTTATTCTGTGGCCACGTTTGATGTGTTTCATAACAAAGACACTCACTTTGGAGTCCAAATAGGAGATTTGTGTCGTGAATTCAAACCTGGAGTGAGAAAAAAATGGCATGTGGTGTGTTCAAACAACAACAACAAAAAAAAAAGGCTTGAGCTCTTTGAAAAGGGAAACCAGGTCCTCTGTGAACTAAAATGAACTTTTACTTTAGTGCCACTATCTGGCAAAAATTTGAACTGTGATGAAGAAATGCCAGGCAAATGTTTTCATTTTCAATAAATACATGTACTTTTCTCTGTCTCTCAACGTGACAGGCTTACTGTCCATATGTGGGTACGCTGTTTATGCAGAATATGTTTCTGTGGAATACTTCAATCCCAACTTTGACGGACTGAAGTGAGTCAACAGCATTAAAATCGCCCATATTACGTATCCTGTGTCAGCAGTAATAATAAAGTGGAACTCTTAAAATCGTTTTTAGGTATGACCTCGGCACTCCGCTGTTCCTCGGCTGGGTCGGCTCGGCCTTCCACATGACTGGTGGATTTTTCTATCTGTGGTCTGTTTGCAAGCCGCTCTGCGGGGCAGAAGTGAGGTGAGTACAAACGGGTGTTGTCCAAACAGGATGTAAATATTTGTGAGCGGTTTGAAGATGACAGAGTGCAGTGTTCTGTTGGGCTGCGGGTTCCTCCCTCTCTCCTGGATTCAAAACCTTGAGGCAACCGTGGTTGGTTAAATGAGCTTTTTCGTTTCTAGCCCCAGACACTGATGATGACTTTTTAAAGGCCACAGCTGCTCATATTTACTGGATAATCTACCTGTGAATCAGCAGCCTTGTCTCTCTCTCTCTCTCTTCAGGATAATTAAAGTCCAGCCCCTACCAGACCCTGAACAGAATAAGCCCACCGCTGCTCTCTCAACTGTGTCAGAGTTCACCTCCAAGACCAAAGTGTCCTCGGTATCAGAGCTGTCGTCGAGGTCCGAACGCTCCGACGTGTCTGGCCTCTCCTCGGGATCGGAACGCACATCCAGATCCGGGCGCACATCCAATTCCGGGTGGTCGTCAAAGACTGGACGCACTTCCGGGTCTGCAGGGTCCAGGTCTGGATCTGAATCAGTTTCGGGGTCGGGATCGGAGTCAGGCCTCTCGTCCAGGTCCAGCGTATCGACTTTGGCTGAGTCAAGGAGCAGCAGAAGCAGCAGCAGGAGCAGCCGTACAGTGTCGCCACTGAGTCTGAGGAGTGAGACGACACCATTCATCCAAAACTCTTCTATCTGAAGGAAAGTGACGCGTCGAGAAGGACGCACGGTTCTGAATGTTTGATTGAAGCAAATTCAATTGAGTGCGTTTTTGTATCAATAAAAACTGGTGAAATTTTTGACTTTTCTTTCACTCTTCTTCATCTTTTGTCTGTGTTTTCATTTACAATCTGGCAAACTCGCACAAGCCACCTTTTAGACAGCAAATAAAACTCCACCTAAAAGGTCTGGTTGACAGTAAACAACCTTTCACATTAACACTACAGCAGCAGCAGTGAGAGGACCGCATTCCGCAGCTGCAGTTACAGGGTTTTACTTTCTTGAATTACTGGTTTACTTTTTTTGGTTCAATGGTAAACCTTCACCTTTTGCATTGTGAAAGGCTTCACAGCTGCAGCTTTGTAGGGGAATCAAAACGGTGAAAATCTAGCAAAGGCTCTTAGATTTAGCAAACTAATAGTGATGTGGAGGAGACTGGCTCAGATCCTGGGCCTGCTGCTCTGCATGCTGGGCTGGGGTTCGGTGGGCTGCACCCTCGCTATGGACCGCTGGAGGTAAGCTCATTAAAAAGGCTGTTATAACTATTGAATGTCAAAACAACAGCAAGAATCCAAATGTGAAGCTTCAGTCGATAGTTAGTGAGCAGAAACAGATGTGAACCGCTCATCCGACAAGGTGAATGTGAGTTAAAAACAATCGATCTTTTCAAATTTTACAAGCAGAAGCAGTTTCTCTTCTTTCCCCAATGTTTATGCTAATATCTAGTCTATCTATCAGTCTATATCAGCTGTACTGGTTGCAAACTAAGGTATTTTGTGTGAAAGATGTGCAGCTCCCCTGTAAGTGTAAAATAAAGGTTTTCAACAATAATTTAAGGAAGAATTGTCCACCGTTGTAGTCTGTATCTTATGCAGTCTGCGTCGATATTAAAAGCTGTGTACGTCGGGTTTATTCATTCATTCATTCGTTGGTCTTCTATCGCTTGTGAGTGAGTGATGCGGGAGCCGATCCCAGCTCACAGTGGGCGAGGGCGGGGTACACCCTAGACAGGGCGCCAGTCCGTCGCTTTGGATTGTGACTTTTTTTTTGTTTTTAATCTAACAATTTTTTTACCAGTCGCTTTGATTTTGAAGTCAGTTTTTCAATGTAACTTAAGGCATTAATGTGTATTTTCCGAAACGTGTCACTGCTGCTCTTTCTCTCTGTTTCATTGTTGCCATATTGCGTCTTTACTTACCACAGGGTGGCCCAGGTGGGGGGTCAGGGGGGCTCCTCTGTGGTGGTGACAGCCTGGTTCTGGTCAGACCTGTGGAGGGACTGCTATGAAGACTCCACCGGCCTGGTGAATTGCGTAGACCTCGGGGGGCTGTGGACGCTCAAATGTGGGCAGAAAGACAAAATCAGAAAACAGTCAGATGAAGTAAAAAGAAGGAGTCCGTGTCAGTGACGAGGCCTGTGTGTGTGTTTGTGTGTTATCCAGCCTGCATCCAGGCCGTCCGGGGGCTGCTGCTGTTCGGCCTTTGCCTCGGCGCGATTGGCACTGTGCTCGCTTTTTTTGGAATGGAGTGCACACACCTTGGAGGAAACGGGTCACCGGCTGACTTGTCCTTTTGTCCCCGTGTGTCCTCGGCGCTCCCTCATGCAGGTGCATCAGTCACAGCAGGTTATTGTTTATACCTAAACAGAGTCCTTGCAGCTTTCTTACACAGCAAAGCTGATCCGTCAAAACTGAGGTAACCTTCGGTCCTTAAAAAAACGCTCATTAATACGCAAATGTGACTAAGATGGTGGATAATTTCAACTGTTGTCCGCTCAGCTATGAAATTGGACCACCCTTATATTTGGGCCTGGTGGGGGGTTGCCTTACTTTCCTCGGCTGTGCCGTTCACTCGGCGACAGTGCTCACAGTTCACCGCCCAGAAAGGTTCGTTCACGCGCCAAAATGGAAATATCTCACTGTCTCACCCAGAAACTACATAGCTATTTGAGTTGACGCACTTCTCTCTCTGCAGACGTCACTGGATTCCCTTTAAGAGCAAAAACCAAGAGGGAAAAGAAGCGTTTAGAAGGAAGGAACACACCTACGGAGGATGCAGAAGGTCAAATCAGTCCCAAACTCTTTCTGTGTACAAGATGGCCTCGACTGTGATTGTGTAACACATTCATATAAGGGCTGCAGCTAAATGGCCTTGTGGGTTGTTGTTTTTTTTTTTTTTTTTTCATTAAGTCTTGCTAGAACTCAAAGATGAACATAAAGAAATACTAAATGTAAGCATTAGGAGCTAAAGTTTTTTCACAGCCGTCGGTGAAACAGCGTTCAGCACACCTGAATGCTGGTTCATGGACAGCCACGGACATTGTTTGGCCTGACAGACAGCGATTTTTAATGTTAAACTTGATTGAAACTGTGTAAGATTATGCTCAACCAACAACAAAACAGCCAATCGGCATGTACTGCCAAAAATAAAAAAACCATAGCTTCCCTCCTCCAGCTGTCATTTCTCTAATTGTTCCCAAAAAGGGACATTTCATGTCTTTATAATTTACTCTTGATCCTACACAACATATGACTAATACTGACTTTGCCTTTAATTGTTGGATTTACATGTACATTTCGATTATTTTCATTCTGAAGCAATTTCTGACAAGTGAAATGTGTAACATAAGAAAATTAACACTGTTCCTGTACTTTACATCTTCATCAAATAAACCTCATGTTCAATTTTTCAAAAGGAAGTTTTCTCTTTACTTATTATTCCAAAAAAGAGAGAGAGGGAGAGAGAGAGAACACGTGTGTTTACCACATTGGTAGAAGAGTCCAGGAAGACGTAATCCCTCAGCGTTTCTACCTGAGTCCTGGGAACCTGCAGGATGCTTACTGGGCAAAACTGTCTGAAAGATAAGACGAGATCTTGCTGGTGTGACGCCTGCAAATCAGCAAAGACAGAGTTCAGTCCACTTTCTCACGCCGGCAAGCTGCAAAAGCTTCAGTCAATACTCTTTTTACTTCTTACTTTTCATCTGCTCCGGTTCGTGGCACCGACAAACGCTCGCCATGGTCAACAAGACGGTGGTGATGTACATGGAGATCGGCTGCTTCGTGACCTGCCTGTGTGGCTGGATCCTGGTGTGCTCCACGCTTCCGACAGAGTATTGGACTTTCTCTGAGGTGGGCAGCATCGTGCTGACCACCTCCAACTATTACTCCAACCTGTGGAGGGACTGCATATCGGACACCACGGGGGTGTCAGACTGCAAGGACTATCCCTCCATGCTGGGGCTGCCTGGTAGGAACTTCTCCCTCAGCTGTGAAAACAGCACGTTTCATTTTTACTACTCAACCCTCCAACAGACGCGGGGACTGTGCAGAAACGACTGGGTTGGGGAGGGGGATTCCTTTTATATTTCACTCATCAAACTCAGGATCAAAGCAATGTCCAAACGTGAAGTTTGGAAAAAGGTGTACTAACATCGTTATTTTGCTCACTTACTCACAAAGTTTCACCTTTTTTCTCCCAGTGTACCTCCACGTCTGCAGGGCGTTGGCCGTCTGTGCCGTCATCACCGGCTTCTTTGGCGGCGTCCTCACACTCATTGGGATGAAATGCACTAAAATAGGCGGGTCAGAAATTGCCAATGCGAGGGTGACCTTTGCGGGAGCGTTAACCTACCTGCTCTCAGGTAAAAAAAAAAACAAAAAACTAACAAACCAACAAAAAACTTACATATGGATTCAGATGATTTGGACAATAGTTAACTGTGACTCAGCAGAAGCTAAATACAACATATTTTCTGTCAGGGTCCTGTGGTCTGATCACCTACTCGTGGTGGGCAAACAAAGTCGTAAGAGAATACCTGGATCCGAATTTCAGGGCCCAGAAGTGAGTCTCCTTTCACTATTAGCAGGGTTTATTATGACAAGGTGCCTGTGAAGGATGTTCGAAAAAGAAAACTCCAACTCACCCCAATGTTTGCTGTTCAGGTTTGAGCTTGGAGCGGCAGTCTTTGTTGGTTTTGGAGGCACCGTACTTCTCCTATCTGGGGGCGCGGTGTTGGGTTACTTCTCTGGAAAAGAAGGGATTCCCTCGGGGTAAATATGACACTTTTAATTATCTTATCTTATCTTATCTGTACTTCAACCACAGTCAGGTTAAGATTCTTTACCAAATCACGTCCAATGATCAGTTCCCAGAAAGGGCCTCGGAGACCAAGGACCTACGCCACCGCCCGGACCAGGAGGACCTACATGCTGCCGGCCACCTCGTCCAGGGTGACTCTGGTGCCGCCGCTGTTTTATGAGGGCAGGAAGAGTCGAGCAACCAGAGCTTCATCCAAGAGCCGCTCCTTCGGCAGAGACAGCTTTGTCTGAGTCTGAAAGAAAACTGAGCAACTGACAGCAAAGTCTGAATGGATTTCTGAGCAAATGAAGTGGACGCTGATAAGAGCATATTAAATGTTGAACTATTCTTTCACAGCAGCAATGGAGGGGAAGAGAAAATAGTAATATTGTGTCACATTTCCAAACATATACAAGCGACGGCTGTATTTTCTGAATGAAATACTTCAGGGTTTGTTTTTTTTTTTTCAAACATTGGGTTTTTACAGTTGGTATGGCTTCTCTTTTTTCTTCCATTCTTTAATGTGGCTCTGCTGAGGATGAGTGAAAACACTGATCACATTTCACTCACTCCAGATGGACAGCATCAGGGCATGTTCAAAGATTTGTTTACAAAATTAAAACAGCTTGCACAACTCCAGCTGAGTGTCCGGTGATTTGAAGCTTTCAGCCATCTCTTCTTTTATCAGGGTGGTTTTCCTTCTTTGTTTTTTTTTTGCCTACATTTGTTTTACCTGTATGACTCAACACATTTTGTTCCATTGAATGTTTCGTATTTGCTTTTCCGTCTACATTTGCTGAAACGTCTATCCTTCTCCTTTTCTGCTGAACTTTTTCACTTGGCCAGAAGATGGTGCCAGAGTTCAGACTATTAACTGAAAACATCCCGTTGTTTGATCTGTGTCACATGACTGACCAATGATGAGCCTTAGACACCGCGGAATAAAATCTTGCCACAAAAGACACAGATGCTTCCAGTTTGCTTCCATTGTGTCACGCGCCAATGTCCACGTCACACTGCGGGCACACGGCAGCAGCTTCTTTATGTGTTAGAACAGAGACATAACTTTATCGCCCACTCAGGTGTCTACATAAACACAAACCACCACATCAGCCCGTCAGCTTCCTGTCCCGCAGCCAACGGAGGCCAGAGCTGTCAGCACAGGAAGCCGTCACAGCTGTCGCCGCCCATAAAGTCCCAGCTGCTCACGTTACAAATTAGTTTTAGAGCAGAGTTGGGGGATTTTATGTTTGTCCAAGATTGTGATGAGTCTTAATTCAAACGAATCAAGCTAGTTATGTGGGTGTCGGATGTGGACTATAAAACACTTTACAGGAGACGATGGCATACAGAATTTTTACATCACTGAAAACTTGGACGACACGTTTCATCCGTAACCGTAAAAGTGGTTTGTGCAAAGTATTTAAAGTCTGCTAATGTGATGTATTTTACACATTGGCTGGATATAAAGTCACTCGCTTTTAGAACCAGAATTGAGATTGAGAGTTGTAGAATAAACAAATAAAGCACTTGGTGGAAAATACCTTCACGATCCGGTTTCATTAAATTGTCATTTTCACATATATATTCCACAAAGATGTTTTATTGCTTTTATAAATATTTTCTACACAAAAATCTCAACTCATTGCTCCATTCAGCACATGGAGGTTTTATAAAAATTTGATGTACAAAATTTTACACAGATCAAATACAGTACTTTGTTTGGAGTGTTGGTTACATTTGATAGAACAGACACGAGGGCAAGTAAGACAAACACTGAGATGTGTAAGGCAAAAAAAAGATTGGCACGGGGCATAATATGAGATTGAAGTCGTCTAATTAATCTCCAACACAATTCTCTTGACAAAAATCCAAACCCCAGGCACAGACCAACATCCTGTATTACATAAAACTTCAATGTAATCAAAGTCTTTCATCTGCTTATTTGGTGATGAATGTGAATGTCAGAAGAGTTGGCTGAGGTCTGTGTGTCTGTGCTTGGCGTAGCGCTACGTCACCTGATTGGCTCTAGTGTTTACTGCTAATGTCCTCGGAGTCGCTGATGTCACTGAGGGAGCATAGGCTGCTCTTCAGGGTGCTTCCCGTCCCGGCTTCAGTCAGACCTGCTGGGAACGGGACGGCTGAATTACAGACAGAACATGTCTCCAATACAGTCAATGTCATTCTGCTCCAGCGCATAGTAGAATGTAGCATTCGCAGATCTTTGTGTCGTTATTTAAGCCAACGAAACACAGACCTGATTTGGGACCTTTCCCTGTGGAAGTTCCCCAGACGCTGGTGCTTGGTGAGTCCAGACTTTTCTTCAGTGGTCCAGAGCCTTGAGCTGGTTTAGACATTTCCTGTCTGTCCTCTAAGGAGGAGACCAACCACTCGCTGCTCTCCTCCAGATCTGTGTACTGTCACCACAGACAGACAACATTAAGTAAAGCTAATGCTTCTTTTGCTCTATAAACAATATGTACACTTAAACGGAGGCTCCATCGTCTCACCGAGAGTTCCTGCACCTCATCTTTACTCTCTGGTAAGATGCTGACGCCCCCTGCTGGTTTCTTTACTCCTCTCTCTGCAAACGACTTCTCCATCTTTCTGGCCAGGACATTGATTTTGTTCTCTGCAAGAAACAGACAATTCATAAAATACGTAAATATCGTTTAGTCTAATTCGGAACAAACAAGAACCCAATCAAGACAAAACAAAGAGGTTAGTGCTGAGTTCACATCAAATTTTTGGCTAAATGACAAATCCTTTCCCCTGCCTCTCAATATATTTATTTTTATATTATACACATTGAAACACAATGAATGCTTACCTTTACCAAAGTTTTTCTTATCCACATTACCATTCTGGTCTTTGAAACTCTGGAGCTGTCTGGGGTCAATCTCCTGCAACACGCTGACCTCGGACCACTCGTCCTCCTCGTCCTCATCTTCGTCGCTGTCCGTCTTTGGGGCTGTGGTCTTCGGCACAACGCCCACTGGCCCCCAGGACTGTTGGGGGTTGGAGGAGAACGACTGCCGGCCTTGGACCGGACTGGCTTTGCTGCTTCTGATTTGGATTGGGGTCGCCTGTTTGAGTCTGGGTTGTGGTGCTTTGCCCCTCAGTGGTTTCTGAGGATGTTTCTCCTCCATGTACGAATCCTCGTCGTTAGATTCTTCATCTGAACTGAAAGGAGGCGTCCTCAGGAAGCACAGAAACAAGATTTTTTTTTAATATATAATCTTAAAATAGCTTGGTTAGCTTCCTTTTCAACCTTAAACTTGATTTGAAACAAATACCGACTCTATCCATCTATGTCGTGGTTGAATATCAGTGGACTATACGTATGCTATGATGGTACTAGTTCAGAAGTAAGGGGATGTTTATGGGGAAACTTTTCTACTTTAATTTTGTCTTTACCTGCTTGCGAAGGTTCTCGGAGCAGCCTTGGCGTTGGGTGTCGATGTCTTGGGTTGTGAGGCGCTCTTGGTTCTTGGTGCTGGCTGGGGGGTCTTGGACTGTTTGCCAGCTGGTCCAGAAATCACCTGGCTGGCTCTGGAGGGAAGGCTACTTGACCGAGGTCTGATCTGCAGCACTGCACACAGACACAGATGATGGCAGTTTAACGCAGTTAGCCGATCGGTGCGTCAGAGCTTAAATCAGCTTCGGTGGCGGCAAATGAGCTCTCGCAGTTTAGTCTGCTAGTTTTGGATGTACGCGGTCAAATCCAATTACTAGAATTTAAGCTTCGTCGTGAATACAATAGGATGCAACGCTCAGCAAGCTGAAATCAACTGCGGGGTTAGTTTTATTTTTTTTGTCTGTGGGCAGAATAGGAATGTAAACAGGTGATGTCATGTGATGACTCAGTCTTGGAAACTACCTTGAACTGACTGCCTGGATCTGGCCTGAGACTCAACAGCAGAGTCGCTGCCTCTCCTCTCACTGTCCAGCTTCCGCTCCACAGTGCTGACTATCGCCTCCCGCTGGCGCCAGTAGTCAGGCATCCCCTTCGTAACGCTGTCCCGTTTTGAATGCATCTTGGCCAGGAGGGAAGCGAGCTCCTTGCTCTTCAGACCGCTCTGATCCTGAGAAGAAGCAGAGGGAACAAAATCTAGCTTCTAGTTTTGAACAAAGACAAAGAAAGGCAGTTATCAAATGAAAGTTAAGAATGTTTTTAGAGATGTATGCTGTCTAAAACGTCTCAAGCTTCCTAAGCTCTACTTAAGTGTGGAACAACGCACAGACTTAACGCCCAGACGGTCCAGCCTCTGAATGAGAGACTGTTCAAGCTCTTTTTGCATCTCTTTCTTGATGTTGGGGTTTCTTTTCAGAGCACCGATGGTCGCCTTCTGCTTCTTCTCCGGTTGAGGCTCGGCCTTCTTCTCCACTGGCCTCTTCTCAGAGAGGCTGCTGGACTCTGTAAAGGGAAACTGCAGTCAGCAGTCAGTCTTGTATTGACAGTCAGACTTCAGTCATAAGGTAAATGCAAAAAACAAAAACCGAACAAACAAAAAACCCATGGACATGCACTCGGCAATTTTCACAGCAAGCTCCATGCCGTGGCTTCAGTCGGGTAGATGGATGCGACTGACATGAGGCAGGCATAAGTGGAGAAGCTAACAAGGCAACGGATTGACTTTGTGATGGAATAACTGACATGGCAGCCATGACAGAATGACCACGAGCTTTAACGCCTTTCGTGTCAGACCTGAAACACTGAAAGAAGGTCAGCCTGCAGCAGACTGATGCATCCATGCAGGTAGCATGCAGTTGATCGACTCCGCTGGTTTTACTGTCCAGTTTACCTTTGTCCTCTTCTGACAGCTCCTGTATAGGATCCAGGTTAAGAGCAAAGACTGGCTCCTCTAATTGGACAGCACATGGGGTCAAAGGTCATTGGGAGTCAGATGAAACAGGTGTTAACAGGGTGGAAACGTGGTAACAAGACTGCTTTACTCAGCGTTTTCTCCCTGCAATCCTTCATGCAGGAAAGCACATGCTCAGCCTCTCTGCGACAATGTTTGAATTGCTTCTGTGAACTCACCAAGTACAACCCTCTTCGGTTTTGGCTCCGGCGCTGGTGCGCTGATGGTGACTATCATTAAAAACAGAGAAGAGGATGGAAGCATGAGGATCATATATGCGGTTTCCCTTTAGTGGTAAATGAAAAACTGTTCCGTTGAAGAGTAGGGAAAAGAAATCCTTACCTGGTACCTCCACTACTTTGGTGGGTGGATTGGATGAAATATTCCTGATCTGGTTTAAAAAAAAAAAACAAAAAACAAAAACATGTATTACTGTCATACATGAAAACTTTGGTACAAATTTAAGTTTCATTTTTAAGCCAGCTGAGTGTCATCTAAAATGCCTCCTAACTCCTACTCATTGCACAGTCCCAGAGTCTGACAGATACTGTACAAATAACTTACAGCCTGTATGGACATTTAGATATTCAAGAGACAGCACGTCTACACTGTGTTTGTGTTGGGTTACTCGAGTGGTCATATTGGCTTGCTTCCAGCCAAGCAGTACAGCTTCTGTCAAATGTACAGTGTCATCGTTGTCGGAACTCAATCAAAGCTCATGTAGGAAACGCAGGATATCCTGAACAACGGCCGAACCTCCGCCTCGCTTCCTCTGACGACGTAATCGCTCTGGCTCCAGCGGTGCGAGCGTGAACGAGCACTGACCTGCTCCCTCTGAGCCTTGATGGTTTGCTCCTTCTCCTGCAGCTTCCTGCACAGGTCCTGCTGCTGCCTCTGGCTCCGCTCCTGTTGCTCGGCCACGGATGACTGCGTTCGGCTCAGCTCGTTCAGCAACTGGACGTCAACGGGAGGGGAGGGTGCAATGTTCAACCAAAGCCTTGTTAACTATTTCACACGTAGGTGCTTAAACTATGTGAACAAGTGTCACCCGTACTTGATTCTTCTCGGTCTCGTGCTGAGCTTTAATTTCTTGCAACCTGTATTCCCACTTCTTATCCTTGAAAAGAATATTTGAGCAAATTTTAGGTCCCAAAGTCACTTTTAGGGTGTGAGACGTGCGCTGTGTTCACACTGACCTGTTTCTTCAGCTGGTGCTCCAGCTTTTGCATGGCTTGTATCTGCATCTCCTTGTAGTTGTCCAGGTCTCTCTCAGGCAGCGTCTGGACAGGAGTGGGTGATTTTTCATGCTCTACCTTCTGATTCTGATTTGCTTCCTATGAATGAAAGAAACAGGTGAAAATGTAAATAAATAAAAAATGAAAAAAAGATTCACAATGATGAATGAAGCTCCTGAAAGGATCCTTGTCTTACATTGAGAGCCTGATTGTTTCGAGTGTACAGGAACTCCATCTCTCTGCGTATGCCCTGCCTGCTGTCTTCTATCTTTCTGTCTACGCGAGCCATCTCCTCGGCCTTAAATCGGTCCAGTTCTCTCAGCACCTCTCTGTGCACGAACTGCAGCTCTTTTTCCTGCAATTACACACAGATTTTTGTTCTGTCAAACAAGTCAAAGCCTCTCTTCCTTTGCTTGCTGTTTTATCTTTTGGTTTTCCTACCTGAGCTGTTTTGGCTTCCAAAGTCTGCTGCTGTAGAACAATCTGCTCCTTCAGGCTGCTGATCTCCAGTTTAAGGCTGTCAATCTGAGATTTCTTCTCACTGTCTGAACGCAGCTCTGGGAGGAAAAGGCAGTCACTGAGTGTAAGTCTTAACATTTCAGTCTCTTACACTGTTACACCTCTGTGCTTGTTTGTTTGGTGGTTGTCTTTTCTTTGTAGAAAGTTTGTTTTGTTGCCATGCTCAAACTGTTATGACTTACGAATGTCGTACTCGTCAGGATGTCTGCGCTGCATGTGACTCTGAAGAAAGGAGGAATTCAGGAAGGATTTTTCACAATGTGAACACTAAAAAAAAAAAAAAAAAAAAAAAAACAAGCACACAAAAACAGCATAAAGGTAATAAAATATCATCTTGGCTTTTTCAGCAAAATGCACAGTTCACATGAACTGACTGACTGTAAAAGAAGGAGTGAATGAAGTTTGAAATCGTGAGGTCAGCATAGAGAAGCTGATGGCAGGAGAATCTTTTGGGTTCCTGGGATGTGTTTCCACATGGACAGATAGCGTGAGTGATGCTGATTTGCTCCCTGCGGCAGGCGTCACCACACTCCAGCTCATTGACGCTTAACGAGAAGAGATGCCGCTTACACACACACGCATGTGCGCACAAATACACGCATCATGTGCTACATTTAAACCTGCAGCTCATTAGTTCATTCAAAGTTTAACCTGCTGCTACTGATATCTTGATTTAAAGTCAGGCCCATGGCAGTGAGAGCTGCCACTCTCTAAGTGAGGCAGCTATAATGTTTTGGGCCAGTAATTACTGTGGAAATTGGAAGTAAAATAAAATTAGCTCTCCAAAGAAAGAGCTGTGTGTTTGCTTTGTACCACTTGGTAGCGCAGGACATTTGCCGTGACAAGCAACAAATGTCAAAAGTGTGCAAAGAGCACACACGTGGTTTCTCTATCAATAATTGAGCCACCTCTGTTAGCTGAGCTGGTTGCGCACACCTAGCAACCACATGCTGTCGTGACACACTATATCTGTTGTCCTGGCAACAGCTTGGTCAGGTCAGCGGCAGCCAAACACTTGAAGAAGAGGGGGAGATTTTTGATTCCTCCTATAAATAGCCTAATGGAAACTGAGCTCTGTTGCCAAATAAAGACAACATTTAACAGCAACAGATGAAGATATACAAACACTCAAAGGACAAAATGCAGGACAAGTACACGTTTATACGATGGTGGGAGTCTGCCGGTCGGGTTGATTACTGCTTGTCACCCTTTTGTAAGTGGATTAAGAAAACTAATTGCCACCAGATGACACCACCTGCTCGCCAGCTCTAAATCCTATTCTTCTAGACTGAAAACAAAGCCTATTATAACCATCCCAAAACAAGTCGGCCAGAGCAAGTTTGGTTGTATATATATTATTGATCATGAAACCAATTTGCAATGCTCTGAGGAAAAAAAAACCTTCATCCATTTCTCTTTTTTCTCATCCAAACCGGGTCCGAAACGGACAAAGCAGGAGCTGTGAATAGACCTTGGGAACAATGACAGAGCGGCAGCCCTGAAGAGGAGACGTGAGAGGGGTGGGGGTGGTGGAGCTGGCTGTCTGTTTTCCATGCATGTGTGAAATGCAAATGGTGAGCAATAACCCCCCCCCCAGAGAGCGAGCGTTTAGCTTGTCAAGCGGTACCTTCTGGCTGTTGATGATCCGAGGTGTGAGCAAGGACTGCTGGGTACGAATAACCTTCTTCCTCTGCTTGAGCTCGGTCATCAGTGCCTTTACCTTCTCCTCCTGCTTGTTCTGCTGAGCCACCAGCAGCTCACGCTCCTTCCCGGCAATCGCCAGCCTCTCCTCTGTTGCGCGGAGATTGAGGGTTAGAAATTCCTGGCAGTGCAACAGCCACTCCACCGTGAGCTGGGCCAGCCGTAAGAGCTTGACCAGAGCCGGGTCCACGGGGCTCTGGCAACGCTGGCATCGCTCCCCGTCCAAGCTGCAGAAGGTCACCGTGTTGATGTGCTCCTGGAGGGTGTCCACGTCCAGCTGGCTAACCACCAAGTCTACGTCCACTGCATTAATCCGCCGCCAGTCCACGCTTTCCCTTCGTGGACGGAACTTGAAGGGCAGAACGGTGGAAGCTCCACTGGATGGCGTCATGCCTGGTGCAGAGGGCTGGCTGAGCGGGGAGTTCAGGAGGGACGGGATCCCTGCTGATGAGTGCGTCCCTTGGGTGTCACTTGCGTAGGGGTAGTAGACTCCGTCGTGAAAGGGCTGTGACAACAAACCAGAGAGATCATAAACCATCACTCAGAAGAGACACACAATGCAAGACGGAATCAATCACATCAGCATCATTTACAGGCAGAGAAAGACTTCCAGCATCAGCCGCCTCGCCACCGTCAGAGTCTCTGTCCCGGAGCTCCCCTTACCATCTTCGCCTCTGAAGGGGAAGAAACACACCGACGATCCGCCGTCTCTCTCCGGTTCCGCCCCCTGACAGCGGCCACGCGGGGCGTCGCGGCCGCTTCGTTACCAAGGAGACGCGCCCCGGCGTCCCTGGGGAGGGAAATGTTGTGAAAACATCGACAGCAATGAGCCCACGTTTCCCCACAGACCGGCAGCAAAAAGCACTTCTATGATTTCAAAACATAAAATAAATAACACCTGGATTATATCTGGTTCCCATGCCAACCGTGAAATCCGCCCGTCTGCTGCATCGCATTTCTCAAACGACCACTTCGTGTTGGGGCAGGCTTTTTTAATTCAAGCATATTTAACCCAAACAATGGCCTCACATGTTTGGACCTGCCCGAGGAACGGATAACATGTCTTCCTAAAGACCTCCAAACCCAAATCTTTGAAAGAATAATAATTAAAAAAAAAAAAAAAAAAAAGCTCAGCAGCTTCTAACTGCCCCCCGACATTTTCTTTTTGCCAACGCGTGGGCCAAAAGTTTAAAAAGCACATAAAGATGCATATTCATCACCAACAGTTGTTACAGTTAAAAGTCTACCTTTGCGTGACGCCATTTGGAGCAACTCACCGTAAAGTTTGTGTCGATTTTTTGTCGGTTTGGTGTGGTTTTCGGCCCCTCAGGCGGTTTTAGGGGGACGGCCCTTCTGGTCTCCACATTCCTCAATCTCAGAGGAGAAAAAAAGAAAAGACGCCATGAAGCTCAAAACTGTATACGTCACACGTCCGCTTTGTATTTTCAAAATAAAACCCTGACAACGATAAATCCTAAAGTGTGTTTTGTTTTTTTTTTAAGAAAATTTATATTTTACAGTAGAGTTCATTATATATTATCTATATCTCAGTAGGTGAATAGTTTACTATGTCTTTTGGGTGATGGCTTATGCAACTTGTTTTCTTTTTTTGTTTTGTTTAGCTGTTTTCCAACCACTCTTTTCTCCAGCTGTTTGCATGTTCAAAATAAAGACACTAGTCAGACGCAAGAACAACTGGAAAAGAAATATTAAGTAAATACAATTCGTAAGTTAACAGGTGATTTATTAAAGACTATCCTTTTCACAGCTTACCTTGTCGCTCAGGTCACCTTCACACACATTACACATTGGTTACTTTTTTTAAGTCCTTAAATCCAAATGTTTCACATTACTTCTATCACTTTACATTTGGAGTGAATAACAATTTCCATGTCATTTGAATGTGTTGAATATTGTTATTTTGAAACCATTTTAATTCGTTCTGCTTTAACTAGTTAATACCAAAATACTGACAGTCAACAATTCTTATAATTTAACATGAACGCCATATAAGCTATGAATGGTTGCTGCTCTACCTTTTTATTTATTTAATTTACTGTCAATTGCAGAATAAGAGAATTTGCAATTTCATCTATGGAAAAAAAAAGCAGATTAGGAGGTTGCTTCACTCTTATTTTGAAAGGCTAATGTCTTGGATTCCGCTGTGATTGCTGTAAATGGAAGCAGCTCAGGCTGTGGGGGGGGGGGGGGGGAGTAGGAGACCAAAGAACCTTAAAATGGGGAGTCTGAAAACAGGGATCGGAGGATCAGGGGTTTTAGACACCCCACCACTGAAACACCAACCTACAGCTGAAGCACATGGACCTCGATCCAAACATGAGAAGGACATGGAGGAAGCAAACAGCCTGAAACACTGACATCTACACAGCTCCAGGGATTCAAGCAAATTTCCAAAACTTTTCAAAATAGTCCAGGAGCTGTGCTGAACATTAGCTCCATCTTCTGGTTGAGTTCGTACCAGAGCTTTTCCTCATTTTAACATTTTGGTTTGGTTTGATTTCACTCCACAATGATCCCCGCTTTGAGCCTAAAATGATGGCACACCTTTGACATTGACACTATTCAGATCTTTCAGTCAAGAAAAAGACAAGATAAAAATACTTAATATTCATTATAAATCCTATATAATAAAGATCAGGCCTCCCCAAAAATTCCCCAAGAGAAATCTATCGCTGATGAGTAATCATCGATGTTGCTTTGGAAACTGTTGTATGGATTTTACACTTTGAGCCTTGAACAGTTACTCAAACAAAACCATCTCAAAGGGTACCGTTGCAGAAGGTCATGAGACTTTTTTCACAATAACTTTGAGAAGCAGCCACTTTGATCAGTTGGAGATATATTTCCTTTAAGTAGGAGACAGAATCCAGCAGGTTAGGTGGGTCCAAGTTTGAATGATGATGTTGTTCCTCTCATATTTGTGTGCTGAAGTCCAGATCGTTTCCAGGAGGATCATTTTACCAGCAGAGGTCAGTATGGATCCGATCATAGCTCTACAGGTCCTGTGGTTTTCCCTGCGGAGGAGTGATGGCGAGTCCTCCCTCCTGTCAGAGGAAACGCTGCCGGCCTCTGCTGTGATGGAGAGCGGCTGCAGGAGGCGACACAGCCTCTGATTTAATAAGGAGCACGGCTCAGCAGGGAGGATCCACATATATGAACATTTTTATACAAGCACATTCACTGCTGCCTCAGCTCGTTTTTTGGGGTGTTTCTTTTGAGCATTAATATTTGATTGCCATTTACAGGGCTGCCCTGTAACAAAGCGTGAGGTTGTGGTATTTTTTGTTTCTCGCATGCTGTCAAGAAACACTATGCGTGGACACATCCCAGCATGTTGAACTCTCCATCAGAGTCCCACAGCTGGGAGAGGCCAACTGTGTGCCATTTCCCTTGTCCCCAGACAGATTCATCGGACTTCTGATAAATAGAGATTTTAATTCTTCCAGACAGGCCCCTGTGACTGTTGGGACAGCCTGAAGCGAGCAAAGGAGACTCATCGCAGCCTGTGACGGGGGGGAGAGAGGCAGGCAGTTCTCGCCAGATGCATCACAATGAGGGGATGAAGTTCACCTGTTGGACATGACGCTGATGTGTTTGTTTCGGAACCCAGATCCAAGCCAGATTGGCATCTCTGTGGAAATTTCCTAGATGTTCATACAATCACTGTAGCCTCCAGGCTGAAGCTATGAAGCTTACTTAAAAAAAAAAAAAAAAAAAAAAAAAAACGAAAGAAAGAAAGAAAGAAAGAATCTAGCAGAGAGAAAGACACTCATGCGAGCAAAGAAGTTGCGGCGTTAAGATTAGTCATGCAGTAAAAAGAAGCAGGGGAGTGTGGAGGAAGAGGAGCGGACCTCTTGAGATGAGTAAGCACAGCCCTACACTCAATTTACTGCTTGATTTATGAGTTCATTTCCTGTGCAAAGTTCTCAGTGGGGGTGAGGTGGTATATCTTTCCCACTATAGGTAGCGGTGGCTCCACTTCCCAATCCCCCATGAGACTCACTCCTCCCCAGTCCAGGCCTTAGTGGGGCTATAAATAATGGCCGCTATAACAAGTACACATTGAACACAGAGAGGAGAAGATGCCTAAACATCTTTATTCATGAAGGAGGTTCTTATCTTCCCCTGCAGAGGACAGGATGGATCCAGAACACTAGGCATGCTGAAATGTTGCATCCAGTTATTCTTACTGTATTTCTGCTCTCCGATAAGCATCTTGAGATGTTTCCAAGAATTTGATGATAGCGCGGTGAAAAGAGACCTTTTTCTGCAGCTGAGTTTTTTGTGTGCGCACACAGGAATTTATACTTCAAGGAGAAACGCGTTCAAACAGTGATTTTTCAAAACAGTTTAGGAAGACGCAGCTTCAAAAGCGTGGGGGGGGGGGTTTCTACAATGACTCGCATCACAGCAACAACAACTTTCTGAAAACTGCTTTAGTATTTCTGTCAGGAGGAGAAATACAGACGCTTTAAAATGTCCATATGAAAACTCAACGATATAGCATGTATTTCAAAACATGCACAGAGGGGAATCATCTTGCATTTTGCCTGAAATACAAGGTCTTCGCATGATATATATTATTTTCCATAAAAGATAGCTTGCTACTGGTTGGATTAGTAAAGTTCTTTGCATGCCTACGCTACATTAACATTTGTGTTATTGCACTCTCTGTTTTAAAGGTCCCGCAATTGAAACAGAGCCTTAAGAAGAGCTGTCAGCGCTGCATTAACTTTGTGATATCAAAAAGAAAGCCCTCACCTGTGCACTCAGCTCCACCCACCTGGCTTAAAGGCTTTGGCTGCCCAGCTGCCCGCCCGTCTGGGCCTCTGGGACTTCCCCTGGCTGACGTCCACCCACGCTGGAATGGCACCGATCCACCTGGAGGGGTTGAATAAAAACAAACAAACAAAAAAGTAAATTATACTGTAATAAATGTTTTTGATTGAACTGTGGCATTACAAAAGGTGCTTTCGTTTCTGCTTCTTCTTCTTTTTTTTTTTAATAAAGGCATTTCTTAAAAAGAAAGTCTGACATGCTTGTGTGACCAAAATCCAGACAAATGGAAGTGTCAGCGCTTGCCACTGCCCGAACAACTTCTGAAGCCGAGCGGCTACGGGGCCCGCAACTGCCCACCAGTTTTCATCTCCAACACTTTGTTGTCTATTTTCAACAAGGCAGCCACAGGGGTCACAAGTGGTGAATCAGCCTGGTGGGAAGGAGAGATGAAAGAGCGGCACGGTGGGAAGGGGAGAAAGAGAGAAGCATCCCACCGTTTCCTTTCATTGTCCCCTATGAATGTTGCGCAGGTCAGAAAAGCTACCAGCAGTAAAGAAGTATATATAGTAGACAAATGACGAGGGTTCCACTGTTTCTTTTCCTCCCACTGAGCGAGGAGGTCTGGGCTGTATAAGGGCACATCAGACAGCAGCCGCGGCGGGTCCTTTTGAGGGAACACAGGTGACGGGCATCAAACATACAAAGAGAGTAATGTATGAGGAATGTGCTCATGAGTAGAAACCTAAACTCAGACTTTACTGTAAGACAAACTCCTGCTTGTTGCGTCATCGACAAACTCCACTACGTTGGGAAAGACCGATGAAACTTTCACGGATTTCCTGCTGGCGGCCGACAGTGTGAGCAATGGCCAGTCTGGTCCAAAGTTGGAAGAATCCACCCGCTGACGCTTAACGTCTGGATGATTAAGTGTTGTGTAGTGGGAGCTAGATATGTTAAGTTAAATATGAAGCTACAGCTGGCTGAAAGATTAGCTTAGTTTATTAGAAAAGCGAAACTATCTCTCATTTTTGTGTCGCGGTTTAATTTGATCGTTCAAAACAAAAAATAAACGTGACCTCCTGTGACGTCTCCTGTTTCAAGTCTGTTCCACTGCTTTACATAAACAGAAGAGATGGAGGGTCCCCAAAACTAATGAAGCTTTTAGCGCCCATTATTCCGCTTCACTCAAAGTGTGAGGAGGAGGAGAACGGGAGGGGTGAGAGTGAGGAGAAGAATGAAGGAGACGTGGACAAAGCAGGTGAGCAGGAAGGAGACGACAATGAGCCGACAGGAGGAGACACGGAGCATGGAAAGAACAGATGAAACAAAATAAGACGTGCATTAAATATTTTATGTGGCTTTAGTCGAAATAAACATAGAAATTAGGCGCCCAGAGAGTGTCAGAAGAAGAAAATGAGAGCAGAGTTAGCAAGAGTAAATAAAGTTTTTCTAAGTCTGTCTGATATTAGTCGATCTGCTGTCACATGTAAATACTACAATGTCTATTTTTAGGTGGCAGAGAAGAACATTTTTACAATAGTTTCATTTGACAAATGCACCTATTTCCTCTTTTTTTTTTTTTTTTTTTTACCTTTTCACCTGCTGTCCCAGTTACTCCAGAGTTTTCAGGCGCTGAACCCAGACGTTGCTGCGCTGACCCAACTTTGGGTTGGGTTGGGTCTGGACGGGCAAAGACAGAGACGTTGATGCCGACAGCCTCGGCCGTTCCCCCGAATGGCTCTCATCAGCATAAACTGCGGGCAGGGAAGCAACATGGAGAGTGAAAAAAACAGTTACTGACCTTGTCGTCTTTGCAGGCAGCTGTTGTGCAATTAAGTTCTGTGTTCTGAAGCTATAACTGCCTTTACTGGTCGTCGTTTGTCGTGTTTTGTGCGACTAATTAGCTGCAGAGGAGACAATCTGCTTTCCTGTTTACGCCAGCTGATGCGTGCCCAGTTAAAGGTCACGGATGTATCTGTGTAAGATTGTTTGAAATGGAAGGTGGCGCGATGGAGATCCGTTTTGCCTTTGTCATCGTCCTTTGTTGCTATTGCTTGTTGTGTTGTGGTTGCATGCTGATGGAAATGGCTGTTTTTCCTGGGCATGTTTTCCCCAAATGATTTCAAAAAAGGCTCGAAAACAGTCCACGCAGCTGCTGTGAATTGGGAAAAAGAAGAAGGAAAAAAAAAAAAAAGTTCCCTTGGGGTAAGTTTGGGCTAAGGCCAAAATATTCACAATGTCATTTTCTGGCCCGAGCTAAATGTCAGCTGTTGATTTTATCGTTTAACTCTGAAAAGTTACTCCGAAGAGAAACAAAGTCTTTCAATCAAGAGGTGAGTTTTTCCCTTTTGTTAATTTAACTCCCCGTTCCATTTGCCGATTTCCGAGGTGCAGCTTCCCACCTTGTGTTGAGGTTTGCAAATTATTCTTAAAAATAGCACTCAACAGGAATCCAACAAGGCAACATGTAATTTCTGTCTCACACTTGCTCGAGCAAACTTGCCGCAGGCTAAAATAGCACCACGTTATGACATTAGGAGGAGTAATTATTTGTTCGCCGTTGCTCTTCTGCTTTCTTACCTAGAGGCTCTAATTATAGTATCCTCTTAGTATGAAGTTAAAAGGCAATTGGCAAAGTGCTGCTTGTGATCTTTGTTCTCGGTGATATATCGATACTACAGGAGGCATTGTTTTAATTTGAGTTATCTTGACTATAATGTTAAATCAAACCTTGCTAACAGCCACAATTGGGGCTTTATGAATCTCGCCCTGCACTGAAATTTAGTTCAAGGGAGCGGCGGTCTTTGCTGTCCTTTGGGCAAACCTATTAGAGCCCAAATGTTACTTTTGACAGTTTGAACAAATGAGGAAAGAGAGAAGCAGATAACTGTCGCTCCCTTTGAGCTATGGCGGCCATCCAGCGTGGCCTCCTTTGTATTCAGAGAGCACCTCGTTTTTGTGTCAGCGTGGTACAAGAGAAGCACTTAACGTGACATTTAGAGATGATCAGAGATTCTCTCTGGAGGACGGAGAGAGGGAGAAAAGAACCAATGATGTTATCGCGGACTTGTGTTTTAAATGCCAGGAGGGGTGCGTCGCCAGAGAGCTTTGGCCACAGAGATAAGTGAATAACCCGGCCTCTGGTCTTGCACCTCTTGCACCGGTTCTGGGGCTCACGTTAAGCTTCGTCTGAAATGGCTTCATCTCGTTTCGATCAGATATGATCTTTTAAGGCTCAAAGAACAATCTTTGTAGATTGTACATTATGGCTGCTGTTATCCATAGAAGAAATCCTCACATGCACGGTGCATTTTAAATAGTCGGCCACAGGCTAGGACACGCTGGGCTTTATGAGTGGGCGACACAAGCTCTCCGGGATTCTAAATCTTAACCAGATGGTCCTAATACACATCCTAACAGTGATTTCAATGCCTTTTTTTTTTTTTTAAAGACACTCTGTCCCCTGAATAATGCTGGAAATCTTCTTTCCATTACTACGAGACTAAATATCTTTTATTGATGTGGGTTTATCCTGGTGGGACCGCCACAACAAGACAGCATGAATATTTAACAGGTAGAGAAAGGTCACTTCTCTGGTATTTTGATTGAGCTAAATCAATCATCTCTTCTGTGTGAAATTTGTTTCAATTAAAGCAGACGTCGCCTCAGGACACAGAGCTTTTTCACGCAGATAGTCTCCCAGCAGTTTCCGAACGGATGAATTTACTGAACTCCGCGAAACAAGCATTTGAATGTTCTCAAATGTGAGACATTCATCTACGCGGGCAAATCCACCTGTCTTAACGTAGTGTAGGTAAGCATTTGCGCTTTGTGCAGGAAATGTCTTGGCACTTGGTACGAGGCGGAGCAGCTCCTCCGTACCTTCCAATAAATCAGGCAGCGAGCTAGATGTATGAAGATAGAGCTGCATAGTGATGAAGCTGCTACACGGGAGCGGAGTTTAGGAAACAAGGTTAGCCATTCGTCACAAGTCGTCCCGCCGTATATCTGCAGAACTTCCACAGGCTCGCTCATCCATTTGTCTCTGATGCCGCGACTCTTTCCTCCTTCTCCTCTGCCCCTTTTTTTTTTTTTTTTTTGGCTTCTTCACAGCGTCAGACACCTTGGGGATCAGTTTCCTTAGAAATGGCACCTAATGTAGGAGGAGAGCATGAAAGAAGCATGGAAATATTAATACTGTCAACAGTGACAGCTGGATATTGTGGGCAGCTGAATAGATTTTAGCGGGAAGAGCTGGAGAGAGAGAGGTGTCTGGTTCTGTACTGCAGCAAACATCACCTCTTGTTTTGGAAACATCCTTTTTATTTCTGCAATCTTATTTCGCCATTTTCCATCATCTTGAACTACTTCCCTTTGTAGACTTGTTTCTCACTCAGTGATGTGCTTATATCCTATGTGTACTTACCCGAGGAATAATCCATTTGTACATTTCTCGCCATCTCAGGGCTCCTTGAATATTTAAGGCTTTGATGTTTGGTGTCTAATGCAGTTACCTAAGCAGCTCGCTATAACTGGCCTCACAGAGATTTTCCTGCAAGCTTCCCCTATTTTCTGCAATGTGTCTGGATTGCGACAGTAAAGTATCCTTTTGAAGCTTCTCCTTGCTGCCTCTCGGGAAGGTGTTTTCCGTAGATAATGACTTATTTCAATTCACACCTCACCCAAAGAGTGCTGCGCAAAACTTTTTTTTTTTTTTTTTTTACTCCCCCTTTTTGGAATGTCTTTCCTCAAGGCTTGAGTACCTGCAAATGTTGTGACATGAATTTAATCACGACCCATAAGCTTAAATACACATGGCTGACCATTATTATTCCATCTCCATGGTTAATTCAGCAAAGAGGCCCGGATGCCAGATTGCCTGGATTGATGCAATTAAAAAAAAAAACAAACAAACAAACAAACAAACTGAGGCATAAACAAGACTAGAGAGCGGGACAGCCTCCAGTGTAAATGTGCCTGGAATGTGTGACGACCAAATTCATGCGGGAGGCAGTCTGTGAAATAGTGAAGTGGCCCCTGGAGTTATTGGGCACCAGGCCCTGACAGGCCCTGAGTCAGCTCGGAGGCGAGCTCGCCTGGCACAGGCTCGCTCCGGCTGGACGGACCGCTCGTACCTGTGACTGCACTGTCCAGAATATTTGACTCGTTACTATAGAACCAGGTGTTTATTAGTTATGTTAGTTTACTATTAACATCACTATGTCAATGTGCTTTCCATTGTGGACGAGCTCAGAGCAGAATTTCACTGCTTCAACTTTATAAGCACAGTAATGCATTCAATTCCAAGATTAGACTCAAGTATTCACGCTAAGCTATGCCTTATCACCTTAATTCTTCACAATTAAATGACAAAACTCATTTCCCAAAATGTCAAACTATTCTTTTTCAGCTTCGAAAATAATCAAGTCAGTTAAGAAACAATCAGATTTCATCACTGCCATGTTCTCAAGGTGCCAAAGTTTGCTAATGTTTCATTCTTCCTGAAGCAGGAGATATCAAATTCGTCATCAACATTTGTGATCGTTTGTAATCCGAGTTCTCGATCTGGTCATCTTTGGTCTTTTACACCATACATTTAAATGATTTGAGGTTCTGGGATATTGCGATATAAGTATCTGTAATGGCCATCTAATTTTTGTTTTTAATTTAATGGTCATCTTACTCAGTCATGAAAGCAAGTGACAGTTTCTCTTTGTGCCCAAAGATGGATGATGTGTGCGTTTGGCGCAAATGAATGAAATTCAATTAAATCATCTATTCTTTGGAGTTATGAGAGCGTGAGTCCGAACATTTATTTCATAATTATGGGTTGATTTTCATGAAATTAAATTAACCATTGCCCATGCCATTCATTTCTTTGTATCCTACTGCACTCTTCCGTTGCTGATGAAGTGAATAAAAACATGCTCTTTTCACAGTGAGTACATCGAACGCGGGTGTTGAATTTCACAGGATAAAAGAAAAAAAACAAAACAGTGGCACTAAGAAGTCACCATGTAAACAAACATCCACTTCCCAAAGAAAGCCTCACAACACAGTCACAGAACGGACTTTTTAAGATGAAGAAGTGGTTCTCACACGGCACGGTTCAAAGAGGAAAAACTCCTCAGAACACACTGGCCTAATTAAACTGCTTAGGTGCGTGCGAATTGTTGGAGAGGCCTGTTAACACAGGCGGGAGGATACATAAATAAATTCATCAGTAACGAGCTTTGGCGACTGTCAGTTTTCCTTTCCTTTTGCCTTGATCAGAAATTCAGTTCTCACATCAATAATCAAATTTCACTCCAGGGTTTCACTATGAAAACCAATTTTTTTTGCTGCGTTTCAAAGGTTCACTCCAGAACGAAGAAGAAATATTAATTGGAAGATTCTTACAGGATTGGTTGAGACAATTCCGACCCTCAATTTCTTGTTATTCCTTTATTCTACATCAGATTACACTTCTGTTAGTCTCCTCAATAAACCCCATTCAATTTCACAAAGTGCCTCTATTGTCCTTGAATATGTACAGCACAGGCCAAAAGTTTGGACACACTTTCCTATTCATTTGAATGAGAAGGTGTGTCCAAACTTTTGGCCTGTACTGTACATTGTACCCATACATAGTACAAAGAGCAAAGTAATCTTATGAAATATATTCTTTTAGATGCCAGCAATTTATGGAAGGTCACAGTTTACTTTAGTTTTTTCCTGCCCCTGACAGCAACAACTGCTACTCATAGTAGTGGTATAATATAATTCGGATGACTGCTGGTAACTGCGCTGTTGAAATGAAAGGGTCATACAAGTATGTTCATATCTTTCAAAACGATATCGCACAGCAGTGAACTCATTGGAGTCAGAAAATGTCAGTCAGAAATATGTGATCTTAATTTTCAGGTCTATTCTGCAGTGAAGCCTGACGAGTGAAATTACAGTAATTCTCCTTTTTATTCGGCGCCTTGAATCAACTACTCAGGAAGTGACAAGCAGAGCCTGCTTTGAGGAGACAATAAACATCCATCAGCGCTGATGGTACAAACAGGAAGGCTGATTAGACGATGGCAGGACACACCGCCATCAGCAGTGTCCCCACAGCTTCAATTACCTGCTCTCAAATGCAGATTGTATCACGGGCCTTCTGTCCAACAATTGGTGGACGGTAGCGGGCCGATCCTGGCTTTTCCACAATGGCGCTACCAAGATGCACGGCGTGGGCCAACAGCTTCTTCGCGTGGGCCAGGAGGAGAGAGTGTCCCTTTTGATTAAATGTTGGGGATGAGGCAGTGGTGGGAGCCTGGCCCGGGTTGGCATGGTGCCGTCAGCGCGTACCAGGTCTGCAGGACTGCTGGTGGATCCCTGTGGTGGAGAGTTCAGACATCTTCAGTCACTTCTCCACATGCTGTCAAGGCAAATGACTACAGCTGCCAATTCACTCACTACAAAGATGCTGCACGGTGTCTAATAATATGATTTACAATGAAAACGTTCAATTACTGAGAATAAAAAGGGACATTTCTGCCGCCAATGCAGAACAAGTGTGTTTCAAGTTGGATTAGCAGCCAGATTTAAGGAGCCGAAATCAACCGAATTTGATGTATAAAACCTCAGTTTTGCCTGTTAATGCAAACACAGCATCATCATTTTGGCATCTTTGTTTATTTGACTGAGACAAATTTCTATGAACAATGCAGAGCAAATAATTACTGGCTGCCACAATGTAAATACTTAATGTGCTGAATTCTAAAAAATAAAGGTCAACAAATTGATATTTGAAGAAGGAAACGAGCAAAGGAGTAAAACATTTCTTATGTTTGTTAGCTTTGTCCTTTATGTCATGAAATTAAATCGAAAATACAGAATCAAATTTGGACTCAAGTGCTTTAAACTTGAGGGGGGGGGGGGACAAAACTTGATGTAAATGTCCAAACAATCTGCTGCTTTGTCAGTGCTGACACGATTTTACCTTTGCAGCCAACAGGACCAATAAACAGACTCCTGGCTTGTGATCAGTAACAGGTTGCCAGTCAGCATCACAGATAAACCTGGACGCAAGCTCCAAACTACTGGAGACAGAAGGTGGCTGGAGCACGTGAAGAAAACGAGACAGGAAAACACAGCAATGCCTGACAAACAACAGCAGGTGAGCTGCCAGCTCAGGCACGGGGACTAATGAGGCGATGAGCAGCAGCTGGGCGGTCAGGTGAGGATCAGCTGATCGGTGACAGCGCGGCAGGTATGCAGGTGAGGCAGGGCGAGGACGAGGAAGCAACTGTCGCGCGGATGTTTTCCGTGGTGACGGGAGACATCTGGGCACGTTTCCTTTAAAAGTCGCCGCCTTCACCTGTTGATGAGAGAACAGTGACGTGAACGCTTTTCAGTGTCTTTGATTTCGCATCTGGACAACTTGTCACGTCAAAAGGTGAGACAAAGACGCTGCAGAAAACTAAAAACCAACACATCAATAACTAACTAAAGCCTGACTTGGATGGCTCGGCCGGTCTCTTGCTGTGCTCATGTTCCTGTTGCTGCTCTTTTGCCACGGTTCCAGAAAAAGCTGCGTGACTCCACTGTCCCATTTCAAAGTCTCCAACAGGTGGATACTTTGTGGGCCAGCCAATGAAAGATGGATCGATGTGAAATGAAAGACGAGCAGGAGCCCGAGGCTGCCACTGGGAGATACACGTGTTGGGTCTCGGCTCAGGTCAGTTTGGCCTTTGTGGTCTACAGCGGCTGCAAAGGACCATAAAGGCCTGAATGGACCCTTTCATGGTGTCTGCGAATCGATCTGCCACCATCCACCCAGTGCTGCTGCTCTTGTCACAATAACTTCAGCCGCTAGAATTTGTGTAACACAAAGAGGCTGTACATTAAACTTGTGATTGCACTTTGAGTTAGTGTCGTTGTTGCTTTAGTTTCTTGGATGGGTTTGTTGGCCTCTTGGTGAGATTTACAGACACAAAGCGAAATCCTGCGGGTCATAATAAGCTGCTTGCACAGAGGACCTATGGGGTCTTTTATTATGGGAGCACTGTCTCATTCACGCCAGTACATTACTGTACATTATTAAAGTGATTCATTTTTATTATCTTCCACTCGTTGCGTTTGGCTTATTCTCCTGTGTATTATTTTGTGTCCCATGCAGAACAAGCAGCAAGAGGCAGCGATTTCTTGATAGTGTTTAGGTTTGGATCATTTTTCTCACTCTAATGCAAAATGAATCTGAACGGGCAGCACAAGACGCTTTCTTTGATACCCCACAGTGCTCCTTTTCTTTTTCTTAAAACGTTCCCAATTTTTCATGTGCAGCAGTTTTACATTTCATTTGCTTTCTTTAATAGCATCTCAGGGTGCTCATTTGCTAGAAGTGCCTCGAAACTCTCAGCTCACTGGCTGCAAAACTCAAAAAGTGAACTGAGAAAGTCTGAATGCCTCTCAAATCGATCATATTAAAATCAATACTAATTCCAATAAGCACAAAGCACACGTACGTGCTGCATTAAAGCAGCCTTGCGCCAAACAAACAAAGACGCATGGACGCAACTGGAAACACAGAAATCCCAAATCAATCCAATCATAATTTCCAGGAAGCTGCGGTTCCGTTATTGGGAGGCTTGTGCATTGCTACAGTGGGCTGAATCAGCACTTCCTGAGGTTATTTCTCATAAGGCTTGTGTAGTGAGCGTCAGGGACCTCATAAATATCCCAGCTGCACAGCCAGAACAACACAAGTCTCGCTTCACTGCACATAACATTAATGCTGATTCTTTCCCATCAGGGATACTGCTCAGATTTTCATCAGCATGCCATTTGTCGAAAAGGCTTCTTTTGCAAAATGAGGACTGTATCGTGTCATATCTGGGAGAGGCCTCACAGGTAAAGAGCACGCTGACACAGGGTGTTATTATCACTGAGGCGGGGGGGGGGGGGGGGGGGGGGGGGTAAAAAACCTCAGAAAACTTAACATCCACTTCTGCGTGACCTTTGGAGAATGAGATATTTCTTTTCCTGACACTTTCCATAATAGATTCCTTCCATGCCACCCAGCCTCACCCTCCACCCTTTCTTAGGAGGGAGGTCAGGTGACACAGAGGGTTGAGCCTCAGACTAAACGCCCATACAGATTAAGTCAATGTCAGAGCAGGAGGGTAGAGTGCATTCAGTGCTCAAAGAGGATTGAATAGCATACATACCAGAGCGCATCCTGGTTAAATCCCTTGATGGAGGGCATCTTAGGCAAAATAACAAAAGCTTTTGATCATTGCGGGCTTAAAGGAAGTCCATTACAGAGGGCTAAATGCCTGCAGTGGCCATACAGTGCCGTAAATTCAACTGTACTGCATCACGTGTGCAAGTCTGTTGGTGGAAATGGAAAACCTATGTGGGATGATGACAAAGTGGAAGACACACAAACAGACACACACACACACACACACCGCACGCGTAACCAATTATTGACTTGTCATGTTGGAATCTGTCCATGGTGCTGAAATCACTCGCCCGAGGATTTAACTCCTTCTTGTTGCTCTGCGTGGCAACTTCACACACGTCAGATTTTCTTTTTTCTTTTTCTCAAACTCACATTGTGCAGAGCTGCTTCTGTGTAAACTGTCGAGCACACATCCAGATAAAAAAAAACAAAAACAAAAAAAAAAAAAACAAAAACAAAACACACATGTCCTCTCTGTCGCTGCTCGACGGACGATTGAATGAAGCAGACCTGTGCACCTTTCTGCTTACAGCGGGCTCAGCAAACCCAAAACATCCACCAAAAGATGGAATAAGCACATGACGTGAAATCAGCTGTGATGAGTTAAGTGCTACTGATCAGTGGGATTTGAAAGATGATTTAAAAATGAACAACAAGAGAATAAAAAAAAAAAATCCCTGTCGTTTCCGGTTTGAATCTCTCTATATATCAAATATCGCAGTGGCTGTGGAGATTTTCTACTTGTTCTCGGACACTCAAATTGCCTGTCTATGTGTGATTAGAGATGCGGTTGCGTCACCGGCTCGGCAGCCGGGACAGATGACTGGCACAGATGTAGAATCAAGCTGGGCAGAACCAAACCGGACGCCGGGCTAAGTGGCTGTCAAAATAAAGCGAGGCTCGAGTCTGACGGTGAAATAAACTGCATTCAGGGCTCCTGGTGTCACAGAGGCACTGATATCAAATATAAAATCGCATTGGTTTTACTTTTGGAGGATTCCGTGGGGAACATTTAAAAAAAAATAATCTAGTTTTCAATCGAGTTCGGTAAAAATGTGTTTCACAATTTCATTGTTGATGTATGGCTGAAAGTGATTTCAACAAAAAGCACCAGACCACCAGACTGAATCATATTTTTGCCATATTTTTTTAAGTCTGAAAAGAAATTTACCAGAATGGGCCATCCTGCTGTCAAACACTATTATTTCATCTGTGAATAATAATAATAAAAATAATAATGGATGTATACGGCCACTTTATACCAGTTTTTTTTTTCTGGGGAAAAAGGTCAAAATAACCTAATTGGAGCTTTTGCTGATGACTTTGTGCCACACTGAGTTGAACAGCTGTTGATTTTACTCTGAAGGGCCGAACCGGAAGTCCCCCTGTGGATGATATATACCTTGTCCTGGTGCTCCTGGCTCAAAGACCGGTCAGCAGTCGTCTCTGGCAGGACACCCGAGCCTGAAGTGGATGTGCAGAGAGGAGCCGGTCGTGCCGCCGGTCCCGACCCCTCCGCTGAGGACAGACATGTCCCCAATCTGAGGGAGTCCTGCATGATCCGAGTTTTAGACAGAAGTGGACCGGTTCTCGGTGCGTCGCGAGTCCAGCCGGAGCTGCCCCCGCGGGTCATGCTCCTGCTCCGGGGGGTGAAGTGACGGGAGCTCCGCCAACCCCGAGCCCGAAGCGCAGGATGAGACGGAGGGGCCGAGGGCCCACCATGGAGGAGAAGTTCAACAGACTCATCTTCATCCCCGTCGCGGCGGTGCTCTTCCTCATGATCTGGTACCAGTACTTGTGTCCCGCCGACAGCAACACCTGCTCCTTCGGCGGGGACGACAAGGGGCTCCTCCAGCGCTACTCGTCCGGGTTCGACTTACTTCACGCGGAGCCGGACTCGGACTCGGACCTCCCCTCCAAGATCACCTCCCGGTTTAACTTCACGGAGCGGGAGCGGGACCTGGACCGACACGTGGCCTTCGACATCCGCGGGGACGACGTGATGGTTTTCCTCCACATCCAGAAGACCGGCGGGACCACGTTCGGCCGACACCTGGTCAAAAACATCCAGCTGGAGCGGCCCTGCGACTGCGTGCCCGGCCAGAGGAAGTGCACCTGTCACCGGCCGGGGAAAGCCGAGTCGTGGCTCTTCTCCCGGTTCTCCACCGGCTGGAGCTGCGGGCTGCACGCGGACTGGACCGAGCTCACGAGCTGCGTCCCGCTGGTGATGAACAAGAGGGACAAGAAGACCGCGGAGAAGAGCAAGAGCAAGAGGTGAGCGTGATCGGGCCCATTCATTCATTCATTCATTCATTCATTCATTCACTCACTCACTCACTCACTCAGGCTGCAGCAGAGACCAATTCATTATTTGCAAAAAGTGCACTCGCTCACTCATTTACCGACCTTTCACCACTTCACACCCTCTCGCTGCTCCCCATCTGTGGGTGAGCAATGAACGCATGAACATGTGAGTGACAAGGTCATGCCGGATGAGACCCACTCACAGCATGAAATCAGTCATTCATTCAGTCATCTGCCTGCTCTGATCCTGACAGAGCGGCCAGGTGAATGGTTGAATGAATAAACGAGAGGCACAGTGAACATTTTGATTTTAAAATAAATAAATAATGAAGCAAATTTGTGACTTCACCAGCAACTTGAGTGCTAATCAGAGAAGAAAGAGTTCACCGTGAGTGGCTTGAGTCAGAATCGTTGACAGGAAATGAATGTAAGAGAATTGAGCTCATGGGAACTCAGACTGTTTGCTGCTTGAAGCAGGATATCTTGCAGACTTGTAACAATTTGAAAACACAACCTTGGGTATTTTCCTGGCACAGTGATTCTTCCGTCAGACAGTTATAATCACTGTTATGTCATTAGAACCTCGGTAATTGATGGTTTGGGGTTTGGTTTTTCTTGAGCATCTTCCACTTCTCTCGCTCTATCTTTTTTTTTTTTTTTTTTTTGGCAGTGGAGGTTGTGGAAAAACAATTTCACCTGCCAATCGTGCATCCTTTTTGGCATGCAATGGTGAGTGCAGCACCGCCACAGCTGTGGTGTTAACGTGCACGCCGCCTGGCACGTCAGCGGCGTTTCCTCCTCGGGAGGTCTGCTTCAATTTCCTGTAATTACAGAACCAGCAGAGCTAAGCTTAAGGGAGTAAATCACTTAAGAAGGCCAGGGTCCTCGGAGGTGTGCCGCCTGGGTGTTCGAGCCAATTTGCCTTGCAGTTGGTTTAGAGAGCAAATCTCCATATGTTACCGAGGGCCTTGAAGGAGGTTCGGCGAAGACTTCAAGAATCCTTCAAATCCACTAACTGCCCTCCGTGGCAGCCATCAGACTTAATTCAACACTTTGAAGTAGTTTGGAAGAGGGGCACTCGGAGCCATGAGCACTGTGAGTGGATCACTCCAATCAACCCGACATAATAATGAAAAAAATAATAATAATAAAAAAACAAAAAAAAAAACCAACAACAGCGCTCACTAATGTGCCATTAATGGCACCGCGCTCCATTCATTGCTGATTGGTGACACGAGATGGCTCCATTTTGAAAACCCGGAACAAAATCTGTGCGACAAATTTCTTCCATTTTTACTTTTTGCATTCATTATTCTAAGAAGCGACGTGTTGATGCAGGAGTCGTGTTTCTACTCACCAAACTTATTTCTCAGAGGTGTTGACTGGGGGAATCTTTCTGTGGCTTACCAGACAAGTGTGACATAACACGATACTGCAGCGATGAGCAGTCCTCGCCGAGAACGCGATACTTCATCGATCCCTGCAGTTAAATGCTCTGTCTGTCTGGCCTTTCCACGGAGAGGTCAGAAGCCATCGCTGCTCCTGGCCGGCTTTTACGGAATCGGGTTCTTCACACGGACCCTCCTAAGTATTGAGATGATATTTAGTGTGTGCTCGGTTGTCACATGAGCAGATGCAGTGTATATTTTAGAGGTAAGTATCAAATGTGAGCTGAGTGCACCGTGACTCACATCTCATTTGATACCTGTGAATTTGTCAGACGAGTCGTGAGCCATAGCTCATTCAACAGCGGCAAATCTGTCACGCCAAGTTCTCGTTTCTCCGGGATAGTGCCTCTTGGATTTTTGTGTCCACACACTTAAGAAAATAAATGAATAAAATATCGGGGGAACAGTCGCACTGCAGCCATTAGCCCGGAAATACAGGAACAATTAAGCAAAGCCTTCCTGTCGGTTTCAATTAAAGCTGCTGAATCAAGACCAACGCGGAGCTTACTCTGCCGATTTGCTGCCTTGAGGTTTCCCGTTGCAGTTTCATCAGGCCCTTCTCCTGTCACTTGGGGCGATGCAGCCAGTCGGTGACGGACTGTGACGTGCAGTGCACAACGGTGGCTGAGGTTGTGCCTGGGTGTGTTAAAAAGTCATGTTACTGCTCGGCTTAATTCAATTTTAATGCCACTCCGATCTATCCTTTAAGGCCATTCTGCTTCGGGAGATTTGTGTGTCCTCATCCTACTGTTCTGTGGAGAGGCTAAAAAGTATTAGAGCTGTTTATCTCATGCATAAACATAAAGATTAATACATATAATCCCTCTTGCTTTTTTTTTTATTTTGCTTTACTTGCTACCTGAAGTTGAGACAGAGAGCTCAGAGAGTCTGAGCCATTTTTATGTATTTTATTAAACACTCCACATTTGTTCCAAGTTTGACTGCCAACGGCAATCTGATTTAGGAGGAGCATGTTGATATTAAAGGATGACTCGTCTTATACAAGGCACGTAAAGCAATGGCACAGCAGACAGTCAGGGATAAAACATCATGGGAACGGAGGACGCCCACACTTATCTCCAGGCTACATCCAGCAGGTTGTGATGTTGTTTACAGAAAGTCTTACCTCAGCCCTCAGACCCTCCACTGGATTATTTAACATACAGCATTCCTACAAATAACTCTGAGTGCATTCTCTCGGACAACTTTGGCACAAACTTTATGCTGCTTGTACTTCACCTGACTCATTACATTTCCTGCTGCTTAAATGGGCCAGCAGCCCCCAGTAGCAGTAAAAATACAACATTAAAACCTCAGCCCTTCACTCATCCAGACCCACACTCACAGCAGTACGAAGCTGTGGCCGAGATGAGTAAGAAAACAGCAGTTCATGATAACCTAAGCTGTGCAGCAAGGTGGCAAGAAGGAGCCTGTTCTGAAGCCTGACGCCATTAGGCCACTGCGGAAGAGGAAGGAACGACAGGATCTGATTCAAAGGCGACAAAAGACGACTAAATGTTAAAACATGATGGAAACCCTGTTTGTTTTTCTTTGTGCGTTAATTTGTCGAGGCTGAGTCTGTTCATCGCTTCGCACAGATGTGATGTTAGTTTGCCTGCCAAGCATAAAAACGCTTTGGAAATGTTTCAACTATTTTCCTCAAACTTCCACAAAGCTCAAATTGAAAATGCCAGTTGGAGGAGAGTAAAATGATATCTTTTTTTTTTTTTTTGGTTGGGGGCGGGGGGGCTGAACCTGAATTTAAATGTATTTAACCTGAGCTATCTGGATAGTATTAATGGCAGAGACAATATTTTGTGTTTTGGTGTTTGCCTTTTTACTCATTGAAATTGGCAAGAGATCGGTAAATAAGTAATGAAATGATTTGGATTAGAGTTTGATTGCTCTGTTGTCACATTACTCCTGGGCAGAATCCCAGGCAAACTCATGGCTCAGGATGAATGCCTCTTTAAAACCCGGTTGGCTGCTGGGGAAAGAAGCAATCACACATGAATAGCTGGAGCCAAACCCTCGAACAAAGGACAGCTGGATTAGAACTGCCAGCAAAACTAACTGTATGGATAAAACTACCCTTTATTTTAACACCAAACTCTGATCAGAGAGTAAAATTTTGGCTGCACGTGTGTCGATAAGATACAACCAATTATATCACTGATTGAGGCTACTCTTTACAAGCATAATGTGGTCGACTTCATACTTTTGTCTGAATATGCCAATAAATGAAAACACAACCAGATATGGTTTAATTTTAGAATTCAGAGAAGTGGAATTATTGGATATTTGGAGCATGTGGCTTCGAATCCGCCCCGACGTTCCTATTACCAGCTCATGCTGTCTGTCAAATTAAATGAAAAAGCGGCCGAAAAAATTACCTGAAAATAATGTTAATCATCTTGCGCTGCCCAGATTTAACTCTTGTAGCGAACCGCTGAAGTGAACAGGTGTTAAAAATGTCATTTGTAATATTTCCAAGTGTCACACTGGCTGTTTTTCTGTTGCCATGTCCTGAGTGACCTCCCCACCTCACTACTTCCTGCCCTGCGCTCCTGACGAGGTATCTGTGGGTGCTGTGAAATGAGGTGAGAGGAGACAAAAACTTTTCAGCGTTAATTGAATTTCTTTTTACCCAACTATATCCATCACTTTTATGTGTGCTCCCTCACCATCGCTGGATCAGTAACAGGTGATGACTTTCCTCGTATTGCTGCCCGTCATGAAAAACATCAGTGTTTTGTACATTAGCTAGCTGTTGTCCTGCTGGTCTTCTCTAAATACAGAAGCACCATCTGTCTGCTTTTGAGCAATTCATAGTCACCTTGAAATCACCTCTCTCCTACACACCCCAACCAGTGGGAAAAAAAAAAAAAAATCCAAACGCCAGCAGACACAGAAACCTGCTTCAGCCGCAGTGAAAGAGGAGGGAAAAGGTTTCATATACTTACGGTAAATTCACAAAAAAATTCAACGTGCCTTTAGAGAAAATCATGAAATAGTAATAATGATTAAAAAACAAAAAAAGAAACGAGCGAATGATAATTAGCTCTGTGGTCACCTCACGAGTTGGCATGGCAACCGCTTCTGGTTTTGTAAAAGCTCAGACGTGTTGATGCTTTATGAGGACCGGACGCACGGCTCCAGAAAACTGGTGGCAAACACATTTGACCATAAGACGGCTGCTTTTAGTTTCCTCGCTCCGTTCTTGACAGACGCTGCCCGTACAGGCATTTATCCACCCCGGCAATACCAACGGCCAGTTTCGCGCTGCAGCACTCAAACTTCGCCGAGTGATACTTGACCAGCCAAAGTAGTTTTTGATATGCTCGCCGTTGGTCAGACGCTGCTGCTCGCAGCGTGGGGCGGCAGCACTCATGTCACAGCAGGCTACAGAATGGCTCTTAGGCCAGACGTCAAACCTGTTCCCATTGCAGGGCTGCCTGGTTCGTCCTTGGCAGCCGGCCTCACACTGAGCAGTCAAGAGTGTAACCTTATTACTGACCTCATTATTTCAGATTAGAGCGAAGAATGCAGACTGGGCGAAATGCGTCTAATCAGCCCACTTCATTCCAGACACAGTTAAGGTGGTCGAAGCTATAAATTTGGTTATGGCTCCCTACTACTAATGATTTCGGTGGCATAATGGGATTTAAAATGCATAAATATGCAAGACACCCCATGAAGATAAGACATTAAAAAAAAAAGAAAAAAAGAATGAAATTAGGGTGAAAAAGCAGATTTTCATCAAAATGTAGTTTTCCAGTTACGTGACTGTGTTCCCTTTTGCAAAGCCATGTTTCACAGAAGTACGCCTATCAGGACTATCAGGACAAAAAACAACTGGCTCCAAGTTTCTGACATTAATCTACAATGAGCCAGTTTAAATCCCGAGCTAAAGAGCAATACGCAGAGACTCCAGGAAGGGATGTCCAATGAACCAAAGCATTCCTATAAGCTTTAGGTGTAAAACTGCCCATTTACTGTCGACACTTCTGCAACGTAGGTCCCCGGGCTAACACAACAAGTCACTTCAAGCCGCTGACAACCACAGTGTTAAAACTCAATTTGACAAGAAAGCTGATTGTCAAGAAACGGCCAGAAATGTGAAGAAAAAAAAAAAAAGAAAAAAGCTCCCTGTGGATCCCTTAAAGTGCTATCGTAATGGAAGAAACAACACACTCATCTGTGTTTTGCTACGACGTGCTACGTTTGTTGAGATCTGGCTTTTTGGAGCCAAAAATATTGGATCAACTCAATTTACGCTGCACTAAAAAAGTAAAAAGCCATTGGACTCTGTCCTGCATTAGGAGACAGTTTGACTCAAGTTCTTTGTCACTTCTTGTGGGTGGAAAAGCATACGAAGAGTTCCTGACACCAGACTTTTATTTTTAGCAAAGGGTGATTTTGTATGGGTCTTTTGGGAGAGTCTATCCTGCAGGTGCTGTTGTGATGTGGGCTGATGGAACATTTAGAAACCTCCTCAGGTGGCGTTTAGTTATAGTTCCTGGCAGCGTTACACAACCCCAGGTTACCTCTTTGGAGGAGGCCAAGCCAATGCCACTGCGTTTTGTGCTAATAGGGGGAAGACGGTGCTTTCATTAGAAGGTAAGTGCTACAGCACGTCCCTTCGCAAGGAACATATCTCCACCAGCCTGTCGGTGACACGTGGCGGATTAAAAATATCATCTTTTGCATGAGGTGGCATATGATGATTTATGTCAGACTGCTGTCTGACATCAATCAGAGCACTTCTTTTTTATTCCATGCCTCCCAGCAGGACGATGGTACTATAGACAAACAGGCCCAACAGAGAGCGGCGTGACCTCTGACCTCTGAGATGTGGAAAGAGGAAAACATATCAGACACTGTCGTGTCAATATTAGATTTGATGTTTTCTTGAAGCTCAGACTGAAGTCTTTAAACCTTTGAATTCATAGTTTGGCCTTTTGGGAAACACAGAAGTTAGATGGAAAAATTTATGCTTGGAAATTCTCACCAGAAAATCAGCTTGGCTTACAATTGAGCATAGAGTCACGAGATCAGCCTCAGTCTTCTCACTGCACTGCACTTAGCAACTGAGCCATCAGGATGACTTAATTTATTAAAAAGGCTACATTTTGTTCCTTACATACTATTTTGAACTCACTTACGACACAGACAAACAACAGGACGTGCACGGCTAATCATTAGCGTCAATAGTGATAATGAACTGATCATGATCTGCAGAATTTGACTTCCCAGGAGGTTTTGCAACTTTTCCAATTTTACTGCTTGCTTTAATGGGGGCAGTAGAGTCTGCCTGACATCCGAAAATATGAAACTAGCGCTGACTGGAATTTGTGCGAAGATTAACAGGATAATATGCGTTGTATCCATAAAATGCTAAGTTGCGACTTCAACATGTCAAATTGAGGAACTGACTGAAATCTAGGACAGAATCACCTTCAATCACCTCATAAAGCTTTTACTGTATGTCTGAGAGGATCAAGTTCAAGAGAGGACTGTACATTTACAATTGTTGCAGTGGAATCAAACGCCTCTATCTGCACCCTCCCTGACAGAGAGCAACGGCTAGTATTCTTGTGGGAAATGAGAGATACTCAGAGGATCTTGGTAATCTCTGCAGTCTTTGGGGATTAGGGGCAGTTGAAGACAGGTTTTATTATACAAGGGAGGGAGGGGTTGGGGGGGGGGGGGGGGGGGGGGGGTGGCAGTGCGATTAATCCAGAAATCCAGATTTTGACAAAAACCAGTCAACTGGATTGCTTCCGAAGATTCTGCTGTTACCAAACAATGCGTGTCAATTTTGAAAAAGCGAGAAAAGAAAAAACATCACAGACAGGAAGTCGCTGCTCAAGAGATTATTATGAGCTATTCATCAAAATGCCTCCTGGTTTCTGTTTTGTGCTATCAGATTTTTTATGGGATTGGATGAAAGTGTTCCAGCTGTGCGAGAACTACATTTGATTCGACAAAGTCCTTTTTATTTTCATTATCGCATAATTAAAGTCTTATTTTTGTGATTCTCCAGAGGGCTCGTTGTGGGACAGATGAAAGCTGGAAACCACCCGCGACTTTCAAAGACTCTGTGTAAAAATGCTTCGAGAAAACATCCAAGACACGGTTCAGAGCGGCATACACATACCGCTAAAAAGTGGACTGGCTTTCAGATTGTGTGGGCAGGTTTGACATTTTGCAGCATCCAGTCTCCCATTTATTGTTCATATCTACATGGAGCTAGAGGACTAGCTGACACCTCACAAAGCCGCAAAGATTAAGATGTCAAGCAAAGGTTAAGGCTAAGAAGCTAAAGCTACTAAAGCTGCACACGCCAGGTCGTTGTGTGCGTGGATGTTTTCTACACTCCTTGCTGTGGATGTGTTTGAAAACCAAATGCATTCTCTGAACTCTGTGGGAATGCTACAGTACCTGAAATGCAACTGAAGAAACACAGACTGATGATTCAGTCTCAAGAGGAAGGTTTGTTTTTTTTTTTTTTGAGCAGACAGCTCATTTTTGTTTTGAAATGTAAATGGTTTAAGTATATGCAGGCTGCAGCTCCACACACAGTCTAGTCTTCGGTAAAACCACATCTTTACACCCTTCGCTGCCTGGATACTTTATCATTCTCTGCCCCCTCGACTCCTCACCGGCATCCCTGGGGCTTTTCCTTTATTGCCCAGAATAGCATCTCATATCTGTGACCAAAGAAGATCACAGTGCACCGCCAGTCTCCTTGCTCATCATTTTCCGCTCCTAGCTCTCTCGCTCTTAATCAGTGCGCCTGTATGATTCGTCAGGGAGCGTTACCTGCTGAGGTTCCCTGCAACTGGGTTATGTTTTGGTGGGGAGAGCACAGCATTGATGGATCATCTTGAGCTGAAGTGGCTGCGCTGGTGAATTGTGTTGTGTCGTTTCTTTACTTGCGCGCGCCCGATGGTTGGGCAGTGACGCTGCTGGGTGCAGATGGAGACTGGGATCATTTTGCCTGTAATTGGCAGACAGAGATTACATTTGTACTCAGATGAGTGAAAATGGGTCCCGCTTGACCTCCTGGTCCACAGACTGATGCGATGAGACTTCCCCGGGTCCAGCAGCTTCACAACCATCCACACAACATTTACAGACCAACCGCTGCTGGATCTGCACCCACTGACATTCCTCTAATTGTCGGTCTCCACAGTTTTTTGGGGGGAATTTGTGCCCTCCGCTGTGTTTTATAGCTCTTCATGCTTGTCACTGGCGAACTGAATCGCCCGCAAACAAAATTGTTCAGATAGAAATCAAACCAGGCTAATGCAGCACTTCGCCAAAGTCATTATGTCCACATCTCCCTCCTGGAGTTAAGGCTGAATAATTCCCCTGCTTCGAGGTTCATTCAACGCTTCCAATCAGCCCAGCAAGGCATTTCGTTTCATTTCTGAAGTTAACGTCATTTTCACGTTGCTTCAGAAGGATTTCTGCGGTCTCCTGATTAAGTGTTTCTGTGCATACTCAATAAACCTTTGGCACCTTCCTTTGGAGCTTTTCCAGACACATAGGACTGGAAGAAACACTGAGGCACAACCCTCCCTGGCTGGAGGGATTTCATATCCCATCTGGCCTGGGAACACCTTGGGATTCCCTGGGAGGTGCTGCCAAGTGCTGCCAGGAAGACGGATGTCTAGAAGACCCCACTTAGCCTGTTGCCGCCATGGCCCACCCTCATCTAATGAATGGAGGCTTCGGATGGATAGACGGATGGATGGGTGCAATAATCCAATCAGAGTGGCTTTTCCCCATTCCCCTGAACAGGCAGGCGGGGTGGCACCTTGGCAGACTGCCATTAAAAACAGCACGGGGATTCACGCAGAACTTAATTCTGCTTGTATCAGGTTAATTACATGTCGGGGAGTGACAACTGGGCCCAGTCCAGGCTCGTGACACAGATCTGTGCACCTCGAGGGGCAAAAAAGGGCCGAGTGAGTCCACATAGAGCGCCGAAGCTCTCCGGTGAAGCAACGACACAAAACACAACATTACACATCTATTTTGCGCCTTGTGGAGCAACGCCAATGTTAATTCTCACAACTTTTCCTCTACTTAATGTAGCAAGCGAACCAGCTAGCCCCAGCTGATAATCCTCCTCCAATTCTCCCATCTGCCCCGAAGACACTGCTCAAACAGCATATTTTAACCTCGTACTACGAAGACAACGGTGGCTGAGTCATCGTGTTTGGCACCAGAGAAAACAGTCCCTTAAATTAAATTTTACACCATACTCCTGTTAATTCTCCTCTGTTTAATGTAGGAAATTGAGCGACTAACACCTCAAGTGTTTTAGTGTTTAAAGTGATTTTACAGCGCCAGGCTGCACTGATGAAGACAATGACTAGGGAGCGAGATGACTGATAAAGTTTTTTTTTTTTTTTTTTTTTTTTTCTTCTAGTCCCCTCATGGAGAAAATGGTTCAGGAATTCCTCATGGGCATAGAAACACCCTTAAAATGGATTTGCTCCAACTGTGCGAGTTATCAACACCCTGACTTCAGTGTGAAATTGTTGTGCAAGTCCTTGTTTTGAGCACTTGCTTTCAGAATTTCTTACCCCTGCAAGTGATATTTCATTGACGGAGCTAGTTGGAACAGTGTGACTGAGTCGGAGCGGAGGAAACTTCACAGATGCCTCGGCTAAATGCAACGTGATATCGCTTCAATTTTCAAAACGATGAAACAAATCAGATTGTTGTCGATCCAGACACATTCTGTATGGGCTGCTTCTTCAGCGGCATAAATGGTTTCCATTAGAGCTTTTATCGTGAGAGTGGCAGTGTCCTTGATGGTAGTGAGTGAATTAACAAGGCAGATATCGATCCTTGTTTTGAGTTTCCTATTTAGCTTTTTGATGGTGATTGAGAGAGTGAGAGAGAGAGAGAGAGAGACACACACACACAAAGAGAAGACGGGGAAGGAGAGAGGCCAATCAATAGTGTTTGTAGGATTTTTGTGTGGAGAAAGGTGACAGGAGAAGGGCACCAACAAGCTGTCGGATTGATCGGAAGCAAAATTGCGACAAGCTGATTCTACCTTCAGGAACACCCTTGCATGATCACACGCGCCTGCACGGTTGTGCGCTGACAGCGGTTGTGCTATTAAATACCAGCGTTGCTTTAGCTTCTGTATATTCACTCAGGGCTGTCAGAGAACATTAGTTTTTGCTTCAATCAATCAGGTATATGAGAGCACTGAAAATGCCCACACTTTGTCCCTTTCAGGCGTGAAAGACTTGAAAGCCATTGAGCACATTCGCAAAGAGCTTAGGCATCGGCATGGAATAAGCCAGAGCAGATGGCAGGAGTTGTTTTACCTCAGGAAAACCTCATCAGCTAACAAACCTAAAACGGAAGGAATCCAAGCACCATTTCTTCTCTCACAGTAAACTGCTGCCAAACATGAATGTAACCCTGAAAGCAGAGTTCACACTCAATGTTGCAGTTCACGTCTGCGGGATTCCGAAACATGCAGCTGCTCACCAACACGTCAACTTTTACCAATTCAACCCCGAGGCGCTCTCCGAGAAACGCTCCGAAACCTCGACACTGTTAAACAACGTCAACATCTTCAGAGTTTTCTGGGAAAAAACAAAAAAACGACGATTACTAACTTTCATTACTCAGCCTTTAACGCAGACAGGAATCTATTTCCTGTTCTTCCAGACACACGATGCACTCTCTCCTCACAAAGCTCAGAAACAATACAACCACATTGTATAAAAAGGCAATAATGATGACACTTAACCGGACAGATAAAACAAGAAAACATGCTTCTGGTTTGAGTAAAATGCCTCTACTGAAGACTCAGGTTTACTTCACTTCAAACGAGCATCTCCTGCTGTTGATGCAATGGACCTAACAAATGCCAGAAAATTCTCTTTCAGTGACATTTTCATTGGCTAAAGAAAGAGAGGCAAAAGAGCACTGCAGCATTTCATCCAGCAAGTAATTATTCTTGACCTTCATAATCTGACCCTGCGCCCTGTCCCTGACATGAGTAAGAGGAGTGCTTTGACATTTGCTGCTGTGCAAATGAAAGCGCCGACGCAGAAAGGTGGGATTGCATGAACATTTATTGATCCGGCTGTCTCGCGGTTAGCCGTACGGATAGATGATAGGCACAGGAGAAAGAAAGGACTGAGCTGTTTTCCAGGAAGTACAACAAAGGCGGCTTTGTGAGGCGCTCGTGTGTGTCCATCCACCTCGCGCTGTCGGTTTGGCCCGGTGAAGATGGCAAGGTAATTCACTTAGCTTCCCCTGTGGATGGCTTTTATCTTTTGGGGTGGTGTGCCTGTCCGCAAGTGTGTTCTGCCATGATATCATCATGGCACTTACTTAAGTATATGTCACAGCTGAACGATATCTGCCATTTGACACTAAATGTTAAATTGGGGATCTTTTAAGGCTGATCGGTTCAGCAGTGTACCTGAAACAATTACAGCTGCACTGACTCTTTCAGCACAAAAGTCCCTGGTTCAAATGGTTGCTGTTTTTTTTTTTTTTTTTTCTATTTATGGCGGGCAATATATATTAGTTGAATGCATCATTTTAGTGTTGCAAGGGGAAAGGCATTAAGGTATAAAGGTGAATGGAAGTGAAAAATTTGCCTGTCAGAATGAAGCTTTTGTTCTTTGTCTTTCTTTATTTGAAGGGAATGACTTCAGTCGTTTCTTGGTGTCTGTGATGTCTTTCCTTTTTTATTCTGCGCTGTAGGAAATTTCAGCACAGTATGCTTTAATTCTCTTGAGCTATGAAGTAAAAAATGCAAAGGCCCAGTAAAACTAGACTCAACAAACAATGACAGAGGGTGAAACCATCGCAGAAAAAGCATAATTTACCGAGTAAGAGCAGGCAGGAGAGACAAACATCAAGGCTTCAGTCTAACAGGTAAAAATAACAGATCTAGTTTTCTACATTTTTGAATCTCCCTCGATGTCACATCAAAGATTTGAAGGAGCGCTCAATAGGACTGAGAGTCATCTTCTGTTGTTCTGTTTGGGAACAACGAACAAAAGTCAGAACCGTATGACCAGTGAGACGTTTAGTACAACTACAGCTCTGGAACGAAAATAATGTCAACAAGCAGCTCAAAGGAATCAGAATAACTCAATAAAATTAAAAATTTAATTAAATAAAAAGAGAAAATTTCAGGGATGCCCTTTTTTTTTTTGGTTTCTCTATTCTCTGTTATTGTTAACCGATTCTGAATCACTTTTAATGGCAATACAAAAAGAATTATTGTGGTTTGAGGAGTAAATGTTTGAGGAAAGTGGACCGACTCAGATCAAGAATCTGGGAAGTGGTGCAGTAAGGAAAATATTAACACTACAGACACTTTTATCTGCTAAAGTGAAACACAAGGTTCACTTCCCTCTTCCTTCTGAGTAAGTCTTGGTCAGTCAGTGTAGTTACACAGTAGAAGAGGAAGGCAAAGATTAATTATTAGTGGCCAACCTCACCAGAAATAGGTTTTAATATAACTAATGCTTTGTAGAGACGTGTCACATCTAATCTGAAAGGCTATTTGTCTAGCACTGAAAAATTTGATTTGTAACTGTGGCGGTTTTGCAGCTTTATAGTTATTCATTCTCAGTATTTCACCAGATGAAATGTGCAGGTGTGTGTCTTGGCACATCTTTTGTCAATACCAAAAGTCCGAACTTGCTCTCATCTAATCGCACGGTCACACACAAATACGCACACTCGGGTATGGAGTGTGAAGCCCACCAACCATTACAACCATCTGATTTTTGGGAACAGGTCCAGATCACAGCAGCAAGTCTCTGCTCCTCCCGGCCAAATCCAGCCCACCGAGACGTCCTCGCAGGAAGACAAAATCTAATGGGCTCAAAGGTAGTCCAGTAAAGGAATATCAACAAGCTGCAGGACGATACAGAAAAGGAAACGCATCATGTTTTGAATCGTAATAAAAGTTGAAAAGAGAAGCCTGCACAGCAACACTGCTATAAAGCGTCCTTGAATCTGAATTTATTTAGCTGTTGACTGAAACCAACTAGAAAATGAACTACAGTGCTGAGGAGGGAGGGGGAGAGAGAGAGAAATGAAATGTTCAGCTTTTTGCTCGGCCTTGATAGTGGGCTTCTGCCTGACACCGTAAGGTCATGGTGATCTTTGCACACAAGATCAGCGTTTTCATTTTCCCTTTTATCCATGTTGTTTCTCTTTTGAAAAATGTTGTTTTTTTTTTTTTTTTTTTAAATGGCTGAAAGTCTCCCAGCACCGGCTCCCTCGGTCACCTCGCCGTTATACCCGTCATCACTGAACTCAATAGATAAGAGCAGAAAGCTACATCTGTCAGCTGAAAGGTTTCTCTGCAGTTGGATTACATCTTTTTTTTTTTTTTTTGAAACTTCGGAAAAAAACAAAAAAAACAAAAACAACCTATGACCAGAGGGACCAAAAAAAAAAAAAAAAAAAGGATCTGATAGATATTATATGCTATATATTCCTGTTTTTGCATTGCCCTCTGTGTCATTTCTTTCTAATATCCTTGGACACACATGATGATGTTTTTCATTTAAACCCTAATCACACTGTCAGCGCTCTCTATAATCTTCCACTGCTGTGATGCTTCTTTGAATAGCGTTTCTTTTTTAACTGCTGCAGGATGTGAAATAAATGATGTAGCCTCATCCACCTTCAGTGAAGCACGTGGTCTTTTTCCTGACGATTTCTTCAGCCTGCGTATCATAAACCGGGCTCACACGTACTCCCTGAATAGAATACGGTATTCTGCTGGAACCTGCTATCTGACTGAAATGAAATACATTTTGGGCCAAATAACAGACACTATTATCCACTCACACTGGCGTTATATGAAATAGCAAAGGCGAGCGGCAATTCACTTTATAGATTAAAAGGGATCGGTCAGCTCTCTTGTTGGGAGCCCAGTAAACAGAGAGTCACGGCCTTCATGTCTACAAACCGATACAAATACACAGCAGCCAGCAGTTAGCTGAGCAAGACAATCAGTAAAGAGCGAGAACGACCGTCACAGTTGGACACCCCTGCAAATCAGCCATGCTGCAGGCATTTCAGTCACAATCACAAGTTCATTTGCTGGACTAAATGATACTACAGTGAAGTTGACCTTTGACCTTTTGGATGTAAAATTTCATTTGGCCCAAACACTTTTAATCTGTGTACCTTTGTGAACATTTATTTCCCCAGCCGTTTCCTCGTAGATTCTTCTAGCTCAAGGAGAAATATTTTTAAACTGACTGCGTTTGTTAAACATTACTCTCTTTGTCTCCGCAGGAATTTCTATTACATCACCATGCTACGTGACCCAGTGTCGCGCTACCTCAGTGAATGGAAACACGTTCAGCGTGGAGCCACTTGGAAAACAGCTATCCATATGTGCGATGGCCGCCCGCCCACTCAGGATGAGCTCCCCGCCTGCTACAGCGGCGAAGACTGGACTGGCGTTCCCCTGGCAGACTTCATGAACTGCCCTTCTAACCTGGCCAACAACCGCCAAGTCCGCATGCTGGCTGACCTCAGCCTGGTGGGCTGCTACAACATGTCCTCAATGAGCGCACTTGAGCGAGGCCAGGTGCTGCTCGCCAGCGCCAAGACCAACCTGCGCAACATGGCCTTCTACGGCCTCACAGAGTTCCAGCGCAAGACGCAGTACCTGTTCGAGCGGACGTTCGGCCTGCGCTTCATCCAGGCCTTCACGCAGATCAACAGCACTCGGGCGGCCAGCGTGGGAATCAGCGAGAAGGTGCGGTGGCGTATCGAGGGGCTGAACGCACTCGACGTGGAGCTGTACGAGTACGCCAAGGAGCTGTTCCTGCAACGCTACCAGTACAACCGGCAGAGGCAGCACCAGGAGGAGCGGCTGAGGAGGAGGCAGGAGAGGCAGCACAGGCGGCGGCTGCACAGGACCTACCTGCCCGACCTGTGGCGACTCGGAGGAGGCGGAGGGAGGGGGCGGGGGGACGAAGAGGAGGAAGGGGAGGTGAGGGTGGCGGAGGAGATGGCCACCACCACGGAGGACTACAGCAGCCAGGTGGAGCGGTGGTGAGATGTGCTGATCGCTGTTTGGTTCATTGTGCTTTACTCTCCTCCCCTCCATCTCCCCTCTGCTGTGAATTTGCCAAGATCTCCTGCCCTCGTAGCCTCATGACGCTTTGACGGACCACCCAATGGTGTCTTAATATTTATGATGGATGTATTTGTCATGGCAGCATAAACATTTTCTTTTTATGTCTTTCTTTTCTTATGGAACCACAGTTGTGAAATGTATTTGTTCATAAGCAAATGCTTTGAATGTGAAAGCAGTGGAAACGTTTCTTAAATTTCAAAGAATTTGTAGAAATAAGGAAGGGGGGGGGGGTAAGGCGCCTCATGAAGAAGGCTAATTCTAGCATATTTTCAAAATGGTGAGTGACTCGAAGGATCCTCTGTGTCGTGTGTGATCTAACGCTGTATTGATCAGTGAAATCTTGTAGTTACTCTTTGGTGTTTGGCTTCATAAGAATATCAAAGCACAAACTTGGCATAGTGTGCAGTGTGTTTTTCTTCCTGACTGATTAAGCTCTGATATACAGAAACAATTAAGGCAATTTCTCGCAGGAAATGTGTTCAATAAAAAATATGCAGCATCTAGTGATGTAAATTTGTCCCTGATGGACTCTCTGTCGTACGCACGTGTACACTCACGAGTTCCTGCTCTGCTCCTTTTCTCTCTGTTTTTCACAGCATGTTCTCACCATAAAAAATCTGAAATCTTCATGCTGTGTGCCAACTTCTTCTAATATCCACACGGATACAGATACACTGACAAGGCCCCCCCCCCCCCCTCCCCTCCCCTCCTCCCAAGAGAGGGAGGGCTGCAGGCCTGAAAGGCAGGCTGTCAGAGCCGGTTTCAGCGCCCTTACATCACACACAGGGAACATTGGTATTTCCACCATTAGGCCATTGATCACAGGCTCTTCGCTCCCAAATTGATCATTTAAAGTTCAATTGACCATGACTCTGGCACAGCAGGAAATAGAAAAAAGAAAGTCAGCGGCTTCTCTTCCAAAATCCAACAAACATACAGCTTTACCAATACTTCCATTTGCAGTTGAATAGAAAAACAATCTGTTTTAACAGACAAGAGGAGATATTAGGTGTCGAAGTCACTCCTGGACATTAATTTCCTTTCTCCAGATAATGGTTGGCGTATTCAGCACTTCCTGGCCACTCCATGCAGCTGTTTGTGCATGAGAAGGAGAACGAGCATCAGTCAGGAAGCAGAAAAGGAAATGGCTCTGTCCACAGACTAAAATATCCTTCGCATGCCTGCTGCAGTCATGCAGCATCTAACAGAAAAAGATTAGAATTACATAAGACGGTGATAATGATGGCGGATTTCACTTTGACTTCCTCCATCTCACGGCTTCACATTCAGTTTCAGTCAGCTTTTTGTCACAGCTCAATATTTCTTTTAAAACGTAATCTCAGCCACATAGCAGGAAGGACAATGCAGCAGAGTGGCATTCGTTATCCAGGACGGATCAGTCTGCCGCCTGTGACAGAAAAATAATGTTAAAGCTTCCTTTATCTCATCTGTATTTGTTCCACAGTGAAGATAAGTGGACATTAAGTGTTTCCATGTTGTCAAAGATTTTACCTTACTTTCTACATTTTGGCATTAACGCCATCTCCAAAGAACTGATCCCAGTGTTTTGGTTGTTTAGCTGTCAGCCCTCCCTGTACAGTGTTACAGACAAGCAGTACGTGGGCTTCGGAAATGAGAAATGTACCGCCTGCCTTGTTAGCTCATGGGAAAGGTGAAAGCATCCTGCACAGAGGATTCACATAAGTGCTCAAACAACCTCCGAGGCTTTCACAGTTCAGTGGCTGCAGGAGATACCAGGCTGCAAAATCATTTAATCACAGTCAGGGAGGCTTCTGGCTATTGCTTTCTGATTTTCCATCCCTTTTGAAAGGATTATTACTGATCCAAAAAGGGAAAAAAATTCTAATGTCTGATGAACATGTCTGCTTCTATAATGAAAGCCAAGCATGCTTCTTATAGGTGGCAACATAAAACAAGCTCCAATCAACAAAACTCTGACATTACGACATTAAAATTTTTTTCTTTGGATTCATGCTCTTTGTATAAGCTTAGATGATTCTTGGACTCATTAACTGAGGCATTAATGTTAAGACTAAATATGGTGATTTTTTAATGGGACATGTTTAAAACTGTCTTACAACCTGATTTAAACTGGCTTCAACTGCCAAAACGCGTACGTGTTATTTTTTTGTATTTTGGTATTTTACATAAAAAGTCAGAGTAAATGTGAAGTTTTCAATTATATCGCAAACCGGCTAAAAAGAGACAGTCCTACCTGGGCAAGGGTCCTCCGTCTGGTGCGCCGTTATTTATCACCCGGGTCTGAAAAATATCGAGAGAGAACTGGATAAATATCAAGAATTTAAAATTCTCTTTGTTATTCCACTGACCTGATAAATAAACAAAAACACAAACAAACAAACAAACAAATAAATTGAAAAACAGATTCTTATTTATATTAACTGGTGATGTGGGGTCAGGAAAGGCAGGAATCCAGAGCTGGTAAAATAATGGCTTAATGCAGCGGACAGTCAAAATGTGGAGTTAAAGCTTTAAAACATTAAAAGACAAATGAAGAACCTTTATTTTCAGAAAACCATAGTTTATTTTCTGCGTGAGCAAACAAAAAAGGAAAAAAACAAAACAAAACCCACATCTCAGATATGTGAAATCACTTCTTACTTCATAAACCAAACAGCAAAGTCTTTCTGAGGGTGTGAAGGAAAAAAGCCATTTTATCTCCTTTTTTACTGTCAAGTAAATTACATCCACAACCGTTACAGCTAAAGAAAATGTGTGACATGCAAATTTATGTTTACATTCACATTTCCACTTCACACAACCCAAAACCAAAAGGGTCTGCTCGTGTCTGACAGGGAAATGAGTCTGAGAGAGGACGAAAATGTCTCACACATCAGGCATGTCCGTGCCGCCCGTGTTGGTGGGGGCGATGCCGAGCAGCGACCTGGCCTTGTCCAGACATCGTGCCCAGTGGAAAGTGTTGCGGAAGGCCCTCCTGAACTTGTCACCTGACAGAGTGTACAGAGCCAGGTTAGAGACCGTGTTGAGTCCAGCCAGAGGTCTTGAGATGATATATGCAGCGTCAACAATGTTATGCACCGAAGCTGGTGTGTTTTGCCTCCTTGTGTGTATACGGAGCACACGCAAAGTGTGGTACGGCAGGAAACACACGACAAACACCACCAGGATCAGCACGGTCACACGTCGCGCCCGCACCCGACTGGGGGTGCTCTCGTACGGGCCTTCTGCCAACTGCTTCCTGATACCGATGTAACACAGAAACACCACAACAAGGGGAAGGAGAAATCCCACTGTGGTGAGCAGCCAGCTGTACCAGTAAAGCTGGTCAATGCATTTGGTGCTCGCAAAGTCCATGCAGACGGTCTTGTTCTGGCTTTCTTCTGAGGATATTAACCACAACATGGGAACGGTTTGAGCAGCGACGATGACCCAGACAGCTGAGCACGCCAAAATACCCCAAAACCTCTTCTCCACCTGAGCGGCGATCAAAGGCTTTAACACCACCGCAAAGCGGAAAACTGCAAGACATGTGAGGAAGAGGATGCTGCCATAGAGGTGAAAGTGGAAGCTGAAGCGTATGTAGCGGCACATGAAGTTGCTAAGCAGCCACGACTCGCCGATGCTGTAATAGTGAACCAGGAAGGGCATGCTGAGCACGTAGAGGAGGTCGGTAAGCGCCAGGTTCACCATGATGATGCTGCTGCTTTTCCAGGGACGCAACTTTGTCAGGTAAATGGCGATGGAGGTCACATTTCCCACCAATGCCACAATGAAGATGATGGTGTAGAAGACAGGCAAGTAGTAGCGTTTCATCAGTTGGACCACACACTTGGAGATGGGATCTTCTCCATTGCTACCGCTGGTGTCCATGGCTGACCTGAAAAGTAAGTTTGAACAATGAAAACTAGAGAAGGGACTGTTGGAATAACTGGTTGAGCGCTTTTGGGAAGTAGTTGAAGTAAATTAGAAAATAAAATTAATTAAAAAGAAAGTTGTTTTTTTTTTTTTTAAATGCAAATAATACATTTGACTTGAATTACCCATAGCAAGTCAAATTTCCATTCTTGTTTTAGCTCTTCTTTGGTCTCTTCCAAAGCAGATCTGGCAGTTGCTTACAATGTAGTCAATGTAGTTTTTTCCAGGGTCATTTCCTCTTAATGCTGCGAGAAAAACAGCTGTAATAAAAGCTTCTAGCTGCTAAAACGCTCCAAAGCTGGACAATATTCATCTCTACGATATTTACCATGATAATACTGATTGGAGAAGTTTTAATATTAATAATAATTAATATTAACGTATCAAAACATACTGGATGTCGGATAATGGATGTTATAGAATAGATAACTTCCTGGGACTTCTCACTTCAAATGAATGCGCATATATATGTTTTTGGGTGAGAAAGAATCAGACTCCAGGTGAGTCATCATTTCTGTTTTCCCTCACCTGTCATATCACTGTCAGTGGCAATTACTGTTCTGGGAAGGAAGGAAGGGGAGAATACAGAAAAAGAAAATAACCGAAAGGTGAGCAGACTGGGAAAGAAAGGAACAATCAAGGAAACTCAGCAGGAGGGGGGGAAAAAAAAAACAAAAAAAAAAAACAAAATTACCTTCAACAGTCTGCTACAGCTCAGGATATGACAGCACCTATGGCATCCAGGCTTGATGGCAGCATCCTGAAACAGTCAGTCCAATCGGCTCATTGTAGATGTGAGGATGTGAAAAGACTTGCACTCAAACTTCAGAGGTCAGGAATGTTTACTCATTAGCAAGATTGTAATTGTGGGAAAACACTAATTTTAATACTTTCGTTTATGTCTTGAAATGGTCACAGACAAGTTGAAAAAGAGATTTTTTTCTTTTCTGCTCACCTCCAGTCAGTGTCCTCATCAGTGCTCCTTCCTTCAGACTTATGCGTTTCCATATCCATTCCCGTGTCATTCCTCCTCCTACTCACTCCCCCTTTTTTGCAGTTTTCCACACCCAGGGGGGGGGACTCCAGACCACTTCAAACAAAAAAAAAAAAAAAAAAAAATCCAACGTTGCGTGGCTCACCTTCAGCTGTGTGCATCAACTTCCTGGTGTCATGCCTGAGCTGATAAAGCTTATTTACACAGATCAGGTTTAAGGTGAACTTGCAGAGAAATTGGGAAAGGCCAGTGGAGCCAAAACATTCACTGCTTGTAAACGCTCCAGTGCACATTTCATTGCACTGGTCTTTGTTATTTCTTCAAACAGGCATCCAGATGTCTCATAGTGGCACTGCAGCGCTAAATCTGGCATATATTCAGACCTTGGTTTCTGATTAAAGCGATAAGGAAGTCAGATGATTGCTGGGAATGAAGGAAGAAATTACAAAGTCATGAGCAAGAGTTTTCGTTTTTTTGGGCCTCCTTCGTTAAACTTTAATTTGTTAAACTGTCAAAGATTTGGTTTTAATTAGTTCTAAAGTTTCAGTGGATTCCAAATAATAAACAATAGGCAACACAAGGAGCGGCACATTTTCACCCTTTGGAATTAATCAGCGTTTTAGCAACAGTTGTTTATTAAACAGCTACACAGCAACATCAGCTTTCATCCGGAGTCACGTATCTGGTTATTTACTTTTCTATTAGCTTACATTTGTTCTCCATAAGTCATGCGTTAAAATATAATGCTTTATGTTCTATTTTAATGTTTAAAATGCACATTTTCAGCAGAAAGGATGTCTCAGTCCCTCAGTTCCTGCGGTTACGCTTAAAATATATTGAGTTTAGAATGCAAAACAACAAGTAACTCAGCATAGTGAGACTTTCAATCCAAATTTAAACTACATTGCTGCTCTTTCTTTTCCTAATTATTCATTTGAAGTGTGAATAGGTTCAGCTGCCTTCCCATCAGCTTTAAAAATGCAGTGCATCTAGCATCTAACTTGACACCAAAAGCCACACTGAAAATGTACTGTAAGGTGCACTTTCCTTTTGAATGCATGCATCTTCTTACATTTTCCTGGAAAAAACACATTTAAACATACCAGCTCACTGTTAACATTGGTTTCAGGCTGAAGAGAAACTGCAAAGACATACCTCCTCTTTGGCAGCGACTTGCAGGGTAGTCACGCTCATTCACAGTTGAATGTGTGGCACGTTTGAACATCGCCGTGCTGTATTAAATGTCAAGGCCGCTCCTGCCAATGAACCAACTCCCCGTCCTCGTTTACCTGGAATTACAAAGCAGCTGCAAATACATACATTTTGTCCCTCAGTTGCCCTCGACAATGTCTCAGCAATGCCACTTTTATGCAGATCAGACAAAATAAAAAGTATGGGAGAAGTCAAAGTTTACGAATGTTTATTTTACAAAAGAAGAGCTAGAAATTATGTAAACAGAGCTTTACAGTTCAATCTAATTTGTGGATATATATATTTTTATAATACTGTGGGGATGTTGCAGTCTTTGAGGAGGCAGCAAAACCAAGAGTTTATAGTCCAGATAAAAATCTTTCTTCTGAGTTCTGAGAAAAATGAATGCCAAAGATCAACTTGACACAGAAGCCTGAGTGCTGAGGATGAGATTTCTCTGAGGCAGCCTGCTGGGGATGATTGGGGCGGGTGTCTTGTTAAAGGGGTTAAAGTGGTTCTGTTTACAACTTGGGCATCCTGGCAGCATTGAGGCGCATGGACACGCAGGAGGAGCCGGCGGCGTAACGCATCTCCCTCAGCATGCCACTCCACTGCTTCTTATTGTCCTCGTACCTAAGAGGAAGAAGAAGAGAGTCCAATCTCAGAAGGATGGCAGCAGCATGCGAGGAAATCACATTGAACGTTACGGCCCCCAGAACTTACTGCCAAACATCGGTGACCTCTGTCGGAGCCACCTCCTTGTTCTCCATCTGAATCATAGCGAAGCCGCCCACGGCGTAAAGCGAGCCACTGTTGCTCACCAAGTTGACAGAGCTCCTCTCCTGGGGAAACTCTGTGAAGGGCTCCCACCTGAGGAGAAGCAACATTAGGAGAAGGTCAAGTGGAAGATGGAGCCTCTGTCTAACTTGGTAAATTTATCAAATCCTATATTTTGGGGTTGCCCTTTTTTTTTTTTTTTTTTTTCTTGCTGATGTGATCACCAAAAGATGTTATTATTTAAAATATATATTTCAAAATGGCCATTTCCCACTGCTGATTTGGCCTGGTAGCTCCTGGCAGCTAAGGAAGTACCTGAACCAACCAACTCAAAGCTGCTACTGTGAATAAGACAGAGTAGACTTATTTAGCCACACAAACCTCAGCGTGCTGTGCTTATTACTCAGCACCAAACATGGCAGCAGTAGCTAGTTTATTTATACAGAACTGATTTGGCTCTGATTATCTTTTGAAAGAGGAAGACACGGGAAGCCTGCGAGGTAATTAGTATGCAGGCAGAAAAATGACATATTAAAATAAATGGGGATTTTTAATTATATTTTCAAATACAAATACAAAATTTCATAACGTGTGACTTTTTATCCCCCCACAATTTATGACAAAAATTTTTAACAGAGTCTTACTTGTTTGTTGTGAAGTCGTAGGTCTCACAGTTAGCGATCAGACCTTCCTCGTTGACTCCGCCGGCCACCACGATCTTGCCATTGTGGATCACTGCTCCGAACATGGCCCGGGGAGTCTTCATGCCTGCCATCTCCCTCCACTCTGACTGCTTGTGGTTGTACACAAACATCTTGTTGAGAGCTTTGCTGTGGAGACAAAGAAGATCAAAGTCGTTAAAACACCACAAGATGATTATTTGTAATTATCCCACTGATTATCTTTTTCATTTGTCCATTTTACAATCAACACGCTGAATGGAACAGGATTAAGGCAAAAATCAACTAATTTGGTTATCATTTCCACAAAATGACTCATCTGGATACATCAGATAAATAGAAAGAAAAACAGAAAGAAAAAAGAAATAGAAACAAAAACAAAGATACAAATTATTGCGTTAATGTTGGGAGATTTTAGAAGAAAGAACAGTGAAATAAAAGCTGTAGCTGCACCTCCTGCCCTGAAGTTGTTTTTTAGCGTTCAGATTTGTATGAGCAACTATATATAAACAGTTGATATGTTGTTTTGTGTATGCAGGTCTCTATTTAACTGTATGGGGGCGTCTTAACCTTTTTTTAAACTCTCTTAGTTGAGTTGGTGGGTTAAATGTTCTTCTTTAAAACAAAAAGACAAACAGGGATGTTTTTTTTCCCTTTCCTTTCTTCGTTTTATTACCTTCAGTTGTTTTCCATGAGAAACTTCTCTTTTTCTTGTAGAAGCTGATAATTAATTGCATGTTGCGTCATTAATGAAGACTTGTATGAAATTCATTGCAGAGGAAACACTTGTGATGACTAGCAGAGAAATCCCCCGGTGGACTTAGATTATTGTGTCATGCAGGATTCGTGGCTGTGGTGTGTTTCTGCCTGCTCTTGTAATTAATGAATAGTGTAACACAGCTCTATGGGCGGCACACATACTGAAGATCATAGTATGTTATGTTGAGTGCAGACCCTCGACTCTCATTGTGGCGCACAACTACATCAGCATTTGACTTATATTAACAAGAGACCGTCCTGAACTGCAGCGGTGTAATTGTTGTCGATAATGTGCCGTGGAGCTCTGCAGTCTGTCAGGATGATAGACTACAAGCAGCTGCAGTTTCACTGTGTAAAGTCTCACTCACACAGACACACACACACACACACATTCATTTACTCACTTATCATCTGTCTTTCCTCCAATGCAGTAGACCAGTCCTTTGTGAGAGACCACAGCATGGCCGTGGAGCTTCAGAGGAAGCTTTTTGGTCTCAGTCCACCTCATCTTGCTATAAAAAAAACAAAACAAAACAATCAACGCATCATGAAGAGCATATTTAAATCATCAAATTAGACGAATTCGTCTCATGTTCTTTTGAACTTCCTGCTGATGCCTTCAACAGCACTTTAAAAGTGCTTAATTGTCAGTTGCATTTTCCCCTGTGAGTTAAATCAGTCTGTAGTTGTGATTATTATAAATCTTAGGAATAAATTTAATAAGCATTGGCAGCATGCCTGATTCGAGGTTTGTACTGTTGCCGCGCAACAATAAGGTTGTGGGTTTGGTTCCTGGCTTGGGGGCTATGGGGCGTGTGGGGCGTTTGTATGTTCTCCCTGTGCCTGCGTGGGTGTCCTCCCACCGTCCAAAGGCATGCATGTTTATGTTAATCTGTGACTCGTAGGTCTGAGTGTGAGTGCTTGTTGGCCTCTGTGTGTTAGCCCGGCAATGGACTGGCGACCTCTCCAGGGTGGCCCGGCACCGATGTGAGCTGGGATTGTCTCCAGCATCCCACCAAAGTGGTAGAAGTGGTAGAAGATGGAAAATGATTGAATGAATTAAAAAAAAAAAAAACAACTCTACTTGGAGCAGATTAAGAATGTGAGATCCCAAAGGATCATTAATATGCAAACACAACATCTACCATTTTTGTGTTTTGTTCTTGTAAAGAAGTGATTTTGGTAATTTTGCTGCTGTTAATTATCACCTGAAAGCTTCCCGGAAGGTGAGACAAAGTAGGGACAGGGATGGCAGAGATGGGGGGGAGTGGGGGTCTAAAGAAGAAGGTAATCAAAGCACTAACTCGACGTCATAGCACATGACAGAATCCAGCGATTCGTTGGTCTGCAGGTCTTTTCCGGCGACGACAAACAGCAGGTTCTCGTTCTCGCCGATGTTGAAGAGGCATCTTGGAGATGGCATTGGCGGCAGAGCGACCCAGTCAGATGTAAGCGCATCCAACTGTGGATGAAAAAAATAACAGTTTACATTAAGCGCCCCCTCTGAGTGACTTGTCTTTACCTCTCCATAAAGAAAGAAATTAATCATTCTCGGATGTAACATCCACGTATCGATTATGATTTAAAATACATTGTCGGTATCAGTTAACCCTCAGGGGCATCATGGGAAACAAAATCTGTTGTTTGTCCGCAGGAGGATTCAGGAAAAAATGCTTCCCAGTTGTTCTTGTGGTTACACACTTAAAGATTTATTTGAATTTCTGTTCCATTTCTCCTCCTGTTTTTTTGTGGTGTGAGTTCCTTTTATGTCTTGAAACAGAGAAATTTTTCCGTTTGAGAGTGAAATTACTCTCCAGGAAGCTTGTGCATCATTTTCATGCATCCTCATATTATCACGCACAAACGTTTGTTTTGCTACCTTGTTGGGAAATATGTTTATTTATCTTGTACTACAGAGTCAGTTGTGAATATTAATAGTGCTCTTATGTCCTTGCATTCAAAATTTCATTCTTACCAAAAGTGCCATTAAAGTTAAATACCGAGCAATGTCTTATTTTAATTTTTAAATTCAATACAAAAACAAAGGCTAGAAAAATAATAAATCATCCTTTAAACTGTAATTATTGAGTTTAAAAACAATGAACATGTAATTGTGACTGACTGACTCAGAGTTATTGGGCCTTTCTGACAGTGATGGAACAACAGCTCTCAACCTGGTCCATTTAATGTCTAATTCATAACTTCAAATCTTTTTTTTTTTTTTTTGTCACTGAAACCACCTTACCAAATAGAAGTAGCACTGCAGAGGCACGTCCTTGTTGTCCTCGTCGACAAACAACCCACCGATGATGTAGAGCTGGTTCTTTTGCGTTGCCAAACTGACGTGATTACGTGGCAGCTGCTCAGACATGGCTGCCAGGAAGCACTCGTTCTCAGCGACGTCATAGGCCACTGCAGCCGTGTCGTTGATCATCAGGATGAAGTCGCGTGTGTACATGCCGTGTCTGCGGTTGTCATTCAGGAATCCGGGGAAGAGGCTGTCCTCCTCTTCACCTCCTTCCTTGTCGGCCCCCTCCTCCCCTTCCTTTTTCTTGGGGTTCTCAGGAAGTTTCCCCTTGAAGGCGTCCCTGATGACCTGGATTGTCTTCTGGAGCTCTGGGTCAGCCTTGATGATGTCATCGGTCTCCACTTTTTCTTTGAAGTACTTCTCTGGCAACAGGCGGAAACGAATGCAATTGAAAGCATCCTTCAGGACCTTGAGGCGCTTCTCCTTGTCATGGCGGACCCAGGACATGACGGCCTCGAACACCAGCTCCTCCTTCTCAACGTTCAATGAGTCCCCACCGATGATGGCAAACAGTTCGTGGGCCGCAAGCCTGAGGAACTCCTCGTCTTTGTACAGGAGCTCGAAGCGGTCGGCGATGTAGTTGCGTGCAGCTACAGCGAGTCGAGGACAGTTGAGGACCAACCCCATCCTGAAAATGGCCATGCAGTTGCCCAATGAAATCTTCTTCTGAAGGTAGTTGACGCACACTGTGAACACAGATGGGATCTGGAACTTGTTCGCCACAGCGATTATATCCTGCACGTTGTCATCGGTGAGGTCAATCTCAGCCGAGTAGAGGTACTGGATGATCATGTCAAGGATGGAAGGATTGACGTCGTCCAGGACCACCTCCTTGGTGTTCTCCACCTCCTTCCCATCCTCTGTGAAGAAGATTTCCCTGAAGTATGGGCTGCACGCGGCCATGATCAGCCGGTGGCAGGGCAGGCTGCGGTCGCCTACCTTAAGGGTGCAGTCCACAAACTTGTTTTCATTCAGCAGCTCCTTCAGCCCGTCCTGGAGCAGGGTGCTCTGAAACAGGCGCAGCTCCTCCTTGATGGCGTTGGGGTCCATGGCGTGTCAGGAGGGGAAACGGCGGGCAAACGAGGGGCTCCGTGGAGAGAGGAAGGAGATGGTGGCCACAGGTCCTTTTGGCAGTCAAACCTGGCTGGAAAAGACAGAGTAGAGAAAAGGTTCCCAGAGTGAAGACCCTGCAATTTAATCCTGTCCTGGTCTAAATTTAGCTCCCACTGCCCCCCTGCGCCATCTCCGGTGGAATCTGACTGGGCTGACACACAACGCAGGCCGCGGCTCAAGCAGCTGCTGTCACAGAGTGAAAGAAGCAACTGGCCGCTCAGGCCGGGGCTTCGCCACCATGATTCAGCTCACAAAGTGTCATGTGGCAGGCCAACAACAGAGACAAAGGCCTCAAACAGCATATTTCAAACTCAACATAAGACCATGAAGATATTTAAAGTTGTCACTGTCATGTACAGAAACATGTATTTGCTAGAGTTTCATTCTTTTGTGTATTCTTTATTTCAGTCTATTTTTGACAATTGAGCTGTGGTCTTTGCTGACACAACGCAATCCGTGCATTGTGACTGAGCAGCCAGATTTCATCTAAAATTATAAACACAGATAAAATAATTACGTTTGTCACTGCCATAGATATTCTAAGAGCTGCAAAAAAATGACCATTTTAATGACAGTAGCTGAATTCAGAATTCAGAGCCGAATGTACCATATTAAACTGTCTTATCCAAGGTAAAATATTTCTGTTTAATTTACCATCAAAAATCACAAAAACTGGTGTTACTTTGGTTGTTTAGTCTTAGTTTTTACGTTATCACATCTATGTGTTTTGGAAACAAGTGACTGTTTGGTAAATGCTCAGTGGAACCACCGCAGTCAATACAAAATCTTATCTTCTGATTCTTATTTAAGTCAGACTGAAGAGCTAAAAATGGAGCAGGAAAGTTTGGGTGCAGCAGCTGTGTGCAGAAACAGGTGACAGCCACACGTACGAGCCGCTCTGTTCACCAATCAGGACGGTTTTCCCTGTTCCTGTTGGGTGGACTTTTTCCCAGCTGCTTGACTTTGTGTGTGTGTTGTTCCTCTGCAGTTAAGCATTTTAAAAATTGGTTCGATCACTGATGTAATTAGCTTGCAGAATATATTTACTCACTGTTTTTCTTCTACTTGAAGATAAATGGTGTCAATTTGCACACAGCCATGCATTTTAGTACAGAACGTGAAAGCAGGCCATTAAAAAGGCCCATTACTCATGTGTCTGGATCAATAGGATCTTATATTGTTAAATCTTATTTCTGTGGCCCTGATAAAGTGTGAGGAGCGTGTAGAGTTAGGTAATGTTTCTCCCGTGGGCAGCACTAAAGATAGATCAGACTATGCCACTTGTCGAGTCGAGGGGAGTCTAACAAGCAATTTAAGCAGAAAGAAAAAGCAGGATCTGTGTAAGAAACTTCCCTGAAGCCAGAGGAGATGAATAAAGCAAAGTTTGAAAAGGTTTTACAAATATGTATTTTTGTGGGGTATTTAGGGAATGTGTGAAAACTAAGGGGAAAGGGAGGGGGAGGTGAACCTCCAAACCCCAGGTTTACTAACATTTTCTCCAAACCTTTGACTTTTTTCTGTCAGTGGGACAGACATGGCAGTACAGTAATGTAATAAGCAAGATCAAGATTTCTAAACTTAAATTTGCGCATAAGTGCTAACGCTCTCTCCTCTCTGAACCTCGAAGAAAAAGGCAGCTATTTTTTATTTTACATAGTGTTTTCTAACCACAGCAACGCTTGTAGCTTTTAGCACGAGCACCAAAATTCTGTTAATAAATGGATAAGGGCTGCTCCTCTACAGTGACAGTCAAGACAGCACACTGACCTGCAGATAATTGCCTGAGAGTTCAGCTATTTAAAGCTGATAAACAGTTATAATAATGACAATGAAAAGCACAGCTATGGTAAGTGACACTTCCCCACACACAGACAAACACACTAGAGAGCATCTTGTAGTAGAGCTGGGAGCTCAGCAACATCACAGCCTCCCACACAGTAACTCTCAAGTGAATGTGCTTCTAGTGACAGTCAAAGCTCCAATAGACTCCTCATCTCTCCAGACGGAGAAGCGACAGTAGCTCCCTGTGGATGATTAGCCGAGGTAGGATTGTAACGTGATACACTGATGCAAAAGAAAAAGGGTTTATCATCTGATTAAAAATATGACTCAAATAAACAAATTAAATATGCATATTAAAAAGTTAAAGAAGCAAATGTTTGGTTTTTAGTATATATACACAACACAGTATACACATGATTAAACGGCCCATCTGTAAGTTTGGCAACTGTTTTCACTCACTGGTGTTGCCAAGAGCTCCATCCATCATGAGCATCGTGACAGCATGGGCGCCACAGTGACCATATTGGAAAGCGAAGGATGGGTATATTGGGCTGGAGCGGCCTGGTTCGTGGGCTAACTTCAGAAGAAGAAACAGGGTGACACAAGTAGTGACAAAGCAAGACACAATTACATTTGTTAGGTAGCATACCCAAAAAAAATAACAAATTGCATCTTTAATGTTAAACAAATGATATTGATGAAAATGTAACCAGTGTAATGCAATTGTAAAAATGACAAACTCCTCTATTGTCCACCATCCCTTCCCCTCTAAACATTTTCAAAATAAAAATGTAACGGCTCATCGTATACTAGTTTAGAATCTGTTTATTAAAAATGTTTAACATCAAATGTTGACCTTATAAAAAAAAAAAACGGTATGGATTTCTGCAGTCAGTACACCTGCCCATTCAGTCTACAGCACGTGTCACCCAGTAGAGGGCAGCGTGCGTGTGTCTGTCCATATGTGCTGCACATTCACTGCTTAAACAAATGTAGACAGATAGAGTAAGAAGGAGGTGAAACACTGTAAACACTGAGCATCACATTTTCATTAAGATTATTCAACACAACATTCAAAAGCAGAAAACGGTTCCATGAGGTTATAGAGCATCAGTTGTTTTATATCAAAACATAAAAATATATTTTACAGATACAAGTGATGAGAGACAAACTCCTGTGTTATTGGTTTTTGTGATAATGCTTCAACACCAATAAACCCTAAAGGAATTAATAGCTAAGTTAATTTTAATGGCATCTTGATTAAAGCAATGGTCAATTCTCAGACTGAAAAGGCACCAGAATTTGAAAAAAAAAAAAAAAAAAAAAAGTCATGTTGAGCATACAGTCCTTTTTTTTTTTTTTTTCATGAATGGAAATCTTTGCTGCACTGTGCATGAAAAAAATCCTTTCCCGGAGGTGCAGGGATCCAGAGGGAGCCAGAAACACACCAAGTGCTCATCTGTATTCCTGAGAAGGAGTGATGGGGTATCTCCAGTTCCAGATGCTATTATAAAAACTATGGAGGTATCTATCAAAATTCTCTCTCTCTGTTTAATTTTGAACAGGTTCTGCAGGAGGGGGCTCAAAGACAGGAAATATAATATAGCAGTGGAAATCAGTGTACATTTATACGCCTTAGAATTATGCAAAAAAAAAAACAAAAAAAAACTTTACATAACCCTGCGAAAAAGGCTGATATTAGCTGCCCCTCCTTGAGGTATCTACAGCAGATGTATGGCAGATGCCTTCACTCAGCCTTCTGGAAAAAAGAAAACATGAGAAAGTCAATACTCAAAAACATTTGGAACCAATAAAAATAGTTACGGCCTCATTTCAGATGAGGAAATTGCAAAAAGAAGAAAAAATAAAAAAATCAAAGAGAATGACACATGGTCAGGTTGTCAAGGAGTGAATGACCTAAATGACATAACAATGGAAGAGATGAATCATGAGAGCGTACCAGTGGGTCTGGTGATCACACACGTCCTCTTGCACTCCTCTTCTGTGTCAAAGCGGTTTTTGTTTCCGTTGCAGCCTCCGTACCAGAACTGGGCGCAGGCGTTGGCTTGCTTGTCGTAATACCAGCGGATGTTGTAGTCCCGACACGTGCCCTGGTCCAGAACCAAGCTGCAGCGGGGGTCTAAGGGCACGGTCTCTGCAGAAAGACATGACACTAAAGATGAGGTTAGAGAAACAACTCATGACCTGTTTACCTGATCCCACTTCTCCTTTCTTCCGAGGCAACATATGTTTCCCCCCACGCTCTCTCAGGAAGAGGCCAGTTCTTCAAAGAAAAGGAAAAAAGCTCCAGACTGCATCAGAAAATTAAAGATCTTCTTATAACGGGAGTCTTTGGTGCTGATGGGGCGAATCAAGCCATTCATGAGGGTATCACAGTCTAATACAAGCTGTGTTCAGTGTCTATTTGAAGACTCATGCATGAAGGAACCCAACCAGAGATTAATCATGTGCTGGTTATGAAAGCACAGTGGTTAAAACGAAGGCCCTTACAACCAGAATAAATAAATAAAAAGCTTTGTGTCGTCAGGGAGGTGACAAGAAAAAAAAATTCCTTCATAGGTTCACAGTCACAGCTTCTGAATTATGGGACAGAACTACAGGTTTCAGTCAAAGTTGGTGTCTCTCACAACCCATTTTGCTCTGGTGACACACTCGCATTGTCTCACGTGGCTAAAACAGCTCCAGCCTTGCTGTCAAGGCTGCTCATAATTGCCCTCCCTATTCCTCACCTACATGACCTCATTAGAGAAGTCATCAATCACAGTGCACTTCATAACCCCTTGCACTGCTTCAGGTGCCGCAAGGTAGAAGGACTGCTTTCCGCCTCTCAGCTGCAGACACGCTGGACTGGAGACGCTACCCAAGCTGCAGGTTAATACAAGTTCATTTGAACTAGAACAAGCCCAGATTAGGCTGAACTGCAGCAAAGGTGACGAAGCCCTGCCCTGCACATGTAACTGAGTTGGAAAATGATAATTAAAGAATCTTTCTGGTTTTCCAGCTGAGCGACTGTCTCACTAACTGCCAAGGACAGGTTGCAGAAATAGGACTGGAACAATATATGAGTTGTGTTTTATCGATTGGAGAGGTATGAATTTGAATCAGTCCAATCCAAACAGAGATTAAATTGTCAAACTTTTTGCCTCTGCAGCATTAAGTCCTTGCAATCAACTGCAATGTCACAACTCAAATATGTCAGCCCACATTACGCTCACAATGGGAAGTGTTCTTAGAAACTCTCAGGTTATATTATTTTCAAACTTGAGAAATTCTAATAATGATCTGAGTTCTGTAAACTTGTCCCAAGACTGAACACTGTGAAGTTAAAGTAAAAAGCCTTCACTTTGACTCCGTTAGGATACGTGGTGTTTGTGTTATCACACTGACTTCAAAGAATGCTTAAAAGGGACCTCAAGGGTTAAATATACAAAACATGATCAGACTAAGTGAATGAATAATCTGATTGGAATTCGGTTGGATGTTACATCACTTGCATTTGTTATCTTTACATTTTTCAAGGGTGAAAATAAAGGTTCTTTCTCCTGTTGGCTTTTATTTGGTTAGCTCTAGCCAGTTTCCTGTTATTTCACGCCTGTCATGCATAAATTACAGAAATACATTAGCTATTACTTTCACATAATGGTTAAGTTAATGACAGCCAGCCCATAGTGATTTAAAATTAGATTGGAGGTCTTAACTGTGCAGAAATAATAATTAGTTGTAAAAAATGTTTAACCCCAGAGACAGTTTCTCTAATTTTGCCAAAATGTATTTTTTATTTTTTGAAAAGGAAGGCAAGAGACAAGAGTGACTGAAGAAGTCATATCTGTGATAATATTGAAGCATTATATATTGGTGTATTTTTTAAAGTACACCAATATATAACAACAAACGTATATTGTTTCGGGTTTATTCTACTGAGCTTTGATTCATCTTGTGTCTGCTGCCTGTGAAATGGCATCATCATTTACAGGAAACAGCTTCACTTGTTAGTTTTCTTTTGTGGACAAACTTCTCTGTGATCAAACTTTGGGGTGTGGATAAACACCCTGCGGCGGTTTCATGCCTGCACTGACAACAGCAAAAACAGAAACATCCATCTATAGAAGTGTGACAGACTTTCTGTACCTTTGGGCAGAGGTGGTCTTGGGGCTGGCACGTACTGTACAGATACACCTGAGGATGATGTACTTCTATTTGTAGAGGCTGATGATGAAGTGGAAGATGATGAAGATGAAGATGAGGAGGCGCCTCTGCTGATGGAGGGGTCCTCCCGGGAAGTGGGAACAGGTCTGAGGTCTGAGGTGTGGCGGTTAAATGTGTCGCCGCGCTCAGTTCCCCAACCTGTTGTCTCAGTGTTTACGTGTCTCTCTCCTCCACCCTGATGACAAAACCAGGAAACTTTTTGAAAACTTTAAATCATCATCTTCATATAAAATCATTATACATGTACATTCTTATTACATGTGCTATACTGGATCCTTTACTGCCAAGTTCGCTCGTCTTCCCTCGACCCCCCTGGCTGAGGGTGTTGGTGCCCGTCTGTCGGCCGTTCAGCACTTCCTTCTCAGAGTCAGGCCGGTATCCATGGCCACCGGTGGCATAGTGCCCATTAATGCCATTCCTGTAGCCGTTGTAGCCATTCGTTATTCTGTTGTATATCAGGGCTCCATTCTCATCCTCACAGAACTGGTTCACCAACTTGGATTCCAGAGCTGAGACAGAGAGATCCAGAGAGGAGAAGTCAGGAGAAGTAAAACCGGAGAAATGACAATCCTATTGGCCTTAAATGTACTTCATGCTAATGTAAACCTCTCCGAGCAGGACACATCTTTCCACCAGACTGGAACATTCACATCTGTCCCGTGGAAACAAGATCAGGTGGGAACCTCATCAACCTGCTTCAGTGCTCCTCACTGGAGGAGGATGTAAATGTAGCAACTTCAATGTTAAACCTGCAAAGCATATATTACTGCCAAAATAAAATCCAATCTGGTAATACTAATTGATATGTTTCACTGAAATAATAGCATACAAGATAAACTAATATGATCATCTTCTAAGAAAAAACCAGGAGTATTTGATATTTGGCATTACATTAACATTAGTTAACATGTTATTAGCTGAGAGCAGCCACTTGGAAATCGTGTCATGTTTCAAACAATTACTTATTCTGTGACTGGAAAATACTGTTACTGTTTCTGGAAAATACATCAATGACAGTTGTGAATTCAAAATAGTTTGTATGTGAGCACAGAGGAGGAAGAGGAGGAGGAGAGCTGAAACACCCGGCTAAAGGAAATATAAATTTTTACCTATTAACACCTGTTTTACAACCAAAGCTGAGTTCCTCTAACCTGGCAAGGTGTTGAAGTCATCAATGAGGAACATGTGCTCGCTGTCTGGGTCCGAGGCGATCAGGTTCAGCTCCCTGAGGAACTCGGCCTGCGTTGGGTCTGATGTGTTCACAATCCCCAGAGCAAACATCTCGATATTTGCAGCGTGTGCCTCTCGCACAGCTAGGTCCAGCTTCACTGGCTCTCGTTTGTCCGTCTGGCCATCGGTGATGACGATGGCGACTTTGCTGACGCCGATACGTGAACTGTAGAAGGCCTCCTGTGTGGCTTTACGAATGGCCGTACCCGTGTGCGTGCCCTCTCCCATGTATGGGATGTTCCTAATTGCCTGCTTAATGTCCTGTTTGGTGGCGTAGCGGGCCAAGTTGAACACCAGCTTCACCTCCAGGCTGTACAGCACCAGGCCGATCCTGGTGGCGTTGCGGCCCACAGTGACCCGGTCTACCAGAGCGTTCACAAAGTCCTTGATGATCTCAAAGTTCTCTGGGCCCACGCTCTCCGAGCTGTCAATGACAAACACCAGCTCCATGGGCCTCTCCTTACACTTGATCCCACATCCTGGAATCACATCACATGAAAAGATGAGATCATGACTGAGATGTCACTTTGATGAGGTTCAGTCTGGGGAGTACGATCCACAGATAAGACCAGAGTGGTTCAGAAACTGAATCGTCTCCCGTAACAGTCAACACTTAGAAGTGAAATGAATATTGAAATCATCATGAGATGCTTTACCACAGATTTCCTTAATCATCCGAATGATGTCCTCCCTCTGAAACACACAGACCAACACTGCATGAGCATTTAAATCAACATGAGAATAAAAATAAGACGAAGAAATATTAGAAACAGGCAGAAGACTCACAGTGAGTCCTGCTTCACCTTTGATACCTGGTCGGCCCTGAGATCAGACAGAAAACAACAACAACGTTTCTCCACATCTTGGTGCATTCGAAGATGATATATAACATTTAAATACCGCCAGTGGAGTATAAAGGCCTCACTCACAGCTTGCCCAGGGTTTCCAGGATCGCCCATATCTCCTTTGACTCCTTTCATCCCCCTGTCCCCTGCAGAGCCACGGTCGCCCTGTCATACACCGCGAAGCAAAATGTCAGTGACAGTGACATATGTCATATGTGCACACAAAACAATATCCAAAAACTCACTTTGGCTCCAGGAAAGCCCTCTCCGGGTGGCCCCCGTGGCCCCATTACGCCCTGAGCGCCTTGTTCACCCTGAATCAAGTACAACAACACAGATCAAAAGCTTAATCGACAAGGTGCTCCAGGAGGGAATAAAATTCTGCATCTGAATTACTTTCAGGAGGCCAACAAATAATTGCTGACCTTTGGCCCTTGAACTCCTTGTCCTTGTGGCCCTGTTGGCCCTTGTGGGCCAGGTCGGCCAGGGTTACCCTGCAGGGCGAGGCGAGTTTGATTGAAAAGTGCATCACCAAGACAAAGTCTAACAAGGCATTAAGATGAGGTTTAATAAAAACACAGACATGAACAGGACTGAGAATGAATAGGAAATGAAATAGAAGGCAGAATTATGTTAAAGCGGAAATGAATCAGAACAAACAGAAGAAAAAATACAAATGGTCTTTAGCCTTGTTTTAAAGTGGCTGAGAGTTGATGCAAACTGCAACTTCTCTGGGATTGTATTTGGTGAATAAACCTAGATATTTGGCTTGACACTCGTGGAGAAAAAAACGGGTCAGAAATCTGTTCTTTGTCCTGATAGTTATTTAAATTAATATGACATTCCTCACATCCTGCCCCTTATTTGTTCTTATAGTGTAATTATTTTTGTTTGTCTCTGGTTTAAGAACAGAAAACAAACTTGCCAATGAAATTGTGATGTGACAATCCAGACAAAAATCAGTGTATTAACGATTTACTGCAATAAATGGCCCATGTTAACCAATTTCTGAATGTGAGATTGACTAGGCTGAGAGCTTGTTCCTGGTCCATCAAAACCAGCCAAGCATCAAATGTACATTCAGTCATTTAACTGCTATGACCAGATGTTGAAAAGTCTGTCTTTCTTTGACGCAGCTTTTTCGAGATAAGGATTATTTCTGATTAGTACGAATTATTACTGCATCATTGATTTCATCGCCGTTTACTCAACATGATACTGACAGATGTCTGCCATCATTGTCTGTATTTAAATTTGTTTTTGATGTCTTTGAGTCCTCAATCATATCTTAACCGTTGCATGACTGTAACGGTGCTCGGAGAAGCCTGCAGGGAATCTGGATGTGATATTTAAGGACATATGGGTGCTGGGTGTCTTCTCACTTAGGCCTGTTGGGCCAAGTGTTTCTCATCAGACACATATGTCTGTGGAGATTCGCACTCTGCACCAATGTGACATAGTGCTGCAGGGGAAATTGTGATAAATGCTCTGTACAAATGAAGTGGCAGCCTTTGAATTTACGGCCCCTGTGGTGGGCATGTTCACACACAAGATGAGGCACTCTTTTTTTCCATCTGGAACTTTCTGACTGCAGCTTAGACAATTCTTCAGAGAATATGACTCAATCACCACCATCTGGTTGTATGTCAAATAAAATTACAGAACACTTCCTGCACAGTAAAATGTTGTCCTTGAAACATGTTTGCATCAAACGAATATGAAATCTGTTTTTATGAAGTAGAAACTGAAATGAAAATCCCTATTAGATGGAAGTGAGGTCAGAAAGTCATCAAGTACCGGAGGTCCTTGAAGTCCTTCACCTGGAGGTCCAGGCAAACCAGGCAAGCCTCGGAAACCAACATCCCCCTGCAAAGATATAGGTAATAGGTAATAGTTACACACAGCACGTTATTACTCCATCAGACAAATGAGCTCCTGTGAAATCTTGTTTCCTTTAATTAGTTCCCTCATATGAAAAAAATAAAAAATAAATAAATAAAACAAACTCAAATTGTTCAGTTGGGAAATAGTTGTACTATCTCCACTGTTTATTTGGCAACTGCTTTGCCTCAGTTTTCATAGCAGAGGCTGATTTTCCAAAACTCTTCACACTAAATGATGTGACTGAATTTTGGTTTCACACAGCTCATTCACATAGCACCCTCCCTGTTACAGAAGCCCTGACAGCTTGTTTCAAGGCTCAGTTTCTGAATTCAGACTGAATTTCTCTGTAATATACAGTGATATTCTGTTGATGCTTTCACGGTATTAGTACAGAAAATAGACCTGCATTTGTACTACTTAGTGTTGAATGTTAACTAGTGAAATTATGTCACACTTTGACTCCAGATTGTTAAAGAGAACCTCCTAAGACAAATGCATCTTCTTTCAAATCAAATCAAATTTATTTATAGAGTGCCAAATCATAACAGAGTTAAATTAAGGCATGTAGAGCAGGTCTAGACCATCTCTCTTCAACTCTTCATGTATCTGTTCTTCTCAGTGACTGACAATATGCATGTACCTTACAAATATTGTTTGCTGGTCTGAGAAAACTGGTTCCTCACCTTTGGTCCTTGGATGCCTACTCCTTCAGGGCCAGGTTCTCCTGTAAGTCCAGGCAGACCAGGTGGGCCCTAAACAACACAGGAGGACAGGAAGGGAAAATGAGTTTGCCATTTTGGACAGAGACCAGCTATCTTTTTCCTCCCGCCTCCACTCTTGATGTTTAACTAAACTAACCATTCAGTCATCTCATTTAATAGGAAAAGTGATCCTGTGCACTCCTGTCTGGCCACTATCAGCCCGATCTGGTCTCAATTAAGGAAAACATAGTTAGGAGATATATAAGTGTCAGATATTATGATTCCTGATAATAAATGCCACTGATGGAGAGATGGCTGAAACAGATAGAATAAATAAGAAAATAGACAGACTGAATGAGGACTCGACATTTTGTCCAGATCTGTCAGCTAACAGACGGTTCGTGACTCAATGAGTTCCTCACCATGGGTCCAGGATAACCATCTCCTTTGGGGCCAAATGGGCCTGCAGGGCCTGGTTCTCCTCGGTCACCCTATAGCACAAGGGTCATAAGTCACTCATGCGAGGTATACACAAAGAATTACAGTCCAATTTTCAAAGAAACTGAGGATTTAAATAAACACGTTCTTTCTGCTACACTGTGTGCTTTAAAACAGAGGAAGTTTAAAACTACAAAGCACGCTGTTGTGATTCATTAGCTGAAACCATCCTTTTTGACATCTTCTGAGTTCTTACAGGATGCTGGGAAATGCTCTGTATGATCCAAGTGCACATGTTGTGCTGCATTTAATTAGAAAAAAGCTTTTCCAAGCACAGACTTCAACTGTGACAACAAGCTTGAACTTGCTTGTTGACAATCTAAATGTGTGATATACACCATGACTGAGAGAAAAGTTAGTTTCTACTGAAGATCACCTTTGGGCCAGGAAGTCCGTAGCCAGTTTCCCCAATAGGACCAGGAGGACCATTTGGACCGGGATCTCCCTGGGACACATAGGAGGTTTTTTTTTCCCCCCAACATGACACATTTAAATTAGTGCAAGATTACCAAACCAACATGTTATTGACTTTAAGTAGTGTGATAACATAGAAGCGTCACACGGCCCTCTTACCATGTAAAAATTTTTACCAAAGAAGCACATTGATTTCTCACGGACTTAACTCATCACGGAAAAACTGATTGAAACTACAGTTACTTTGAAGCAGCACTATAGCGTATAACTAAGAAACAACGCGTTCTTCCTCTTCCAAATGAAAAGCAGGCGTGACTCGTACAAAACACTCTTTCAAATATTTGCTTCAAACTCATACATTCAGGAGTTTATGGTGGATAATGTTAGCTACTGTTAGGAAACTTGTTGTATTAGATATTGCTGTTGTTCCTGAGCCAGTTCATGGACTTTATGAGTCCCTCTAGTGCGATTGTGCTACACTAAAGATTAGCATCTACCATTATACTGTAATTGCCATGCTTTGCAACTATTCAGCCAAAGTTACACAAGATTTTCTGATCATTTCAGTTTACTCAGTAATTTTGTGGAGGTAATCGCAATGTAATTGCCAAAAAGTTACCCTGGGGCATTTGGAGGCACTGAGGTTTTAAGGGGAAGGTTATGCATTTGCTAATTTGTTATTTGATGTAACCCACTTGTGTCACTGCAGTATGGGTGGCAGCAGTTACCTTGGGTCCTACGATGAAACGTCCTGGTGCACCAGGAGAGCCCGTCCTGCCTTGCGCCCCTGGTTCTCCCTGATGGGAATCAGTGAAAGGCAAGCAGTTAAAATCATTCACCAATAATTGATTTTGTATTATTATTCCCACCCATTTGGGTCCTTCCAAGGGGCTGCAGACAATGTTGGAGTTGTGTAATAGCTAATAATGGTTTAATACTTCTAACCTTTGGTCCTGAGGGTCCAGCAATACCAGGTGGACCAGTTAAGCCTCTTATTCCTCTTTGACCTTGGTCACCCTTGAAGGAGCATCAACAGTAATTTAATTACTCATCCGACAGCAGTTTCATTCTGAGCAGTGAATGTCACTTTTTTTTTTTTTTTACCTTTTCTCCCTGAGTGCCAATCCCAGGTGCCCCCTCTGGCCCCCTGATGCCTGGAGCTCCTGGCTCACCCTAATAACACAAAAACATATACACAAACAATTTATCCACTTTTGATAAGTGAAACAGCTTTCATACTGGACCGAACCCCCTTCAAACGACCTTCTGTCCTGGGGCGCCGTCCTCTCCCGGCAGTCCGGGCAAGCCCGCCATTCCCGATGATCCTGGCTCACCCTGAGGACAGATTCATGGACCTGCATCATTTCATGGTTGGGAAGCTTTTGACCACAAAAAAAAAAAACAAAAAAAAAAACAAAAACAAAAACAAAAAAAGATAGGTAACTGCCCATGTGTATTTCCCCACAGGGCTTGCCCTACCTTTGCTCCAGGCTCCCCGGCCCCTCTTTCCCCAGGGGCACCGATCTCGCCTGGCAAGCCTTGGTCTCCCTTTGTGACGCCAGGAAAAAAAATGTATTTTACCCCAGTTTGCAAATAATGGTGTGGGGGAATTTTTAGGATTTCTAGGGTACTGAAAGAATAAAATGTGCTTCCTCAACAGGGGTAATTTGGTTCTCATTCAGGATTTGAAATTGTGTACACACCTTGGGTCCAGGGAAGCCCTCCCCTGGTGGTCCTCTGCCCCCTGGTGGCCCCCTTGGTCCTTCTATGCCCTTCAAAAAAAGAGGCCATGTATTAGAAATAATTATCATATGGATAAAAAAAAAAAAAAAGAGAACATGGCTGCAGGACTGTATGAAAATTGCTGGATGGTGGTCAGATTTGTTCAGCAACACTCTTTGATCTGTGTGGTTTTGTTTATATGAACAATTGAATGTTCAGCAGCTTGTTAAATGATGAGCACATTTGTTTGTATGCGTGAGACTTCACAAGTCTGTCGGGACTTGGTTGAAAAGGAAGTCAATCAAGCTTCAGCCCCACATCTCGCCTAAAATAATTTTTCTACAGTCCCTGAGAAAGACTGGAACAGCATGTTATTTTATATATACAGTTTAATCCACTTTATGAATAAAATACTTGCCTTCTCGCCCTGTACGCCAATGCCTGGGAGGCCGAGGGGCCCTGGAAGACCAGGAGGTCCAAAATCCCCCTTTCAGAGTTAGGTAAGAATGGAAAGTAATGCATGTGATTATTGAAAATATGACAGTACATCACAATCAACTGGGACATTTTACGATTTACTGAATATGGAAAGTACACACCTTTTAAAAATCTTGTGATCCTGTGTATTTCCTTTTGGCTCAGTAATGAATATGTGCTATTTATTGTGCATGAGTACATTAAGCAGTCAAATCACAGACACCTGCCTTTTTTCTGCTGTCACGCCATGCAATGTTGACATTACAGGCACTGCTTTGTCATTACCACATGAAAAAATTACAATTATTCACCAGCGACAATAAAACTGTCATCACAAGAACTCCCATGTAAAAGCATCTCAAAAGACCCCTTTGCTTGGTTCTCGGTTTCATTCATTCCTAAATGTTCGTGTCATATTCCAGTAACATAAGATGAATTTCACAATTGATGTAAGTACATTTTAATGTTTCCAAGTCGTGTCCTCTTCAATGTTTGTGAGCTAAAAAATTGCCAGATGGCTGCAAAGATCTGCTAAAGCGCTGTGAGAGAAAAATATCTTTGCCTGACTGTGGAAGCACAGAGTTAACTTTTCCATTTACCGATCCTAAACAAGCCGCCTTACTCCTCCTATGCAACTCAGGCTTGAACCTTGATTCATCACCTGCAGACTGTAACCTCCTACATAGTACCATGCTGAATGCATTCACTGGCGACTCTGCCAACTCCTGGCCTCCTTCACAACAGGACACTAGTTTTATCTTCATGCTTGTCTGAAGGCTTTTCAGCCTGGTGTCTTCTTTACACCCTCTCTGTATTTATTCTACCTTGTCTCCTTTGATTCCAGCACCCGGCTGTCCTCTAGGCCCCCGTGGCCCCTCCAAGCCTCGCTCTCCCTGTAAACAGAGGGTAAGATATATACATAGGGTTTAGACATATAAATGTAATGATGCGTGAGAACTTGCTAGCAGCTAGGTGAAAAGTCAGTCATAAATGTATTCAATGTCTGTACAAGACTTGTTGGTAATTTCATTCTCATTGAAATGCTTTATCTTTTGTTGATGCGTATCCTAATTACTATGAAGTCATTAGAATACCTCTTCAGTGCAAGATATCGCCAGTCCCTGCAGTGCATGCTGAGATATGAGATATTTTTCAATAAGAAAAACTGCTGATCTGCCCATCTAACCTGATAAAGTGTAAATACTATTAATACTGGTTCAGTATCAGACTGTGTTAGAGGTTGTAGCAGGAACACATCCTGTTTGAATGAGCTCACATTATTGGTCCAGATAACATGATGCTTCCATGGTTAATGAGGTAAAAAAAAAAAAAATAAATAAAATAAACAACAAACATGTTACACTCAAAAATGTAAAAAATGGCCTCGTTCTGTAGTAGCACACAAACCAATCACAATCAGCCACCATAATCTCCTGGTCACACCAGACTCAATGAAGTTATGGCCCTAAAGATTGCATTTATTTTTTATTGTAAAAGTTACCTTCTCAATAAAAGTTTGTAGCTTGAACTAAGTAATGCATTCAGTATGGGAAAAAGCCTGAGGCATTTATGTGTTTGCACACTGGATTCTGGAAAGAGGAAAAATATTACGTGCGCTTTCAACCCTTTATTTCTGGTTTAATTACCAATTTATAAGTACAAAGTGTATGGGACAAAAATATGTATCAAAGTGAAGTGTTCTCTGTCTTAAAATGTGTCGGGGGGGGGGGTGCTATCACAGACAGCAAAAGAAGAAATGGAAAGAAAGTGAGTGATTAGAGCAGTAATCCAAGTTGGCAGTACCTACAATAACAATAGTACAGTTTCATGTCTTGCAGAGAAGTTTTGGGTGCCCTCAAGACAATATCCCGTTCTCCCAAGGTCATCCAAAGCAAAGGTGCAAATAATGTGGTAAAGGGCTAATTTTGCAACTGAGCTAGTGCAAGCTTGTCTAGACTCATCATGTAAAGAACGTTTGCCTTGAAACCAGAACACCAGCTGCGCGGTCACGGTCAAATCTCCTGTTGAGGAAAAATCTAGCACCCCCGAGGCCAAATCTTTAACAACGGTGTAGATGCTCCCTTGTTTGTTCACAAGTGGAAACTAGCTATTAGTATCTCAGAGGAGAGATGACAGATGATTGATTAGATGATGGTTTGGTGCAAGTGGAAAAATTGGAATTTTACCTGAATTTGTTACCTTCACGCTGTTAATGTTGTAACAAAGCCAAAAACTGGTTTGTCATCAGGTAAAGCAAGCCCAATCAGGCTTCATTTAACTGCCTAGATTTATCAAATGATCCTTTCAATGGTCACGGTGAAAGGAAAAACTAAAAAGTACATTTCCATAGTTTATAAAAACTTTTTGCAATAATAGTAGGTGCTGCCTCATGGACCTCATAGAGCCCACAAACAATCTGTCTTCGTACTGTAACCCCTCCATTTTTCACAATATTTAGATTCTTCACAGATGATTTATTCATTTTAAAACTACACTTGTTGGTCTAAATGCAGTTTGAAAGCCTCCCCCACATTCCATGTCGTGACATTTTGGTGAGAAAACACTGACTTGTACTCTTCTTTGATTAAAAACTGCACTTTTTAAAAAAAATATGCCATAATGGCCAACATATTTATATTTTGAATAGTAAAATGGAAACAGCACCTTGGCCTCCACTCGTGCACCTGCGTAGGTGTATGTATATATTTGTGAGAGACAATACTGGTCTGTTTGTGCGTGTGCGTGTCTGTAGATCCTGGTGTGGACTAATTCTTTCCTCTCTCTGAGTCCCTCATTCTGTCATGTCTCAGGCCAGACTGTCCTCCTGTTCTATCTCTGCGTCTGTTCCGTCTGTTCTCGTGTCCTTTGGGGACAAGATCGATGGACTGGGTCATAGAGTGAGATAATGCGAGTCATACTGCACTGCACTGCCCAATTTATGGAGCGCCTTAAGTTGTGTTGTCATCTCTTGTAACACAATATGGAGTCTTTGCAGGTCAGTGGGCAGGTGAATGCATGGAAAATAAGATCAAAAAGGTTCAAAGCCTTTCACTGGCTACAGTGCATGAGCTTACCTGAAACACTCTGATCACCGTGAGGCTGAGAAATAAAAGACATAAAGGCTAACTCACCTTTGGTCCAGGCAGGCCTTCTCCTATTGGTCCTCTCTCTCCTTGGACTCCCTGTTGCCCTTGAGGCCCCTGAGTAAAAGTAAAGTGATGTAAATCATCAGCTGAGGAACATAAAAATTATCCTGTCCCCCTCTCCTGAGCAGTGTGTTTCCAGTTTTTGTTGTTTCACACCTTAGATGTCAGTTCATGTAAGTTCGTGTTTTAACTGCATGTTCGAAATAATTGAAAATGAATATCACATAATGCACCTACATATGTGTATCTATGAAATATGGAAAAGATTTTCTTCTCTGCAGTTGGGTAGTCATGTCAAATACTACAAACGAGGAGGGAAATACGCAGTTGTGATAAAATGCAGTGTGTAACAATACAACAGCAAGGCCATTGGTCTACAGTGCTCACATGGTATTTCCCAAAATGTCGATGTAAACGTGGATGTCACCTAAGAATCTTATTGAACCGCTTGTTGTCGACGATAACATAATTCACAAATTTTTACCAACTGCAGACGCCTGACCAAACAATACATCGAGGGCCAAGGAGCCTTTTGCTTGAGGTTATTTGGTGTGCGATCCAAGGGCGTGTTTCACAGTTCCTCATTTTCCTCCAGGCTTTACTTTTTTAACTATTTTCTCCTCCCCTGGTTTCCCATCTCTGCACTGTCACTCATAAAACTAACTTCCTCTTCTCCATCATTAGCATCCTTTCATGCCCTTCACCCTTGCTCCAGCAGCGACACAGCTCTTTGTCTTCCACAGGGATCATCACCAAGTGGCAACTTCATGCCTGTGACATGCAGTATTTCAGTCTCAGCTTTGTGTGCAGGCCTTTTACTCACTGGTGGTCCAGGCTCGCCGAGTCCTGTGGGACCGGGGGGCCCCGGTTGTCCATGGTAACCAACATCACCCTGAGGATTGAGAGAGAATGAGAAGGAATGCACAAGCAGGGTGGGAGGAAGGTGGATTATTATGTTTTCACAAGTTGATTTTCCAACCTCGCAATAGGGTGGCAAACTACCTTGGGTCCTGGAAGGCCGATCCCTGTTTCCCCTTGGATCCCAGGTGGCCCAGGAAGTCCCCGTTCCCCCTATAAAAAGACAGGCAGGGACAGACATGTGGAAGTACACACAGCCAGATGCATAAACAGCTGTACACATACAAAAGTTCTGTTCATCTGGATTTTTGCCCCATTCTGACATGACTGGACAACAGTCAAGCTTTGTTTTTTTACGCTCTACCCTCACATATACTGTCCTCTAATATTCAGCCATTTTTAAAGGGGGCGGAGTCTTTCATTCCTTCAGTCAGGGCCTTATTGGTAAAGAATGTAATTATTCACTCAGAAGCTGTAAATCACAGCCATGGTTTGCAGCAGGAGGCTGCACAAAAGACCTGAAGAGGGCTTGGAAATGTTCGACGGTGCATACCGGCATTTGTTTTTTCCCTTTCCCTTGCCCTTTCAGACAAGTTGAGACAACGTTTAAAGCCAGACATTAGTCTGCCATTCAGGTGATATAGGATGACAGCCAGACAATCAGCATGTACATTCTTCCAAAATAATTAAGGAGGGAACACTTGGTGGGTAGTGCAAGCTCAAGGCAGAATTGGTAGCTATAACACACAAGAGGGGGCTTAGAAAGTCGGAGGAGACAAATAGGCTGACAAGGTAATAACAGATGAGGCACTTCAGAAGGGTTTCATTTCTTCCAGTGGTGATGACCATAACTCAAAAAGAGTGTTCAAATGTATGGTCACCCAATCAGTTTGTCCGGATACTTGACATTTGTGATGTTATTTATGCCTGAAATGAATTGATTTAATTTAAATACATTTTAAATGTCAGCTTCGTGAGTGTAATGTTATTCTGAGAAAAATCCTGCAGAATAAAGAGAAGACTTTACTATGCTATTTATTTTACCTCACTTCATCTTCTTCACAAATGTAGCAAACGCATTTCATTTTTCACCAAGGTTATTTATTATCTTTGCTCCTGTGAATCACTTGACCTGGACAGCCTGTTCACATCACTGTGATAAAACTAAATTAGTGCAAGTTATGCATCTGGCTTTAAGATTATGGGTCATCCTTGATCAATACATTTGGACAGAAGAAAAGGGAAAGGCCAGTCTCTGGCACTTATGGTTTGGCACAATGATTTCAAAAGCTTCAAAAAAGACGAAGACTTACTTTTTTACCCATCACTCCTTGAGGTCCAATATCCCCGAGTGGACCTGGCAAACCCTGCATTGTGAATCAGAGAGAAAATTAGACTTCAGGTCAAGAAAAATCACTCTTGCTTGCCATTGAAATGAAAATGACTGAAACATTCCCCCACAAACCCCAACTATCCAATCATAGCTGAGACACAAGGACTAGTTTCACTTTCATTCAGCCCACACAATAATAAAATCCAGGAGGAGGAAAAGTGTCAGATCTAAGGGCATAATCTGCTCCCACATATTTTTAATATTTGGCTTATTATCTTAATACCTGCCGTAGTAACCTGGTGCTGCTTCGAGGCAAAGGGCAGATTTAAGGAATTACAGTCATGTCCTGTTAGGACTGATCCAGTTCAAAATGGCATTACAGGCAGCAAACAGAAAGAAACAATATTTAACTGGCTACTTTACAATTTGAAAATAACACTACATCTTGTATATGAGCTGACTTTTTGCACAGAACATGCAGTTTTAGCCTTAGCCAGCATCGCTGCAACGGGAGGTGGCGCACAAATGGCTGGCTGGGTATAATGGCAAAAAGATAGTAGATTTCACCTGGAGTCCACGATTTCCTCTGGGGCCAATGGTGCCTTCAGGGCCCTGAAAAAGAGTGGGAGATGCTTCGGAGTAACAATTCCCAGTTATAATAATATTACATTTATTTTCATCTTATGCCTGTTGTTCATGTGGCTAAAAAAGCAAAACAAAGAAGGGTATAGTGGCTTAACTTCACTCAGCAATTCACCAGTCAACAATATATCACAACAAGCAGATTTCCTTGACTGCATCAAAGAAACAATGAAATTAAATTGCAACAGAAAATAGAATTTTATACAATGTTAAAGGGCAACATACTCTGTCTCCTTTAATCCCAGGTGTGCCACACTCCCCTCTCTCTCCCTGTAGGAGAGCAGAAACAACTTAACAAGAGCTTTCACCAAAGCATGCTGTCTTTTTTGCAATTTTTTTAATGAGAGAGTGCAATTTCCAACCAGTTATCTCAGAGTAATGGGCTGTAATATCCCATCCAAGAACTGGTTAGCAAAAACTAATTACACAGGATTTATGTAATTAAGGACTTTGGGGTTATATTTTCTTTTTCTCTGTAATTTCAAAAGAAAATGTGGCTGGAAATGCATCCAGACAAACATGACACTAAACACTGATGAAAAATCAGCTAATATTTTCAGTGTATGCTTTCGCTCCTAGAACAATGCCTCTGAAAAACATAAATCCCCAGTTTTTCACACTGCTGCAGAGTTCCCACGAGTGTGGGAACCCCACACTTTGACAACCCAAAAGAAAATATTGCGAAACTATATTAAAATCCAAACAATACCTTCTCTCCTTTGTATCCTGGTTTTCCCTGTGTGCATACAATAATCTTGTTAAATCAGTAGGAGACAGGCAAGAAACAAAACACAACAGCCCACACTGCAGAATAAGACTTGCTTCTTTTTGCTTTTATAGCAACGACTCAAATGGAAGATGAAGCACATTGAAGTTTTTACTCTGTTCTTTCTGATCTTTCCAGTTTAAATCTAAATCCCACTTATCTCACCTCTGATCCCTCTCGACCAGGAAGTCCACTGAGCCCACTCTCACCCTATGGAAACAGATTGTAATTTAATCAGGAGTAACCTCTGCATTGATGCAGTTTAACCGAAAAAGGAACTGGTGGTTAATGGGTGGGCATTACAGTACCTTCTGTCCTTTCGACCCAGGACTTCCATCCTCTCCAGGGCGGCCCTTCTTGCCCTATTGAGAAATACATGCATAAAATATTAGGCAAAGGGGGGAAAAAAAAAACTCCAGAAAAAAGCACATCATCATAATTGTCAGGGCAACTAGAGTTATATCATCACTTTTACTAAAAATACTAGTTACCTTCAAATAATATAAAAGACAGACTGTGGGAGACGTTCAAGTTCAATAACCATTTGCTCATCTGCCAGATGCTTTTATTGAAAGTGAGGGCCACCAGTGAAGCTTCACTGCAGTAAAGGACCTTGGTTTAAGTATCAACTATATTTACTGAATAAGTGCAGAAGAGCATTGATTAAAGTGTCAGAGAAGCGTGTTGTCAAAGCAAGTAAGGCAATTTAGGGGAGCAGATGATTTCAGAGTTTCTTGAAGACAGAGGGACCTCCCTGCTCTGACAGGATTCAGCAGATTGTTCATCCATCAGGGAAGCACAGAGCAGAACAGTCTGGACTGAAATGGTGTTGTTCGCAGGGATGGTGATGGCAGGTGACGTTCCTTGGAGGGACACAGTGGCCAAGAAGGAGCAGAAAGCTGAATGACTGAGTAGCTGATACAGACCCAGAGGTTTCAGTGAGGACAACCATGATTGACTTGAACTTGATTCGGAGAACAAAGGGTAACCAGTGAAGGTTTTAGGTGTGATTTAGTCCATTAAAATATTCACATGAACAGAATATAAACATGTTTAAAAAAAAAAAAATAAAAAAATGATGTACACGCTCACAACTTGCTGAGACATGAATGGGAAGATTGACATCGAGCTCAATAGTCTCTGAGTATGACGCTGGTCGCAAATCATCTTCAGCTATGTGTGACACCAGGCACAAGGACAGAGAGCTACAAGTTTTATCCTGTATTTCCAAGATATTTAAAGACAGTTAGAAATAAACAGGAAACAGATTGCAGGCTGAATGACTGGATAGAAAAAGCTAGCTGGCACCTTCACTTTATTCTAACACAGCAGTTTGTTTGTTTTTTTTCCTCTGTCGGTCCGAACTGCTCCAGATGTGACATGTGATACTGCCTATCAGAAATATTTATATCACTTTTACTTCATGGAGAGAGGTGCCTGAAATAGCTGTTCCAACCTTGCAATCCAATTAGCACATTAATACCATAATAACACATTGCTCTTTATATGGATTTTAGAAGCAGGATGCAAAATGATACATTAAAAAGACCATGGTTGTCATCAAAGTGAGAGAATATTTCCCAAAATACTGAACTACTTTTGTGAACAGCTTCATGCCCAGCAGTAAAAAAGCTCTTCTTGTTTTGTCTATACATGCTGTGTTTCATGGAAGGAACATGTCTGAAGTCTGGGATGGCGAAAGGTCATTGAGTCTGTGAACAGATGAGTCAGAGGGAATTTGAACTGTGTCAGCATGTGTGGGAAAAGATTTGACCCCAACAACTGTCTGGCTGTTGTCTCATGTGTCTTACAGATTGTTAACTTTCAACTATGTCCCTCTCTGTCCGTCTCTGTCTTCACACACTGCTTTCGTCAGCGTGTCTTCTGCCCCTGATGTGAAACAGCTTTTGTCCGGGGTATCATGTGTAAGTGGGGCAATTGCTCTGTTCTCATTCTGTGAAAATGCATCAAAGTAAAACCACTCTGTCTAATTGTGGCTGACTTCATACCACGACATGGCTTTGGCAGGTGAAGAAAGTCCTGTCTTAAGACAATCCCATGTGGCTGGTTTCTTCTGCCAGACGCGATTCCATGATTTTCCATGTAAATATACGTTTAGGCCTGCTTTCAATAAAGTGTACGAGGAATGTTAGGCATTCACTTTACTTTCACTGCTGGAGGGAAACAGAGCTTCTCAAAACAGCATAATTTACTAAACCCACACAAAACCATGCAATTATGTAGCCTGTTAGCATCAAGGGTGGCTTTTGTGCTGTTGTGCTTCAAAAGGAGTCAGTTTGGAAGCAATTGTCTTTTTATCTTTCAAAAAAGACATTTCATCTAACTGTATAAAAGGAAGGGTGTGGGGGGGGGCACAAGCTTTTAATTGAAAGTGTGTACCATTGCTAGCCACAGCTCTTTGCACTGTCTGTTCAATTAAATGCCAAGATATGAACACAACCATGCGTAGCTACTTTGCCAGCTCAGTAAGTAGCTCTGTAAATTTGAAACAGGAGGTTGTGTTAACAGCGTTATTTGAATAACTTGAAGTTCATTGGTGTATTTCAGACAATTTATTCATGTTATGATCTATGTCATAATGAATACTGAGCACTTTTACTGAGGGGGGGGGGGGGGGGTTACTTACAGCAGGTCCGCTGGCTCCTCTCTCACCCTTCTCACAGGCACACTTACTTTGGGCCAGGGGACACTTCAAGCACAAGGAAAGGAAAAGTCAGATGGGCCATAGGCAAACACAAGATGTGTGAAGAAAGGCTGCGGTCTCGGGACTTACCCCTTCATCTGCCAGCGCCGTCTGTGGAACAAGAAAGACAACAATGTCAAGATGTTGTCAGATTTACTCCATATGGTTGTCGTGAATTTATATCCCACCAGCAGACAAAGATCTAAGGCAACATCCTTTACATTCAAAGTGTGAACCCATCTTTTATTCAACTTTAGGATTCAAGGCAACTGCAAACATCTGCTACTCAAACACCCAATTAAACTTGTTCACTGCTGGGTTCACTTTGTCAAATGGCCTTTCAACCTCCCCCACCTGATCTGCGAACAGACTCCCAACCTGCACTAACAGTAAAACATGATCAGAGTCCCGGTCTTTATCGGACCAGTTGTATTTCACTTTAAAGCTGACCACATTCTTAATGAAAAGGTTTGAATTCCACTGATACTAAACACAAACCACATGACTATCAGTAAAACAGTCTCAATGAGCAACCAGAGGACGTTTCCACAGAAAGCTGTTCCAAGATAGCACAGATGCTCCATTTTTGGAGGATGGATCGATGCAGACGGATGCCATGACCGACAATAAAAGTCGGTTTCTCAGCTGGGATAGAAGGTCATGCTTATGACAGACAGATGCTGCCTGAATGGGGCAATGAGATGAAAGTCTGTAGCTGCCGCTGCCGGGGTCTTGCATGCCAGCAGACTGCAGCACTGTCAGATTCAATGCTCCTGTGTACTCAAAGCAAGTTTCCCATCAGATTCGCCCTGATCATTTTTGAATATGTACCACCTGTGTCAACAGAAAGCCTGATTTTGAAGTGGTATTTGAGGAGCTGGTTGAATGGGTAGCACATATTTGCCAGGTTCCTGCACCTACTGCACCCAATTTTCCATAAAGAGCTTTAACGCAGAGCACATGTTACAGCCAATAGGTTTGTTGGTTCTGCAGGAAGTTGCTGTGGAGCACATGCCACAATTATCTTACAGAAAGCATATTGTTGGTTTTTTGAAGTCAGGATAAAATTTTTCTTTGTTAACTCCCAACACATGTTTGGCTAAAGAAGCTATACATTGTGTAAAGCCAATTTAATTTTATCAGTGTTGTGATGGCACGGGGTGATGACAGCAGACCCGTTACTTTGGCAACGGGTAGCAGGTGCACATCAGGGAAGCAATAAGCCAAAAAAAAAAAAAAAGAAAGAAAAATCAGAGTAGTGTGCACCGTCAAAGACAACACAGTGGAAATCAATTGGGTTGCATGCGAAGGTCAAAGGCACAAGTTTATTTGTTTGGTAAAAGTGTCAGCATGAGGGGTTTTTGAAGGCTCTTCCTGCCATAAATGTTTGCCCTCTGGTAATGAGCACTCATAAAACATACATGCAATTTCATGGAATTTAAGAGCCGAAGTAATGAAGAAACATTAGAGCAAGCAAAGTGGTTATGTCTGAACGTGTTTTCTGCACTAAAAACACATATTCATTCCTGTCAAATCTCCTTAATCTCACTATAATTAAAAGTGCTTAGGATGCCAGTTTTAAGGCTTTTACACAATGTTGCAAGTAATTTGAGTAAATATAAACTGAGCTCACCTGTCAGTTAATTAAAACACAGATAAATAATGACTGGCTGCTTTTGTTAAAGGTCCACACGTGAACATTATAGAACAGGAGCAGAGTTGCGAGGAGCAATCAGCTAAAAATATACTCTGTAATATACTTTATCACAGACATGCAATGCAATAATACCAAAGTGGTGCGAACATTAGCCACCACAAGCTAGTCGTCTTCCCAGACCAAGTGAGGTCACAGGAGCAAAACTGCAAAATGCAAAAAGTGCACTGTATTTGTGGGAGGAAGACATTAATGTTTCATTCAAAATGACATAATCTGACATTTAGAGTACGTGTACAGTTCAGACAAAAGATCAAACACTAAAAGTCTGGCTAGAGTGCTGGTTTGTCTGAGTAGACTCATGCATCTTGACATACAATCTGCAACCAATCTTAATAGTTTGTTTGGTTTTTTTTACTTACAATCTCCTTTATGACTTTTTCCACAATGCCTCTGTCCTGCAGGTTGTGAAGGTAGCGCGTGGGTGGGGAGCTCGCGATGAGGCGCAGTTGGGCTATGTTGGTTGGTTCATTGGCCTGAGGTGTGATACCTATGGTGAAGAAACGGATGCCCTGGTTCTTGGCATCAGCCACAGCGGAAAATATGTCAGGGTTCCTGGGGTGGGAAATGCCATCGAAGAGCAAAACGGCCACTTTGATGCTGCTGAGACTTGATTCTTCCACGTAGATTTGGGTGAGGTTGGTGATAGCGTAGGTAGTGTAGGTGCCGTGACCAATGTACACAATTGGAGCGATTCGGGCCTTGAAGTCCTCGGTTCCTCTCCACTGTTTGAAGGTCTGCTCTATGATGACATGGCTGCTGTACTGAAGGAGGGCCGCACGGGAGCTGAGGCTCCGGCCTGTCTGCAACCGGACTCCCTGCAGTTGGTCCATTATGTCGGAGGCGAAGCGCTTCTCCTGGGCATGGTTGTCCTTGGCACTCTCTGAGCTATCGATGAGGAAGGCTATCTCCACACTGCAGTCCTCATCAATCAGTGCTTCAGGGAGGAAAAAAAAAAAAAAGAGGCGTCATCCATCCATTAACTAAAGACCAAAGGAACTGTTTAACATTATGGGATTGATATCAAGATTGATGCTGCTTTCATTTCTGCACATGAAGTGCAGGTAAGCTAAATAACTGCTGGGTGTAGTGTCTTGCTTATGATCTTGTCAGGAGTTAGATGTGGAGAGAATTGATTCCCCTCTTATGACAACTACAGCCAGGAAAGTTATCTTAGCTTAACATGAAGACAGACAAAATGGGGATCATCTCTAAATCTCCTCAAAAGCTCATATTATCACATTTCATTACATTATATCATGTTGCTTTGATAAGTATGTTGATGGCTGATGAGGTGTGTGTCGGAGATTTTGTTTTATACATGGTAAATATAAAGGTGGAGACTCGAGACTCGAGCATAAGAAATATTCTGTCGCACAAGTTCTCACAAGACCATAACGTGATGTTTTCGCAATTTGTTTTTATGTTTGGATTAAACTGTCAAGATATAACATTTCAGCTGTTTGAAGATTTAAACTTCTAGGCAGGTTTTATGACCTTTATCGATGTATTACTAGCTTGGAGCCTTTATACAAAGCTAAAATCTTGAATTTCGCCTTGAATGTATGAAAGTCAATTCTTTCGTTAATCCTCTGGGGAAAAAAAAAAAGGTTAGAGTTCATATATCCCAAAATATTCAGTATTTTCTGAGCAAGATTCATATTCCAGATGAGCAGACCCATTTATTTCTTTTTCATAATATTATCTTTTAAATCTTTTCTGCCCTTGTAACAGCCAACCACATCAAACTTAGATAAACTTAGATAGTTGCACAGATTTTTTCCAAGTATTTTCTGCTGAACTGATTTGAAAACACATCATTTAGTACTATCATCTCCAAAGAAGAGATGAAATCTTACTGATCACAGCCAAATGGATTTCATAAATTAGGGAAAAATCCTCATCTGTGGATCCTTCATAAGCGGTAAATTAGATTTATTGACCATTTAGGCTCTGTAGGCTAATGCCTTTTCTAAGAAAAGTGTGATAAGTTCATGAATGTGAATCATTTTGAAGTGAAAATAAAAGTAACTTCAGTTGCTGCACTAACCTTCAGCTAGGGAAGGAGGTCACAGATCTAATATGGGCTGAGGATAAATCACATTAATCTTCACAGAAATATGTCACAGAGAGAATGTGCCTGGGGAAACAGCATTGTGAACGAATAAAACATTTGGGTAACAGAGCACTGAATAGTCACAGAGGAGATGGATGGCTCTGAGAAGGCTGAGATACGATCAGTCCAAGTGGATTACATCCCCCAGCATGTCCTTGTTGAGTATCATGTTCTATTTCTTCTCCTGTGGCAGTGAATTTTTTTCCAAACGATTAAGAAAAGCGAACATGTGCCACCTGCACAAATTCCAAAAGACTTTTCCCCAAGCACTGAGTCAGTGGAGGGGAAAATTACTTTACCCCCAAAAATACATTAAAAGATAGTACTTTGGACTTACATTTGCCATTTTGCGGTATTTTATTGGATGTATATTGCTTGTTCCTCTTCCTGGGGCTCAACACTTCTTCTTCATAGTCCTCTTCATAGTCCTGCGCCCAAAGACCCTGGAGTCCCAACAGCAGCAGGAGGCAGTGCAGTGAGGGGACCATGACTCCCTTTAGAAATAAAGTGAAGACAGAAACAAGAAAAAGGGGGGCTCAGACATGTTCTTGCATTTTCAAATCTGCGCACACTCAGCAAACAAGCTTTAACAAGCATACATGTTTGAGACTCAGGCATCAGGCATGCATAACTCACAATGTTGCTGAGTTAGGTCTCCAATGTGCTTAGCTCTGTGTAGCTCTGAAGAAATTCAGACCAAAAGTGCAAATAGGCACCGGAGATTCTTCATTTATTTGGTTGCTCAGTTTAGGTCCATGTCCTTCCGGTGTTTGGATCTGAGTGTCTGGAGTCGGAGGTCAAGTGGATAGTCTACCAGGCACTGGAAGAAGCAGAAGCAGCAGTAGCAGTAGCAGCAGCAGCAGCAGCAGGAGCAGGTTTGGACTGTATCGTGTCTCTCAACTGAGTCAAATCGGAGCCATTCTGAGCAGTAAATGAAAGGAAGGGCAGCCCTTTTTTTCTCTCTCTCTTTTTTTTTTTTTTTTGAAGCTCACTCCCATTTTGGGGAGAGTGTGGGAGAAATCCCTGGACATGACAGGGCCTTCCCCCACCCTCACTACCCCCTGCCTTTACACATTCATTTTGACTTTCTATGCAGTCAGTGTAAATCACTAACAGAAAGGGATACGCCTATAAATATTAACAGCTGCAAAGTTTGTTTGTCAACTTTAAGCTTTTCTTTTCCTTTTTAATTCATGTGTCTGGCAATAATAACCCCTGATACCATGAAGGAGACATCTTTGAAGAGTTTTAACGGCGATTCTAATATTTCAGCTAACAAGTAAATAACCAAGGGCCTTCTTTAAAAGGAAACAAAAACTTGTTAATCGTCGATAGATGTTGTGCATAAGCCATTATCTTGGTTTGATATTGTGAGGTTTACAAAGTTTGGTTGATCGACGGTGAATTTGGACAGAGTGATCCTGTCTATTAGCTTTTAGTCTTGTTAATTAAACTACTGTAAATGATCCATAGTTCACTTGCAATGACAAGTGAACTATCTTTTGTCACTAGGGGACAGCAGTTACAACCTGGGAACTGACAAGCACATAAGCCATAACATGATGACAAATGCCTAATATTGTGGAGATCTCCAGATTCTGCTGCCAAAACAGCCTGACCCGTCAAACCTTGGACTACTCTAGACCTCAAAAAGTGAGCCTGGTATCTGGACCAAGATGGTAGCAGTAGGTCCTTTAGGTTCTGTAAATTGATCAGACTTGTTTGTCCAACACATCCCACCGATGCTGGATTGGTTTGCGATTCCCATGTGGGGCTGGACTGAGTGTGAAAAATGTTTAGGTTGGTGCTGTATCCCAAAATAACATCCAGAAACATGACTGAAGCTTCACACTACCTTGTCCAGCTCGACTTCTTCCCAAAATTTTTCCTGGTGCCAAGTTTTTCCCAGGTGGGAGATGTCACATCCTGTTGTTTCTCCATTCTTCCGGCATCCAACACCTGTCGGTGGGTGAAATACATGAGGCAGCAAGTGAATGGTGCTGATGTAATTGATAGTATTCACTTCACCTGCCTGTGGTCATAATGTGATAGCTGATCTAAGTCATCCAAAGAACAAAAATATCAATTTAAATTCACTTTAGCTCTGTTTAATTGGTGGTTCTTAAGCTGCTGAATGTTAAAAGTTGACCATCTGTTTGCAAACTGCTAACTGTCTGATTTTTGATGCGCAGCATGGACAAAAAACAGGATCTTTTTTTTTTTTTTGGGGGGGGGGGGGGGTAAAAACTAAGACAATTGTGTGCAATGAAACAAAAAATGAGTTTAAAAAAATCCATAAAGCTTTATCAAGCCAGGGGGAACCGCAGAGTTATGTAATAATTCTCTGTGGATACATCACTGTGAGCAAAACCATTCATGCTACACATTATCATTTAATCCATTGTTGCTACACAAATATCTGTTTTAGCTACTTTAAAGTGCATTCTATTTATTTTTTTGCCTCCAGAGGCATTGCCCTGAGAATAACCCAGAGAGGTGGAAAATTTGGATAAGAGCTTTATACCTTAGGGCAACACACCTTCCAGGATCAGCATACCATGATTCACCTGTGAAAACAACCACAGCAGTCATTTATTTTTCTTTCTCTTACTGTGATTTACTGTAAACACAGATTTAAAAAGCAATAAAATAAGTAAATAGGTATGGACAGTGAAGCATTTAAAGTAAAATCCACATTTCTTTCAATCTTGACAGACAAGCCTTTGTCTTTAGCTTTGCAGTCAGATTCCACATCGCTAGTTGGAATGCTTGAACATCATTTGTCTATTCATGTTGGTCTGCCATCATGAAAATAAGCAGTATCTACCCAATATGTGTTTTTGTCAGATTCTGCACAGTGACACAGGACACACAAATGTCTTTCTGGTTTCTTCAAAGCAGTATATGAAAGGCTATATTAATTCCTTTCCTCAGAATCAGTCCAGTTTTACTGAAACTTGGTATGTGTCCTTTTTAGCACCATAGAGAAATCTCATAACTCCTTCATCTCATTATAATCCCAACATGCCCTGGATCAGAGGAGTCTAAAAATCCCGTGAGACTGCCTGCAACCAAATAAACTGGAGCTGGGATCAGATAGCTCCACAACAGGGATGACGCTGTATGTTGTTATTTCCTACTGTATCACAGAAAGAAAGGAAAGGTGAACTGTCACTCAAGAATGTAGAATGCAGCCCTCCTTAGATGTGGTTCGTTTCCCTTTCCCTTATGTGGTGTGCTGATTGAGCAAAAAAATAATATGTTTATTTCAATGTCGCAAGTATTTCAAACTAGACTGCAGTGAGACATGGGGAACAAACTGTCACTGAGGCTTCAACGAGATATTTCACATGACTGAATGAAACTTGTGTAGCTTAGACACCTGTTTTGTTGCATAAGACACAAAATATGGCAAAACTAGGACACGGCATAGCAGTGAATATCAATATGATACCCCTTAGACCAATGGTAACCTAAATAAAGCTGCATACTGAAAATCCACACTTCTCTCTTGACAGTTTCTTTTTAAAAAGGTGTTTGGTTCTACTTGTCTTCTTGTTCATTTCACAGCAGGAATTCTGAAATAATGAGCCTACGTGTTCACTGTACTGCATTCAAGGCCCGCATTAACTTTGCTGAAAGGTTTTTGAAAAACACTCCCCACAGTGTCTCTAAACTACCAAGCAATTAGTTGGCATTTATTCAACAAGTCTAAGGAAATAAATGACTGAAGATGGCCCAGATTAAATGAACACAGAGATGTTCTGGGCAGATTCAGACAGCTTCAATAAAGAACTGGTATGCTTTTTTTGAAATGAATGCCTCACATGTGAATTTTAATGACAAAATTGTTTCCTATAAAAGGTGAGTGGGATGAAGGAAGAAGGGAAACAAGACAGAAGTTGATCCTTCTTTTATGACACTGTAGACGCCACTCGTTAGCTCTTTGATATTCCCCAACTATTTTTCCTGTGGCATCTTGCTTAACAACTGCTTTTACAATGTAATGCCTGTTCTTAAACATGCAGTTGCAGCAATAAGAAGAACACAACTAACACCTGATCTGGAGGGGAGCTGACAGTTGCACCACTAAGCAGGGCTAATACTGAAAAAAGAAAGGGGAATGACATGCAGCATAGGTCCCTGGGTCGAAACAGAACTTGCTGTGATAATGTGGCATGCGCGCCAACCACTTAAATCTTGAAAACAACATGATCTAAACCAAAGTTTGATGCCTGATCAATCCAGTAATTGCAAAGACATGACCCTAAAGGCTAAAAACACAAACGGACAAAAGCATTTGCAGATACTAAGCGATCACACTCCAATGATTGAATGAAGGTACAATGATCAAGCTTTTGATTGTGTCAGTGGGAGGTCAAAGGCCGCTAGCTGTCAGATTGTCCCAAGTATGATGAAGGAGGGCTTTGCAAATCTGACATAGACATTAAACAGATTGGTCATTGTTTCCACAGTCTTTTCGAGTGACAGAGAGCTGGTATCACGGATCATACACGCATGTTGATTCTTGTATCACTTGGCATCTCCCACTTTTATTGACTCATTCAACTAAACTACTTAGGAAACAACTACAATCAGGAGTAATGCACGGAAACTTTTTGGGAAACACTCCCAAATGATCTCAACATTACATCAATGTTTTTTTAAAATACATTATAAAGTAGACTGGCATAAAGTGACACTGACACTGTTGATTCCTGCATATGCCACACATATATACCTGTATTAGAGCACAAATACAAATCACAGTAGCATAGCAACACAAAGCAATCTCAGCCATCACTCAATCGTTACTTTAGGGCATACAAATTGTTCTTAATTCAAGAATGCACTGTGTTTTCACGGGCAAATACAGGCCGGCAGAGATGTATCTATGCCTGCATTGAGTTAGATCGTCATCTGTAGGCAGGAGTGTTCTCAAGCATTGTTCAGGCAGTCACAGTAATATCCAAAGCAGTATAAGTGTTTTAAAAATATGTTCAAATACATCAGAAGTAAAATCGCGGCTGTGTGAGATACAATCTAAACGATGAACTCGGTGAACTGATTCTGACAGTTGTGACGTGTGTGATATATACTATTTGTCTACGTGGAGTGTCTAGGTGCTTATTGTGCAGTAGGTGGTAGTGAATAGCTAAATCCCAATTTCACATATTTATTGTGTTAGGGATGACCATTAACTTTTGCATTTCTAAGTGAATATGGGAACTGATATGGCATTTTGACATTTCAATATAACTTGCCATTATAAAACACAGAACATCATTGAACTGTCTCATAAAAAAAATAATAAAAAAATAAATAAAATGCTGACATGGGGATTTGGACGTGTTCTGTGTTGAGAAGGAATATTTATTCTTCTAATATATATTAACATTATTTTACAACTAACAAAATTTTAAAGGGCCAAACACAGAGATTAAAAAACTCCTGTTTATTTAAGCTAAATTTTATGCTTTCAGCACAAAAGTCCTTGACAAATGGTTGGTTTTAACCTGCCAAAATCACTACATAAAATATCCACCTGCACAAAAACTGCAGGTACAAACTCTATCTTTTAGTGCAATGGCACCCCCTATTGTAAAAATGGGGCACGTGGTCATAATTTCATTTATCCTAAGTAATAATAGATGAGTAGAACTGATAAGTTTCAGTATAAGTGCCACTTAATATTGGATTTGGTCAAGGTTTAGCTCATTTTAACTAAGTTATATTGAGTAGATTGATTAATGCACATTTTTTAACCAATGGCTAGTTATATATGCCATTTGTCTTTTCATCTACAGCAGGAGTAGTGGGGTTTAAATAAATGTAGTGGAGCAGGAATCACAAAATTCCTCTCTGCAGTGTAGTTGAGTGGACATAAAAAAAATGTAGGTGCTTAGTTTAAAGAACCCAGAGGTGATAAATTGACTGTGGCAATGGAGTAAGTGTACTTACTTTCCAACAATCACTAGCCAATTTGTCTAGTCTGTCCCAGTGATAGAACTGAGGTCAAAAATCCGTTTTAAAAAATATGATATTGAGTATTAAATTCATTATCAGTAAGCATTAACAGTGTCTTCTAGTATTCACCAGAAAACGAAAAATAATATAAATATTTTCTGAACTTTTTTTGGGGGGAATGAGGCCAATGTTATTGAACAAGCAAGGGAAGGACTTGAGGACAACAAACCATACCAGGGGAGCAAAACTCCTCTCTCCTTGACAGAGCTGCACCCGAACACAAATAAAACTAAACCCAGACCATAAAGGTCAGCACTAATCTAACTATCAACCTATTTCAATGATAACTTATCCCATGAGAAAGGTTTGCTTTGGTCTGACATTCAACAGTCACTTCTGCTGTCGGACAGGCCGCTGAGACTTCAGTGGAGGGCAGACGCCGGCTGGACGAGCTTGTCTTCTGCGCGTGCGCACAACGCCCTGGTTACGTTGCACGCAAGCGTACTTCGCCTCAGCGCTAATTCGTTATAAAGCCGCAAGTTCCCCCGACTCTTTCCACCTTCAGCCATTTTGACCATGTTAGGAGCTGTGGGACGCTGCTGCACCGGGGCTTTGCAGGCTCTGAAGCCTGGGCTCCAGCCCCTCAAGGCTCTCGTCGGATCCCCAGCCGTACTTTCACGTAAGTCGTGTATGCCTGTTCTGAGTTTTTTCCCCTTTTTTAAACGGGACTGCGTCAGGAAAATCGTCTTTCCCCGCGCCTGTCTGAGGAGGGCAGGGGACATGCTAACGCTAGCTGGCGCTAGCAACATGCTGGCTGCTGCGCCGTGACAGCAGCAGGCCGTGATTAAGAAAGGTCAAATATGAAGCGTGTATGAATCGTTTCAACCTTACAGTATGAGTATATCTGACCATTCACGCCCTTATTCATGGATGTCGTGTGGCAGTTACTGGCTAGACCGTGTTTTTTTGGTGCTAGGACCAATGACCTTTGTGTAATGACATGAGGCGGTGTGAGGCTGCACAGCCCGCTAACTTAGCAGCACTGTGATATGTTTGCATTTCAACGAAATAAGGCCAGTAAATTAGCAAAGACGTAAAGATGTGATTGCCTACTGATACAACTAGTCAATCCACCAACAGAGAAGGAGCTACAGAGGCGTTAGTAAACATTTATTACACTTGCCATTGACTGTCCTGCATCTGTCGTTAACATTAGCAACATTAGCTCTCAGTTCATTCATCTGGCGCTCCCTCCCGTTAATCTTAATGTTTGTCTGGATTATGATTAAAATGCCACCGATGCATTCAGTTTGTTCAATTATAACGGGCCAGTTTAGTTGTTTTGGAGCTGATTCATAGTTTTCCCACTACAATGACTTGACATTGAGGACATGCAGTTTTACTAGTTGTCCTTTGCAGAGATTACACGGGCGTGTTGGTACATTGTACCCAAATAAACACCAGTATTATAAGATCACAATTGTGAGATTGCCCACATTGTCTTACCTATTTTTCCAGGCAGAGACTATGTCGCACCTGCTGCTGCTGCCAGCGCCGCTACAGGCCGTATTGTGGCTGTCATCGGTGCCGTCGTCGATGTCCAGTTCGATGAGGGCCTTCCTCCCATCCTCAATGCCCTGGAAGTCGCCGGTCGTGAGTCCAGGCTAGTCCTGGAGGTTGCACAGCATCTTGGTGAGCTGATTGGATCATAACATTTAGCTCATTACACCCATACAAGTAGCCATGGACATCAAATTATTGCACAAGGACTTGACCTAAATGTTTTTTTGTGTGTTCAGGGGAGAACACAGTCCGTACCATTGCTATGGATGGTACTGAGGGACTGGTCCGTGGACAGAAAGTGCTGGACACTGGTGCCCCCATCAGAATTCCTGTGGGTCCCGAGACTCTGGGCAGGATCATGAATGTCATTGGTGAGCCCATCGACGAGAGGGGTCCCATCTCCACCAAGCAGTGAGTTCACTAGAATAATATCAGAACATGTCACATTATTGTATTGCTTTGACAATAATAATACTTAAAAAAAAAAAACTTAAAAACTGAGTGCTTCAGAGGTGTGTAAGAGTGGGTGTGTTTTCCATCAGGACTGCCCCAATCCATGCTGAAGCCCCTGAGTTCACTGACATGAGTGTGGAGCAGGAGATTCTGGTTACTGGCATTAAAGTTGTGGACCTGCTGGCCCCCTATGCCAAGGGAGGAAAGATTGGTGTGTGCTCAAACTTGAAATGCTGAACTGGCACTATTGATTGTTTCCATGCTGTAATTGATATAACACCACTCTGTAATTACCTTATTTTACTACTTTTACAGGTCTGTTCGGTGGTGCTGGTGTGGGCAAGACTGTGTTGATCATGGAGCTGATCAACAATGTGGCTAAGGCCCATGGTGGTTACTCTGTGTTTGCTGGTGTGGGAGAGCGTACCCGTGAGGGAAATGACTTGTATCATGAAATGATTGAGTCTGGTGTCATCAACCTGAAGGACACCACCTCAAAGGTGTGGATTTGGGAATAGCAAATAGAAAAGTAGCTTGTGACACTTTTCTCACGGCACGTAGGTGAACATCAACCACTGACCTGATCTTATCGCCTTTAGGTGGCGCTGGTGTATGGACAGATGAACGAGCCCCCTGGCGCCCGTGCCAGAGTTGCTCTGACTGGACTGACAGTGGCCGAGTACTTCCGTGACCAGGAGGGTCAGGATGTGCTTCTCTTCATTGACAACATCTTCCGCTTCACACAGGCTGGCTCTGAGGTCTGCAGCTTCAGTTATCAGTGTTTCTGTTCAACAATCCAGACACACATATTGTACGAATCCAGTCTTCAAGTTTGATGAAAATGTCAAATAGCATAATTGAGACTGAGTTTATGTCCTTACCTCTCAGGTATCTGCCCTGCTGGGTCGTATCCCCTCTGCTGTGGGTTACCAGCCCACTCTGGCCACTGACATGGGTACCATGCAGGAGAGAATTACCACCACCAAAAAGGGTTCCATCACATCTGTGCAGGTAAGCAGTTGACTTTATGATGGCTTGAACCGCTGTTGTTTGCTGTTAAGGGCTACAGAGAAGGAAGATTGTTCGTGAAGACAAACCTTAAATTCTCTTTCAGGCCATCTATGTGCCCGCTGATGATTTGACAGACCCTGCCCCTGCCACTACCTTCGCTCACTTGGACGCCACCACTGTGTTGTCCCGTGCCATCGCTGAGCTGGGTATCTACCCTGCTGTCGACCCCTTGGACTCAACCTCTCGTATCATGGACCCTAACATTGTTGGGGCTGAGCACTATGATGTTGCCCGTGGTGTGCAGAAAATCCTTCAGGTTTGGGAGTTTCTCTCTCTTTCTAATTTATTTATTTTTCTTTTGTAATTTGATTTTTTTTTTTTTTGCCTTTGACAGCACCAGTGTAACATTTGTGACCTCTCTGCAGGACTACAAGTCTCTGCAGGATATCATTGCTATCTTGGGTATGGATGAATTGTCTGAGGAGGACAAGCTGACAGTGGCTCGCGCCCGTAAGATCCAGCGTTTCCTGTCCCAGCCTTTCCAGGTGGCCGAGGTCTTCACTGGCCACTTGGGCAAACTGGTGCCCCTCAAGGAAACTATTAAGGGCTTCAAAAGCATTCTTGGTGGTACGTGTCAGATGTCACTTGTTACAGTTATTAAATTGGTGGATTATAATCAAATTTTAAAACACTATACTAATGTTACCTTTCATATCTGTCCAGGTGAGTACGATGCTCTGCCCGAGCAGGCCTTCTACATGGTCGGCCCGATTGAGGAAGTTGTTGTGAAGGCTGAGAAGCTGGCTGAGGAGCACTCAAACGCCTAAAACATCTGTTGCTTTGAGGAGAAAAAAAAATTAGGGGGGGTTGTTCGGTAAGGAGCACTTGGTTTGTAAAACGTCAAAATGCAAATGTACCTGTCTCGTCATCCTGAAAGAAAGTTCTATTTAATGTTTCCAATGAAAGATGGAATAAAACGCTGTCTTTACACAAAAGAACTTGTCACTGTATATTTCCTAAAGGCTTTCATATGTTGTAGTTGAGAATTTTGTCCTTGTGGCGAATTTCATGAAATGGCTGTCCTCATCGATGCTGACCACAAGATGGTGTCCTTGAGCCATGTAATTTGATTTGTAATCTGAATAAAACTGGACGAAAAAAGCATGGGTGTTTCACACTTTCAGTCATTTGTGCGAAAACATCCACACTGAAGGTCCAACCCAAGCTGTAGCTTTGTTGGTAAGTGATGGATAGAGTTACAGATGACAACTGGTGGCTCATTCAAAGACTGTTGCAGCAAACTTGACAGATTAATACTGGACTAAAAGACTGAAGAGCTAGTGGGGACTGTGGAATTTAACACTTTCAGTAGTTCTCAGCAATTACTTATTAGGTTTTTCATCTAGTATAGACTCCCATGAGTGGTTAAAAATAAAGATTAATTAAAATTAAGTTCACTAATGACCACTAGACACTTAGTGCCACTAAGAAAATTAAGCCCACCAGACTTTATGTAGACATGAATTAGTGTTTCAGTGCAGCCGTATGTAGCTATAATAAAAACAGTTTAATAAAACTGATAAGCCTCAGATCCTCACTGCCAAATACAGGCAGCTGCTGCACAAATGTGTGAGAATTGGAGGATTATGCCATTGATTTAAAATGGGACAAAGCAATGTAAACACCAGGATAAATAGCAGGTGACCATATAGTTTTGTAGCAATATTAAGCTTATAAAATATTGTTGCTCTCTCACTGTGACTGAATAGAGTGAAGCAGCAGGATATGCAGGGATGAACTCAGCTGCAGTAGCTGACATACACAGATGAAATGCTAGGTTGCTAAGCAACACTGCTTGTTGGCGCTGCACAGTGAGTCATCTTTTGCACTGACCTGTCTGAACATCACTCTTGGTCTCCTGCACCAGGAACTCTTCCACAATTGGGTCTCCTCATCGATCACTCATTGTTCGGCTCAGCCGCTGTCTCAATGACAACATCTCACAAAGCTTTTTCAAGTTTTCCAATTATATCATCACAACAAAAGACCTCAGGAGAATAACTTGAGCATGGATAATGGATTGTTAGTTTCACATACTTACACGAGTTAGATTTTCACACGGTCACTTACCTTCCCACGTTATATTACGTGTTCTAAAATTATTCAACATTAACTGGCTATGAAAGAAACATAATAGAGACAAATTGCAGTGTTTGGGAATATTTTAACATTGTGTTTTGCTGCTCAAGCCAAAGTTTTGAATTGAAGGGAACATGTTATCATACATATGGTCACCTGAAAATTTGACTACTTACTTTTTTCCCCCCATATCCCAATTCAAATGCAACAAATTAAGCACAATACAGTGGAAGTCAAATGTTTTGGTGCATCAGTCAACTGATTTTGACATTTTTTTTTTATTTTCAATTATTTACTTTTCATTTAAGTACAGGTAAGGATGGTGATTGGGACAAAACGTCAAGTCTATATCTAGTAGGAAATTAATTGTAAGGCAGTCAGTGTCAGTGAGTCTGTTTTCTTATCTAATAAACTTCATGACAAAATATAAGTCAAATATTTTAGCTGCAACATGAGAACATGAGTAGTTAAATCCATTTAAAAAATGAATCAGCAAAAAAATGTAAATAAATAAAAATTCATTTTAAACGCCTGCTGGCTAGCCGGCTAGTCTGCTAGCTTGTGAATTGCATCACTGATCTACTGAAATACAATGAATCAATCTTTATTGATGGACTCGGGTCCATAAAAACATACACTAGAAACAACAAGAAATATATATGTATAAAACATACATTCAGGGACAGTTCACAGATTAGCATTTCAGCCAATGCGTCCTCAGTTTGGATGAATAACGGAAAGTTATTAACGGAGAGTGCCCCGATGATACTGTTTCCAGATTCATCCAGCCATTGCACAAATGTATACTTAAGGGTTCTTAACTGAGCCTTAAAAGTGCTGACGCCTGCAGTGACAAACATTCAACTTGCACTAGCACCTCTTGGTACTTGAAGTAAAATTCTCATTGCATCATTATATGCAACTTACAGTCTTTGTAAGTTTGCTTTTTTTAATAACATGACCAAAGCTGTGCTGTGTACAGTGGTGTGCAAAACGCACTTTTACATTCACAGAACACATGCCAAATTTGGGTGGAATAGTGTGAGCTTGTGCATACAATTTACAGCATTGTCTGTAAATATCATCATCATCATCATCTATCAACTGGTCCGTAATAATGTGCCCAAGGTGTTGAACTTAATCACAAACCTCAAGCTTCACATCTGATAACTTAAATGTTGAAAATTTTAAACATTTGTTCATTTTTGTTCTGCAGATTAACACAGCACTCTTACAGGGATTGTATTTTGTCCCCAGATCATCTGCGTACATAAGATGATTCACAAGTGTTTCACCAATCATCCAGTGTTACAGCCTCTCAATCTCATCGTCAAATCATCCATATATCACCCTGTCGGACACCATTGCAAACTTCAAATGAAGATGAGATCTTACTTCCCCATTTAACCTGCATAGTCTGACCTGCACAGTCTACCCTCACAGTGTATCTAGGGACCCCTCTTTGGTTCAGTTTGATGAAGAGCTTTTTGTGATCTACACGATCAAAAGCTTTGGGGGCATCGATGAAATATACAAGGACAGATGGATGTTCCGTTTCTTTGTTTGTTTACCAATTCTTTAAGAGCATAGATACATAAGTCAGTACCATTTTTTGGTTTAAAACTGATTGCCAGAAGATGAAACACTTTCAGATATTCGATCCAACAGGACCCTTTCCATGGTTTTAGACAGAACACTGGCTAAGGCTACGGGTCTATGGTTATCCATTCTCCCAACTTTACCAGCTTTGTCCTTTATAACTGGAACAAGCAACACAGACAAAATTGAATCTGTTAATAAACCATGGATTGTAAAACCAGTGAATGTGATAGCCAAAAGAGGAGGTAACCTCAAGCTAGCATTTTTCAAATGTTCAGCAGAAATACCATCCATGCCACAAGCTTTGTTATCAGACAATTTACAAATGAATTCATACACCAACAAATTGTGGATGGAAGGAGTTCAGTTTTTGCCCACCTGATCCAACTCTGCTGTGCACAGCATTTATCTTCTGGCAGACGACATCTTGGCGGAGTTTCTCTTTTAAGATACACACAGAGTTTCAGCGTCTATGCCTGGAGAGAATTTGGTGGTAAACACACTCACTAATTTTGTCTTAACAGTTTTGATGGTACTCACATCACCAATCCCGATGATAGGTACAGCACCACCACCGTTCCTTGGTGTCATCCCTTCTGGCAGGATCTGATGAAGCCCCTGGCTGTGTAATATTAAAAACAGCAGCACCAGCGCTGCATTCCTTTGCAGCGACCCGCTGGTGAATTTGCTCAGTGTCAATACGAAGCTGCTCGCACACACATCAGTCTGGATCTGGGCTGCTTATTTCAGGACATTTACTTCAGCATATAGCTGCTCCATCCTCCTGAGTAGGCAAGAAGCATCCATGCTTGTAAAGGTGACTGGCGGCAATTAATCCAAGTAGTAGGAGACAGATCTGGGAATGTTGTCCCCACATTCATTCAACACCCTAAGGCAAAGTTTCACATTGTTGACATCTTTGTGCTTTCCTTCACAGGAAATGCATCTCTGTGTGGTTCAAACAGTTCAAACAAGGCTCCCTCAGAGGCTTCAGTCCCCTCTGAATCAAATGTGCTCACCGCCAATAACACGATTTCATCGTGATGTTGACTCTTAATTTGCACAGATAAGAAGTTTAGCAGTTCATCCTCAGCAAATACTTTGCCATTCTCTGACGTGGAAATCTCCAGCTTTAGCCGAGTACGTTTAAAAGGAAGTCTTTGAGCCAGGAGCTGCTGAGCCGTGACGCGCGGCATCCTCCATGTTGTGCGGAAGTTGCTGCTTGTTAGCTCGCCGGTTAGCATGCATACCTTTCCGTTACATTCCCACGTCAAGGCAGCTACCTAACGGCAACGGTGGCTAACGACACCGAGGGAAGTGAAGATGACAAACACCACAAAAGAAATGCTGTCATCTCGATCTTACCTTTAGAAAATACGCTGAGTTTTCGGGGAGTGCTGTCTTGCGTGCACACATCTTCAGTTGAAAAGGCTCAAACCGGATGCAGCGGTACCCTGCTTCGCTTCATAACGGAAGTTGTCTGACGTCACTGCGAAAAGGGTCTATTGAATGGGTTCATTTCAATCACCCGAGTTGTTCAGACTCCATGGCAGTGTGGACTTGCTGTATTTGAATGTGTTTGGTAAGCTCCACTCATATGGCGCAATTTTCTTCATTTAATAATATGAGTGTTGACTTTGTTACAGTAAGGAGACTATTTTCAGACTTAGAATCCAACATCACTTTATCAGTGTCCATTTTATTTGCACACAAATCACAAATAAATGCCCAGAATGGTGGAAAACTCTGACTCTGTAATTCAATATAATTTTGCAGTAACTAATAATAATAAAACTTTTGGACCTGGTCCTGAGGAAGAATCCCCACAATTTCTTATCACATGCACCTTGTCAAGTGCAGCAGTTTTCTCAGCAGCTTTAGTTACAACAGTGACATGATTGTTAAAACCTGCTTCCATATAACCTGGATAGATTGGCTAATGTATTTAACTTTCAAAATCCAATTTAAAGACAGTAGTGTCTATTGCATTCCTATTTGAATCTGGAATTTGACAAAACAGCACAACAGCAGCATAGCTTTGTGTTCGATAATCAAGTAAAGTGATCACACACACATATCATAAAGGACATTGGACTTAACAGAGCTCTATCTGGCTGTAGATAAGGTGGCCTTGAAAGAGCAATAATTTTTCATTCTTCAGAGGAGGGATAGCTGCTCCTTTTGTCTGTGGGTCATGTCGCAGTCAAATGTGGAATATCAAAAGTAAAAATGGAATAAAGCTTTAGGTATACAATAAACAGATAAAAAAATCCACATATAAATCTTAAAAGCTGAATTTATTTTATCTGCTTGGCAATGGGAATGGCCTCCATATTTATGATGTAATCGGAGACACAGCTCGGCATGTATGACAGAGGCAGCCAGAATAACTTGGCGTCCCAGCCCGGGGAGTAGCGAGAACGAGGCCTCACAGCAGACACGGCGTGCTCCATGCAGCTCACCACCTTCATCAGATCACTGTCACTGAGCTTGGATAATTTTTCTGTCACAATCCCCGTTACTAGGAAGGAAAATTTGTGGATTCAATTAAAAAGTCATTAAGAATGAAGGCATAAATGAAGAAAAGAGATAATCAACACTAACCCTTTTCAATATATTCATGTCCGTAGTCATCTCTAACGTCCTGAGGCAGCCGCTCCCACAGCATTTTGACAGTTTTAGTGTGGAGCTTGCCATCAGTAACGTTCGTTTTGAAGAAACCCGGCTCAATGCAGAGAACTTTGACTCCGAAAGGTGCCATATTAATCCTGTGCAAAACATTTCATGTTGTCAGTGCTTGTGTACCATACACCATGGTAACATACAGACAAATATTTAATTGTGTGAGTTCATCTTTCACCTGAGGCTGTCGTTGAAAGCCTCCACACCATACTTAGAGACAGTGTACGGGCCTCCAGTAACACTGATCCTCCCAAACACGCTGGCCACGTTGACCACTCGTCCTCTGGCCTTCTTAATTAGTGGAAGGACGCTCAGGGTCACTGCAATCACCCCGTTCAGGTTCACATCCAGCATACCCTTGTAGTCCTCAACCGTCAGCCAGTCACACGGGGCAGAGGGAGTGGCCACGCCTGCATTGTTCACCACAGCCCACAAACCTGGAGAGGGTCATACAAAGGATATCTGGTCAAAAGAAACAATAATTGAAATTTCAAGCATGTTGATATTAATTTAGATGATGGTGGAGTTGAAATTGGTATTAAATAATGTCTAATTCTGAACTCATTAACAAACCACAAACCAGAGGCAAAAATTATGCTGACAACATATTAAAAATGGTGAATTATCTACTGGTCTCAATGATGCTGCGTTAAAGCACAGCAAAGTAAAAGTCAGTGATCCTAAAAGTTGATATAATTCACCCTGAAGGTGAAATGAATGTCTTTCAGTTTGGTTGTCACTCACCGCGCTCCCCAACTTTGTCCTTGATCATTGCTGCAACTTTGGCAATGCTGTCCGAAGACCTGACATCAAGGTGTGCTGTTGTCAGACTTCCAGAGCAGGATTTTTTCAGGTCTTCCTCCCCCTTCTCGGTGAAACACGAGGCGATCACTTTGAACCCCTGCTTGTCCAGGTGACGGGCCAGGAGGTTGCCAAATCCTGAGTCGCAGCCCGTGATGTAGACATACTTGTTGCCTTTGTCAGGAACTCTGGGCAGCTCCTTTATCCACCGGTAAAGGTAGAAGAGAACAACCAGCCCCACAAAGTACAGATACATGGCTGCAGGAACAGAGAGGGAAAAGTTCTCACTGAGTTCAGTCAGCCAGTATGTTGCAATACATCATTACACAATGTCGTAAGTCAATAAGCTACAAAATTTGTTTGGCGCTTCCCATCTTATCTTACTTAACCTTTAGCTGTATTACATTTCAGGATAAATGTCTCTTCATTTTAATTCTTTTTCTATTATCATCCCCTCCCCTTCATTCAGCAATGTCAGAAATTACTAAACATTGCTCCACCTCCAACAATCCAAAAAAAATCTCATTATTTTACCTTTTTGTTTAAAAAAAAAAAAAAAAAAAAGGATCTTTATCGACTCAATTACTGCCCCTTGGGGATTTCAAAATAAGATCCCATGTTTCTATCTTACTGCACAATTAATTGTCAAATTTTACTTGTCACATTCACACTTTTGGACAGCTTGATGCCACTTTTGGACAGTAAGTGCATTTACTTGAATATTGTGTTGAATATTGTGTTGAAGCATTATTTTTTGACTTAAAATACTATAAAAATACTAGTAGTAAGAATACTTTTACTGAATACTAACCCTTTTTTCATTCTGAAAAATGAGATAGCTAGTGCAACGCGTTCAAGACGGGAGAGTAAGCAGTGACTGCATTTTCAGATCTGTGTTGCATTTATGGACAGTTTAGTTTGAACTTGGCAGAAGAGAGCGCTCATCAGGCTCATAAACCCGATTGAACCCAGAGAGTTTAGAAATTGAAGCATTTCCTCTCTCGCACATTTATTCAATCTTTAATCGTTTGAACATGCCCCTTGCTTATTTTAACAGGCTTTTTAATATTCAACAGGATGAGTTACAGTTAGTCATTTCTGTAAATGTGCAACACTCGAACAACCTGGGAAAAAAAAAAAAAAAAAACGTCCTCCAATACCTCGACTGCTCCAACAGTCTTTCCCTTTCTGGGTCACATCTGTTCGGGATTATTGATCGATTTGCTCAAGCACTTCATCTGTGTACTTCGTCCCCTTCAATTCAAAAGTAACTTCTGTTGAAACTTGACTGAAAAACTTACGCTATTCATGGCTCACTCAGCTGGTTTAAATTTATTTCAGCTTTGAGCTGAGCTGGTTCCAAAATGCAATGACCCCCATTTTTGCGAAAATCAAACTTTCACAATTTATTATTCATATATTCATATATTCATATATACATGAATGACGCGTTTTAAACTACTGTAGATAAACTTAACCTGGGTGGGTTTTTGTTTGTTTGTTTGTTTGTTTTTTTTAAAGCCATAAAATGCCTCTTTCAGTCATTGTCAGGTCATTTTTCGACCTCCCGTTTATAAAAAACGTCCAGCGCTTGAAGGTCTTACCTGCTGAGCCCAGACTCCTCTTGGCTTCTTCCTCTGAATGTGAAGTGTTATGCTGTTAAAGAAGAACAAACCCCACCCAGCCCCAAAGGTTTAAAACACTTGAGCTGTCAAATAGCCTGCAGGACAGGAAATGGAACTGCTGCCATCTATTGGCCCCAAAGTCAACTCGCTCGTTTTTTTTTTTTTTACCCATGTGCAAAGTTATTTTCCAAAATCAACATTGCGTTTTTTGTGATATTAACATAAAGTGAAAAGCAAACATTTCAAACCGAAATATGACAGAGAGTTCAACATTTGCTTGTCTCTGTTCCAAACATCCTGCCTGGTGCAGCCGGAAGAACTGCAGGGACCTCATGTCCTCACAGTCAGGCTCGTCTTTTAGAAAATGTGCACCGAGAAGTTTTCATTTTTGCCACCAGAGGGCAGAAGTGTTGTTTGATAATTAATTTCATGCTGTGCCAGTGCTGACTTTGAGTCTTTCTTCCAATAATTAATATAAAAAATGGGTTGGAAAATGGTTAATATGAACATATGATGCTTGCAAAGCTTAAAGACAAAAGAATATACCAAACCAAGCAGTCCGCTGTTGCAGCTTCTCAGTGACAAGCTCATGGTTTCATTATTTCTGATTATGACAGAACAATTTCATTTACATTGACAACGCTCATCCGTGGCCTTGTAACCTTTATGTCTATGGCACTTTGCAAAAACACAACTAAAGCAGCACACACAAAAAAAAAGACTAAATCGAAACAGAAGCTGAAATAATGATGATTAAAAAAAAAAAAAAAAAAAAAAAAGATAAATGACACACCAAGCTATTTTTTAAAGCTTGCGTTCCCACTGGTGTAATAGTTGAAGGTCTGACCTGAATAAAGCTGTCAACCTCCTGATGATAGATCTGTATAACACACCTTTTCTATTTATTAAAGCTGCCTTTTTCCTTGACACTGTCATTTTTTAATTTTTAATTTTTTTTTTTTTTTTTTTTTTGCAGAAACTTTTCTTGAGTACTTTGCTGGCTTTTCCTCCAGTGGCAGTAAATTACTCCATCTCTGTCAGTTTGGTTGTTGCCCCTCTCCAGCTCTGGCATACCAATCACTGTTTGTAAATCGCATTGTGAGGGCTTGGCCAGGATTGTCACCAAACATTCAAACTCCTGTATACACCAGATGTATCCAGTATTTGTAGCTTAAAAAGGCTGAAAGGGAACTTTTTTTTTATTTCTCAGAAACAGCAGTTCTTTGGTTTTAAATTGTGAGAATAACCTGAACCTTCATCATGGATATATGCTCATCATCCTCCTCTCGGTTGTTTCCTGAAAGCTCTTAAAGGCAGCAGTCATTGACCTGCAGTTCATTCCCACCGTGGAGCAATCAAAGTTGTTTTCATGCACCAGCAATCCAGGCCCACTCACTTATTTCTTCGGCTATAGAAATAGCAGCTGGGATAATTTCTTACACATAGAAAAACTTTAATCTCCAGATAAAAATGAAGCCTTTTTAGTCTTTCTCAGATTTTCAGGATCTAACCTATCCGAGGCTGTTTTTGTTCCTGTTTTTCGAACTTAAGAGACATAAACAAACCTTTCGCCATTTCAGAAAACATTACTGGTTGTTGAGTTAGAATGTTAATTAATTTCTTGTCAGGTTTTTTTTTTCCCCCAAAACAATTGGGAGACATTTCTCTCAAAGTTAATACGGTTTAGGAAAAAGTCAAGCATGTTGTTCATTTTAAATTAATTGAAAAACAAACTTGAATTTGTCTAATTTAGGCACTTTTTTCACATCAGTTGGAAACTTGCAGCGATTTTTCTCAGCTGAATTGGAGATTAAGTGTGAAAAATAATGGGCTGACGAGGAAGCTGAGCAGGAAAAAGGGCATTAACCTCGAGTGCAGTATTTTTAGATGTCACAACACTTAAGCCAATTCTCAAATCAGGCACACACGTTTAAAGCTTCAAACTACAACTATGAGCAGATGTGCTGCTTTAAAGCCTATAAGGTTTATAATTCAATATTTTATGTTATTCAACAATTCTAAACAATGATTTCAGGTTTAAATATGGAGACATTATGGGACAGCCGCAAAACTACTTTTGCAGAAATCCTAACATTAGCCACATATAGTTCCACTTGCTGAACAATCAAGATGATGATTCCTATTTAGAGAATCGTTTTTCAGTCAAACACGAATGTTACATTAACTAAGCATACGTTTATGAAAAGATTATTTTCTCCTGAGTCTTTAACAGAGTCTTTGTCAAAGCAAAAAAACCGTCAACAAACTCTAAAAGCTTTAAATGGCGAATGAAGAATTCTGCCCATTGGAGAGTCTACATCTTTTTATTTCAAAGCCTCATTAATATTAACAGTTGGGGAATCTAAAATCAGATGAAATAATTACTTAGACAATTCCTAAAACCATAATTACTTTTTTTTTTCTTTGAACTTTAAGTTCAGCCATAAAGATTCATTTTGTAATGCAAAGTAAACACTCAGTGTAAAAAGGGTGGGCGGCTCTGGATACATTAAAGTGCCTCTGTTGCAACAATGACACAATCATACAACAAAATCTGGTTTTTGGAGCACTGGGATCAACACTACACTTTCAGTTGTTTGTGGTGACTCATTTTCTCGCACAAAAGGGAAAAACACAAATTACCATTGCATTAATCACATAATCACATGCCTTTTTTTAAAGAAACGAAACAGATTTAAATCCAATTAGCAAACGCTCATGATGTGAATTCTTGACTAAACTCCAAAATACAGAAACACAGATGGAAATATTTAGGCAAGTGCTGCGATTGGTGTATTGATGCAGGTATTGATAGTCAGTAAAACACTTTGTATTAGTGGGATTGCTTCTCTGGAGATCAATCCTCCCAGTCCACTACAGCATTCGAAGGAATCGGAGAACTGTTCACTAAAACTTCTGGTCTCACTCAAATCCCATTAATCTTGATGTTAATAAAGACCTTATAAAGGCTCTAGCTCTATCGAAAGATTTGTTGGAGACATAAACTAAGTAAACTTGACTTTGCACAGTCAAAAAAGTCCTTTACCCATCTGCCATTGTTAAATCAGGCTTCTTACTCACAAGCTAAGAGTACCGTGGAAACATTTACATTGAGTTAATAATTAATTCGACCACCTTTCTATCTTTCCTTACTCAAGGCTTCCTCTTCAGCGAATCACTGGAGAACAATTTAAAATCTGTATCATTTTCTTTGGAAAACATTGCATAACATTCATTTTACGCTGCCACTTGCGAATACATCACTTGCATTCAGCTGGTTGCCATCCACATGCTGTGCAGGCTCTCTGTCGGTATAAATTGTTTGCTCTGGCAAGGTCACTGGCCCCGTCCAACAGCATAAACCGACAGGACACTTACCCTCAAACAAAACACTCTGACCCCGAGTTCCAGCCAAGCCCAATGCTGCTCAATAAGAGCACGTGCAATGCACCTAAAAGGTACAGTGTTGTGTTGTACCAAGCGCCACAACTACAACCAAGGGGCATCACAGCTGAGAGTCAGGATACTGGATTTGGGTGACTTTGTAGTGCAGCTGCTTTAATTTCCCTTGATTCCTTTCCTAAGAAGTGATGATCAAATTCCATCAAGTATAAGAAGGATAATTGTCTCTTAAAAGGAAACGCGTAGGTAGGTTTATAGCACTTTCATCAAATTGGCGAAAGATTGTTTTTGAAATGTTACCTCAAAAGGTGGGTGACGGCTTATAAAAGGAAGAAACGTGCTTGCTAGTGAGATTTAAATGTTGACAAGGCCTTCATGTTGTAATTATTCTGCTTTTGAACATCTGAAATGAGCTTTTTCTTTGTTTCTACTAGATGAGTCAACATGCCGACTGGATCAGTAAAACTGCAAAGCATCAAAAGACTGGGACAGGACAACCAAAGCTACGAGCATAATGGTAACACATCCAATTAAAAGAAATATTCTCCAATTTAAAACACTGCTTTTTATTTATTTTATTGACACATTTTTTTTCCAATTCTTGCTTTGCAGAACCAGCTGTCTTCTACGAGTGAGTACAATATTTTTGTCAGAATTGATGCCATTTTTCTTGGACATTAATTTTGGACCTATAACTGATGAGTTTTATATAAAATTTTATAAATAAAACAGATTAGGATTTTTGGAGAAATATTAAACAAAGACCCACTAATAGAGATGGTATTTTAATATCGATGCGCAGTTCATGCGTGTTCAAGTCTTTTAATTCCAGCTGAGGTCAAAGATAAATTCTCTCTCTCTCTCTCTTTTTTTGTGGCACTAAATTCACACAGTATGTTCAGGTTACAAATGCTTGTGTTTTTAGGTAGTTAATTTTCTAACCACAATGCGTGATAATTTAAGGTAACATGCAAATAAACGAAACAAAAACAAGTCACAATATAGAATAAAGACGTGCATTTACGGTCAATCCAGGTTGCGGCCAACGCAGTGCAGAATAAGTTCCACTGTGTGTTTGTGCTTCATACATGCTCATTTTCCTTAAAACAAATTGACCATTGAAATCATTAATTGATGAACCATTAAGGCCCAACTAATGATATAAAGCTATAGCGGCATAATGATGCATTAATCATGAACAGCAGGAATTCATTATACATCCAGCTCTAAATCATGCATTAAATCATCATGCATTTCTTAAACATGTCCTTTGTAGCCTGATTATGAAGTGTTTCCTTGCAGCTCAGTGTGTGCTCTCTTTTCTTCAATGCAGGAACGTGACGGCCAAGGAGGAGGAGAAGTGAGCGAAATATGGCAACGGAGTCTTTTGATACTCAATTAAATTCACCTCATATATGAACTGATTGGCCTTCTGTTTTTCAACAGAGCAAAGGGAAATCCGGAGCAGCCAGCAATACGAGTTGGCTTCTTCCAGCTGGTAAAACACATTTTTACTCAATTTTTACAATGAGACAACCAAGAATGAGTCCTGGTCCGCCTGATGCCTAATGTTTGTCCCACACCTGCCAGTTCCGTTTTGCCACGTGCAACGAGGTGCTGATGATGGTGGCAGGCAGCGTGTGCGCCGTGCTGCACGGCTCGGCCCAGCCCCTCATGCTGCTGGTGTTCGGCCTGCTCACCGACACCTTCATCGAGTACGACATCGAGCTCAACGAGCTGAGGGATGACAGGAAGGAGTGCGTCAACAACACTATCCAGTGGAAGAAAAACTACACCGAAGTGCTGAACCCCAACCAAACCGGCTGGGGCGTCATGAACAATTCAACATGGGAGATGCTCATACCGCTGAGAAACAGGACTTGTGGGTAAGTGGCTTGTGAGTAATGCACGAAATGGGCTTTCATCAACATTAAATATAGCGTAAGATGCAATATTAAAGCTTTCAGACAGATGTTTAAGAGCAAATCAAGTTTTGTAGCCTGATTTATTCACTGTATGCTGGTGACTTTCAGGATTCTTGACATCGAATATGAAATGACAAAATTTGCCATCTATTATGTTGGAATTGGAGCAGCTGTATTCTTGCTGGGATACTTTCAGGTTAGTCTTTCATGCAATTTTACGCCATTCTCAATCAGCATAACATAGTTTGATTTGATTCCTCCGATGAAACCCTCAAGGAAAATCATGCAACATCCCCAAATCCGCTTCCTGCTGCCTTGGGTATTTTGCCAACAAGCTCCGTTTAATATGTTGTTAACTGCATAGTGTGAGATCCCGAGCAAATGATCAGCTCTCCTCTTTCAGGCTGTTTCCCACAGACCATAAAAAGTGCCTTAAAATTTATACCCCTCATTAATTACAGCCCCACTGCAAATTTTGATTTATTTCTATCTGTTTTTTTTTGTGTGTGTGTGTGTGTGCCCAGTCAAGGGAGCAGGCGACGGCACTGAGGCTTCTCTTCATGGACTGGGACTTTAACATTTCACAACTGTGTATCAGATCTGTTTGTTCAGAGCATGTTGACTTGGTGGCAGTTTCACAAGTTGCTTTTTAGGTTTTGAGGAAACAAAATTTGCAGCAGATATGCACACCAAAATGAAGTAAATAAATACACTGGAACAAACATGACTCTGGCTTGATTTTAAAATGCTAATATTTATTACCCACAATGCAACACAATAGTTAGGCTCAGTTGTATGCTGCAGATCATCATGTCGAGGAGGTCAGAGGTCGTGGTCCTGATCCACCCCTTTTACAGCATCTTTTTTTTTTTTTTTTTCCCCCCCGCTGACAGATCTCCCTGTGGGTGACGGCAGCAGCCAGGCAGATCCAGCTCATCAGGAGCAAGTACTTCGGCAAAGTGATGAGGATGGAGATCGGCTGGTTCGACTGCACCTCGGTCGGCGAGCTCAACACTCGGATGTCAGAGTGAGTGGGAAATTTCTTGACATTGGTGGCGTGGGTCTCCTCACGGTGTGTGTTTCAGAGTGGTACTATCTGTATTACAGCGATATCAACAAGATCAACGACGCCATCGCGGATCAAGTTGCCATTTTCCTGCAGCGCTTCACCACCTTTGTTTGTGGCTTCTGCGTTGGCTTTGTGAAAGGATGGAAATTGACCCTCGTCATTATTGCAGCGAGTCCCCTCATCGGTATAGGAGCTGGCTTCATGGCTCTGGTGAGGCCAGACTGGCTTTCTTGATTTGACTTTTCTTCGCCACCATCTCCTCTCCATTGACTTTGCCCCCCTTGGATTTCAGTTCGTGGCCAAGCTAACGGGGATGGAGCTGCAGGCCTACGCTAAAGCTGGAGCCGTAGCCGACGAGGTCCTGTCCTCCATCCGGACGGTGGCTGCTTTTGGTGGAGAGAAAAAAGAAGTGGAAAGGTAAAAAGTGCACGACGTGAAGGTTTTCCTCACGTTTGCAGAGCTGAGCGGAGCTTCCTCTCACCCTGCAGATACGACAGGAACTTGATCTCAGCTCAGCGCTGGGGCATCAGGAAGGGTCTGATCATGGGCTTTTTCACTGGATACATGTGGCTGGTCATCTTCCTGTGCTACAGTCTGGCCTTCTGGTATGGCTCCAGTCTGGTTTTGGACACTGACGAGTACACACCAGGAACTCTGCTGCAGGTATCATCAGAAAATATGTCTTTTTTTTTTTTTTTTTTTTTTGTTCCAGTTCACTGCAGTCCCAACTGACTCTCCACAGGAATGAGAGGGAGAATATTACTTTTCCTACCCATCACATTGACCATTTTCTCACACCCACTCTCTCCTTTCTTTCCCTTTTGTTATCCACTAAATGCAGAAAAACAGGACAAGATTTATTTTTATTTATTTATTTTTTTTAAAGTTCCGCTTTGAAAGAGAAAATACCAAGCCAAACCAAAAATCACCATTCTCCTTTAGCAGTTCCTGCTTTGAAGAAAAATGTCTATCTGGAAAGCTTTTGCAGCCAGTGTAATTTGACCTTTGACCTGTGTATTCCAGGTATTCTTTGGCGTTCTGATTGCAGCCATGAATTTGGGGCAGGCATCGCCGTGTCTGGAGGCATTTGCTGCGGGCCGTGGCGCCGCCACTATCATCTTCGAGACCATTGACAGAGTGAGGACGCATAATGATATCAAATTTTAGAAGATTTTTTTCCTCTCGCCTGCTTCACAGGAAACCATATTTTTCTGAAATGTGTCTCTGTCAGGAGCCGGAGATTGACTGTTTGTCCGAGGCCGGATACAAGCTGGACAGGGTCAAAGGAGACATCGAGTTTCACAATGTGACCTTTTTCTATCCGTCCAGGCGCGAGGTCAAGGTACTACATAGCTTGTGATTGAGTATTACGAGGGCAGAACTTGGTTTGAACAGTTTCAGCATCACACAGTTGCGGCATTGTGTCCCCTCTGCTCAGATCCTGGACCGGCTCAGTGTTGCAGTGAAGTCCGGGGAGACCACGGCCTTTGTCGGTCCGAGTGGAGCCGGGAAGAGCACGTCCGTGCAACTCATCCAGCGCTTCTACGACCCTAAAGAGGGCATGGTGAGTCCGAGATGTGGTCGAAAGCACCGAAAAACACAAGAGGTTCGAGTGTAATTTGCTGTGATTCATTCCTTCTGTCAACTCCTGAGTCTCTCAACACACAAGCTGCCACCTCCTCCTTCTTAAGATTATTCCAGTAGTTTCAAAAATACCCATCCCCTGAGGGTTATAGGAGTACATGATAATCTGTTTCATTATTCAGCCAATGGATCCTAACAGCCTCATTTTTCACCTCCACTGGAATTACACTGCTTTACTTTCTTATTTCAATCTGCTTCTTGGGAAGGAAATAGGCTCTTTTAGACTAACAGCCTTATCATTTCAGGCATTGTTGCATAAGGAAAAAAAAAGGTATTTTAATAGCATCATCCATCAATTTTAGGAAAAAAAAAACAAACTGCCTGCTCTCTTTACCTGCCGTCTCAGGTGACCCTGGATGGCCACGACATCAGAGGGTTGAACATCCAATGGCTGCGCTCCCTGATTGGCATCGTGGAGCAGGAACCCGTTCTTTTCGCCACCACCATCGCCGAGAACATACGCTACGGTCGGCCCGGCGTCTCCATGGACGACATCATCACTGCTGCCAAGGAGGCCAACGCCTATAACTTCATCATGGACCTGCCACAGGTGGAGCAGCAAAGAAGAGCCAGAAAATAAGGGCTTCAGCTTTAACGACCCAAATAACTTTCAAAATTCGTTATCTTAAATTTGACATTTGACAGAAATTCGACACCCTGGTGGGGGAAGGTGGCGGTCAGATGAGCGGAGGGCAGAAGCAGCGAATCGCCATTGCTCGAGCGCTGGTCAGAAATCCCCGCATCCTGCTGCTGGATATGGCGACCTCGGCCCTTGACAACGAGAGTGAGGCTGTAGTTCAAGAAGCCTTGGATAAAGTGAGTAGAACCATCTGTGTTTACTGCAAAGAAAAAGGCTCAGTAAAACGGACAATCCTGCTCCAATAAAGGCGCCAACGGGAAGAACTAATGGCTCTGCATTTGTATAGCCATTAAAAAGCCTCTTGAGGGGCAGATAGCACTATTTACACATGTTCCCTGAATGCCTCGCATGCAGGCAGTAAAAGACTACTCATCGCTTAGGTGGAGGCTGAGGATAACAGCAGCAAACTGTATAGATGCTTTGGGAGGTTTAAATGATAGTCACTGCGAAATATGAAGGGCCATCAGAGGCCACTGAGCAAGAAAACATGCAGTTTGAAAACAAGAAATGAGTTAGAACCCATTTAAAAGATAATCTCTGGGGAAGAAGGACAAGGTTATAAACCCCTCTTTAAATAATAAGGAAGCAATTTGAGAGAAAACCTAATGAGGTATGAGCTCAGTGAAGGAAACCTGAGACTACTGACAGAAGGTTCACCACTATTATCGAACGGTTCCTCTTTTATGATTGAGGCCGGTATGTAACGACTGCAGTTTGCAGATACAGACCAGCTGAACATTCGTGGATACATAGACAAAGCTAATCAAAAAGAGGGATGTTGGCGGTTTTACTTTTCCTTCAGAAAAAGAGGAGCTGATCCTCTCCTCTGATTGTGTGGGACTGTATAACAGAACAGAACAGAAGTCCTAACAGGTTGTGCACATTTGCTTCAACTTGGGGAGCTTTAAAGTGAAAGACTTTCCTTCGTGCTCTGCATCAGGGATGGTTTGGATGCTGAGCCGTAATCAGCTTTTATTAAAAACCGGCAGGAATTTAACACCAGCATGAATCTGATTTGGCCTCAGGTCCGCATGGGTCGCACCACCATCTCTATCGCTCACCGCCTGTCCACCATAAAGAACGCCGACGTGATCGTGGGCTTCGAGCACGGCCGGGCTGTGGAGAGGGGCAAACACAACGAGCTGCTGGAGAGGAAGGGGGTCTACTTCACCCTGGTGACCCTGCAGAGTCAAGGAGACAAGGCTCTGAACGAGAAGGCCCGACAGAGTAGGTCCAACTTTCCCCAGACGGATCAATCAAACACAGAAACTGGAAGGACCTGAGATTTATCACCCATCACATCTGCTTTTTCCTCCATCAGTGGCTGACAAAGAAGAGGAGCCACAAAGGAGCAGTCTGTCCAGAGCAGGCAGCTACAAGGCCAGTTTCAGGTAAAACACCACCACATCCCATCGCCCCCTGCTCTTCATTACTTCCTCATTTGCTTACTTGTGTATAACATCAATTTATGTGGTTCTGCATGAGCATCTTAATTGGATTATTGAGGCAGTCATTTTGTGGCTGAAATTGACTCTTAAAACCAGAACCATCGCTCACTTAATTGCCCTCTTACACTTCATCCGACACTTGGAGACACTTTAAACCACAGTGCAGCAACAGAGGAGGCAACAGGTGCAACTACAGTATCAGTATCAGCCGGTTCAGAAACCGCTTTTCCTATTCCAGGTCCTCGATCCGCCAGCGGTCCCGATCCCAGCTGTCCAACCTGGTTCCAGAGTCCTCAGTCCCCATTGTCGGGGAGCTCGGACCCAGAGCTTACTCCGTTTCACAGGCCGACAAATCCAAGGTGGTTGTTCGGCGGCAATCATTTGACGCTTTTGGAGTGAAAACCACTAAATATTTCTTGAGATGCTTCTTTCCAACACGTCTGTCTCTGTGCATGCCCAGAATGCCATCCCAGAGGAGGAGGACGACGAACTGGTGGAGCCCGCCCCAGTTGCCCGGATCCTGAAGTACAACATACCCGAGTGGCCCTACATGCTTTTTGGATCTTTAGGAGCCGCAATAAATGGAGGCGTGAACCCCGTCTACTCTCTGCTCTTCAGTCAGATCTTAGCTGTAAAGTCCAATGAGATTATTATTATTTATTTTTTTTTTTTTCTAAAAAAATGAAGCTAATTTTAAAAGCCACTCAATGCACGGGGCTCATGTTTTTCTTACTGCGTGGGTGTTTGTTTGTGCAGACCTTCTCGGTAACAGATCCAGTGGCTCAGAGGAGGGAGATTGATAGTATCTGCATGTTCTTCGTCATGGTTGGTGTGGTCTCCTTCTTCACCCAGATGCTGCAGGTAGAGTGGGAGTCTGTTTTAACAGGACTGACTGCTGCAGTGCACCCCCCCCCCCCCCCCCCCCAAATTTGTGTTCAAGGTTAGGGGAAAGTCACAAAATACAGTTCTTATTTAGATAAATTCATGCCTACTTCTACATCCTCCAGAGGAGCTGCTTTATAATCACCTCATGAGTTCCGACTCCCTGGAGGTTTTGGTGTCGACAAAAACAATTTTCCAGAGATTACTGACACATTACGCTGTACCAAAGATCACTGAGTTGCTATCATGGATTTATTAAAAAAATACTTTGTGCGCATGTCTCCAGGGTTATGCTTTCTCCAAGTCTGGAGAGCTACTGACCCGCAGGTTGCGGCGGTTTGGTTTTCACGCCATGCTGGGCCAAGAGATCGGCTGGTTTGATGATCACAGGAACAGCCCCGGAGCTCTGACCACACGCCTGGCAACTGATGCCTCTCAAGTTCAGGGGGTGAGTTCCAGCCCCCGAGTAAAAAAGAAATATGGTGATAAATTACGGTTCCAGCCTGACAAGAAAAATGAAAAAGGAAAAAGTTTCCTTTAACTTTCCACCTTATTTAAAATGATATTTGAATCTTTTTTTTTTTTTTCCAAATTTAGAGGTGAAAGCTAAGTTGAATTTTCTTTGTCAATGTAGAACAGTAACCTCATACAATAAATACTTAAACAGCCATTCCCAGATCTCCCAACTAACAAGTGTTGTATTGTGTAATATTTCTTTTATGCCAAGAAAACATACTGACTTGTACAAGGACGTGCACACAGACACACCATCCTGTTGGCTTTTGTGTTGCTACCTTTGTGTCTTTCGCCCTCGAAGGCCACGGGCTCGCAGATCGGGATGATTGTCAACTCTCTGACCAACATCGGCGTCGCCATCATCATGTCCTTCTACTTCAGCTGGAAGCTCACGCTGCTCATCCTCTGCTTCTTGCCATTTATCGCTCTGTCGGGCGGATTCCAGGCCAAGATGCTGACGGGCTTCGCCAAGCAGGACAAGCAGGCCATGGAAGCAGCCGGGCAGGTCCGATATCATGGCTCCTGTTCTGTCTCTAGTTAGAAAACAATAAAGCTGCAACATTCAGACTCTGGGTGAGGGATTATAGAGCATCATCCCAATAATCTTGGTGATTTATCTACTGACAACAGATAAGAGAAAAGCTTGGCGTCAGTCTTTAGGCTCCAGGTTTCATCTTTCTCAACCCACTGAGGAAAAACCTACAGGCCAAGATCCGAGGTACAAAAAAAAAAAAAAAAGCTATTTATACAGAGCCTCCTATAATTTGGTGCGTTGGTCACGGAGCTAATGCTGTGAGGCTAATTTCCCACTGGGGGCCCACACATGATGCTGCAAAGCACATCTGATTCAAAAAAACAGACCAAGGACAATACAGTGACGGGGACAAAGTTCAAATCAAAGAGCAAAGTATCGAAAAGTCCATTTGCTGCGAACTTCCTTTACACTATCTTAATTATCCTGATGCACTAAACCCCACCCATCCAAATAGAGTGGATTAGCTGAAAGTGAAATGATCCCTATGAGGGGAAATGGGCTTACTGCAGCAGCATAAAATGGGATGTAGATAAGAGGAGAGTGCTTTATCTATAGACCATCCTTCTTCGCACATTAAAAACACATAAGAGTGAGCAGCAGCTTCAACCGTCTGGCTCATTTTTTTTTTTTGTATATATATATTTATATATGTATAATCTGATATTCTACAGATTTCTGGTGAGGCCCTAAACAACATCCGCACCATCGCCGGTCTGGGGAAGGAGAAGAATTTTGTGGAAATGTTCGAGGCCCAGCTCGATGCGCCGTACCAAGCGGCCCTGAAGAAGGCCAACGTGTACGGCGCCTGCTACGGCTTCGCCCAGTGCGTCATCTTCCTGACCAACTCGGCCTCCTACAGGTTTGGAGGTTACCTGGTGCGACAGGAGGGGCTTCATTTCAGCCTGGTGTTCAGGTGAGAAGGGGAGAGCGAGGCGCTCACCTGCACTGCCTCTGGACGTTGCTGCTGTTTACATCACTGGCTCCGAGCGTGTATTCTGAAAAGGAGACATTTCCTTTTTTTTTTTTTTTTTTTTTTTTTTACATTTACATGAACTTCTACTGCTGCAGGTTGTTTCCTCCCCATTTCGCTCTCTCCTCATTCCCTGTCGTCTCTCTGCTGTCTGCTGTGATAAAAGCGGAAAATAAACCACATATAAATATTCTGTGATGCTGCGCGACGTAGGGAGCTTCTCCTCCAAACGAAAACAGTGAGGAGCTCAACTTCATAGCCTGCTCACATGAACTGTACTCTTCTCTTTCTGTAGCCATCAGGCCCTTGCTGACGATTATACAGCTTTGCAAAGTGAGCTTAGGTTCCATTTGAAGAAATTTCATTTCAGCCTGAAGACAGTCAGTTCTGGTTCAAATACCTCAGAAAGAATTGCGTGTTGTTGCGTATAAGCCGAAGGGACACTAGGGCAGTTGCAAATAAGAAATTAGCATGCCTCTGTTATTTGCACATTATGGCATTATATCATCTCTTCATGTGGACCAGATAGGTGACTCTGGGCAGTTTATGCAGGATTGTACTTACTAAGAAGGTTTCCTCTGATGCTGATGGACGGTGGGAGTTTGGGAAGGCAGTAGGGGGCGGTTTGACTAAAAGCCCCCGCTGGGGCAGGGGAATCTACTTCTATCTCATCTCTGTGCAGTCCAATACAAGCTGGAGCTGCCACTAGCAGATAAGAACGGCGTCAATTTTGAGCTGAAAATGGAGCCACAAAATCATTCTTTCAAAATCAGAGTCATTTTTTGGTAAAAATGATCTTAGATCTTATCTTAGATTGGGACAAAAGGAGGAATAAACTGCTGTAAGTGACGCTACATTGGTTTCCCCTGTCAGAGTGATCTCAGCCATCGTCACCAGCGGCACGGCCCTGGGCAGAGCCTCCTCCTACACCCCTGACTACGCCAAGGCCAAGATTTCTGCTGCACGTTTCTTTCAGCTGCTGGACCGCGTGCCTCAGATCAACGTCTACAGCGACAGAGGAGACAAATGGGTATGAGTGCATGTTATTCTAGATGGGTGCTGCTGACTGCGTGAAAAATGAGAATCTCTTCCCCCTGAGAAGGATTCAGAGGGGAATGCAGATGAAAAGTCTTATTGCTCTCCTGGTTAATTTTACATCAGTCATGAAAGAGGGCTGCATAGATGGAAGGAAGAGGCAGAAAGGGATTGTGGGTCCTTTTATCTCTCGCGCATCCCAAAAAAAGAATGACTCATTTCCCGAAAATACCAGATCACTAGAAGAAAAGACGCAGCATGAGATGATTGTTCCCATATCATGGGATCAAAGTGCAAGCCGGCATTAATGGACACAAGGGGGCGTCCTGACACACACACACTCCTGTTCTGACCTTTGTGTTCCTTTTTGTCCCCTCCTTTTGTTTCCAGGATAACTTTCAAGGGAACATCGAGTTCATTGACTGCAAGTTCACCTACCCCACCAGGCCAGACATCCAAGTCCTGAATGGGCTCAATGTGTCGGTGAAGCCCGGCCAGACGCTGGCCTTCGTGGGCAGCAGCGGCTGTGGGAAGAGCACCAGCGTGCAGCTGCTGGAGCGCTTCTATGATCCCAACCATGGCAGAGTGGTGAGTAGGACGCCATGACACTGACTGTGATTCAAGGACACCATCCTGCTATAAACTATATGTATTCATAAACACACACACACACACACACACACACACACACACACACACATACACATATATAATCATAATAATAATCCTTCAAACCATAATTTTACATATAAAACACATTCATAACTGAAATGGACTGGATGTATGTTTTAGACTTTTGAAAAGAATCCCAGTTTCTGCAAAAAAAAAAAAAAAGCTGAAATACATTCTGAAAAATAACCCAGGAGTGATTCATTTAGAGACTTCTAGTCTTTCCCTGTCCCTCTTCCTCCCTCGTCTCTATTCTCTGGACACAGGATGTGTTTGAAGGACTCTGACTTCTCTGGCGATTTAAGAGTCGAGCATCGTCTGATACAAATCCTCATTCGGTTAAAAATGAGATTTGAATCTGAATGAAAGTGCAATTTGAGGTTCTGGCAGGAAACCTTATGAGCTTAGAGGATGACCTTATTGATAGGCATCCCTCCTCTTGTGGGAAAAGGATGTTTGTATTGAAATCTAGGGGAAAATGGCCCTTCTTCTCACAACTATGAGTTTATGGTCTCAGTCCTGAGTGTGAACTCAGTAAAAAAAACAAAATTAAAAAACTGGGCCAGCTCACATCGATGGTTGACATCACAGTGGAATGCCACTTCTACATATTTACATACATATTCTACATATTTGTTGTTTTTTTTCCTTGCAAAGGGTGAATGAAATGTTTTTTTTTTTTTTTTGTATATTCAAACAAGGAAATGTGCAAGTGAGAGATTAGCTTTTAAAGTAGCCAACATTATAATACTCAGTTGATGTCTGACCTTTTTTTTTTTTTCTTTTTTTTTTTAAATGTCAGCCATCTTATTTTGAAATAAATGTCATATCTGCTCACAACTTACACTCGTAGGAGGTTCAGTTGTACCTTGAATGTCAGCGTATAAAGTGAAAAAGCTAATCAGTCAAAGTGAAAGAATAATTACTGGACATTCAAGTGCATCTGGTGAGTGAGGGATTTCATATCTCTTCAGATCATTTATCAGTCAGACATTTCTGTTGGATTAAAAAGAAAAAAAAAAAACTCAGGACAGAGGTTTTCTTCTGTGCAAAGCGAGCGATCACTGCCAAGATTCAAATAGCTTTAATTGAGCTGAAAGTGGTTTGGAAAAGCGTGGTGCTGATTCCATACTGAGGTGTAAGGAGGACAGCATCACCGCTGCATGTTTCACAGAGAAATTACAGCGGAGATGGCTGGATGATAGCTCATTTCGTGGAATGCATTTTCCAGTCTTTGATTGCTTTCCACTAATGGCCAAATTTATGTCCTCCTGCAGCTGATTGATGGCCACGACTCGACTCGTGTCAACGTGCCCTTCCTGCGCTCCAAGATTGGCATCGTTTCCCAGGAGCCCATCCTGTTCGACTGCAGCATAGCAGAGAACATCAAATACGGCGACAACGCCCGGGAAATCACCATGAACGAAGTCATCGACGCTGCCAGGAAAGCCCAGCTTCACAACTTTGTCATGTCGCTTCCTGAGGTACTGGGAATGTGCAAACTTTGTCAGCAAAATAGAATCTGCATTTATATGAATATATTTTCTGACTCAGTTCTCACTTTGCCTCTTATGGTAATAAATTAAGAGCCAATCCATCATTTCTTTGATCGTAAACAGTGCTTTCTAAACTAACAAACCAAACTAAAGCAGAATTCATGCAGGAAATATTATGATTATGATTAATGAATTTGTTTGATCTGTCTAGTTAGGACAGTTTAAACTGATCTCATGGATATAAAATACAACTCATTTTAAACCAAAAGAACATAATAAATTGATAAAACGTAGACACCTGATTCAACAGACTAAAACTAAAGGCAGACAACTCCTCACAACAACAACAACAACAAAACACAAAAACTAGCTCCCAAATTGTGGCTGAGTTTTTTTTTTTGTTTGTTTGTTTTTTTTGAGTCCACGAGGACTCCGTCTTCACTTGATCTGTTGATCTGAAATTTCCAATGTTTGCTCTATCTGACACATTGTCAAGATACATGTTTTAGAGACGTGAAGCTCAAAAATGCAAAAGTGAGTGGACACGCTTCATGCGGTTTTGGGGCTGAATGGTGTTTACGTACACTCCCCTGGTCTACAACGTCCTTCTGAACGTCAGCGTCACTGTCCATTTATGTGCTGAGTCCATCTTCATCTGCACTGAGCTGAAAATAACAGGTCGTCCTTAAATGCACATTAAATTGCCTTTGTTTATTCATTTTTGTTGTTCGTAAATAGAGTTGTGTTTTGATGACGGACAGCTGAGACATTTCAGGTTCATCAGCTCTGCTAAAATCCATTTTCCTGGGGAAAGTTAATGAGTTTATGAAAAAGCAATTTGTTGTTCAAGAGACTGCACTACTGATGCCACCGTGACCGTCATGTCAAGTCATTAAAAGCTTATTATAACTGAGCTGTTGCCTCAAAACTGTGTAAGTGAACAAACTACAACCGTGATCCCCCATTTAGTTTTCTTTCTCCGAAGGATGTGGATTTAATGCCAATAGCGTGATTTGTGCCTCATGAGTTAAGAAAGACTTTTTTCTGCCTTCCTGCTGTAGAAATACGACACCAACGTTGGCGCTCAGGGTTCTCAGCTGTCTCGCGGTCAGAAGCAGCGCATCGCCATCGCCAGGGCCATCATTCGTGACCCCAAGATCCTGCTCCTGGACGAGGCCACCTCGGCACTGGACACAGAGAGCGAGAAGGTAAGGAAAACGAAACAAAGCGTCCGTCGCCTCTGACTAAGTCCACACGCCTGGTCTCCCATGTCTCAGTGCTGCCTGCTTGGTTTTCTCCGGGAGCAGAGGGCAAGGCGAGCAGCCTGTCTAATTATTATTATCGTTAGCATCATTATCGTTCATCATCTCTATTATTATCAGCCGCGGCTCACAGTTCACACCGACCCTGCAGCAGAGCCTCTTAAAGATGAATAGACTTGGAGCCCGAGCAGCAGCTTTTTCACCTCCAATGGCTGAATCACACCGAGTAGCAAAGAGGCCTCTGCAACATGCTCATCCACTTGAACATACTAATGATAGTCATCAACATGCGATTGTGAAATTGCTATAATTGTGAAAGCTTGTGCGTCTGCTGTGCGGCAGAAGTGAGCACGGCTCCTGAGGCCTCTGCTTCATGTGCGTGTGTGTGTTTCTGCGACAGACCGTGCAGGAAGCCCTGGACAAAGCCAGAGAGGGCCGGACCTGCATCGTCATCGCGCATCGCCTGTCCACCATCCAGAACTCGGACATCATCGCCGTCATGTCCAGGGGCTTCGTGATCGAGAAGGGGGATCACGACCACCTCATGGGCCTGAAGGGAGCCTACTACAAGCTGGTGACCACGGGAGCACCCATCAGCTAACCGCTCGCCGTTCACTTCAGCGCGAACGTGAGGAGTGTTATTGTTGAGTCTCAAGCAAAGACAAAACTGGAGTCATGCTTTTGGTTAAAATGTTAAAAACCGTGTGGGGGGGAAAAAAAAGGAAAAAAAAAAAAAAAAATCACTTACAGTATTTATTGTTGTGATGGGATCCTCTAATGAAGAAAGTGGTAGTGATGTTTTAAGGTCAAACTCCTCTTATTTTTGCTGTTCTTTATCCGTAGATATCGCGTCTGACCCAATCCATTCATATTTCAGAAAGATGCCAAAGTTCACTGAGCTTAACTCACATTATCATTATCCCAAAACTCAGTTTAATATTATTTTACACTGGAAATATTGTACTTTTTACACTGCCACTTTTGCCTGGAGGCTGTTCTTGCATAGCAGATGAAAATGTGATTGTATTTATTGATATTATATGCTTCTGTAATGATAATTGAGTCGCCATATTCTATTAGCACAAATGTACAAGAGCTTATTGGCCATGTGAGTTTCAAACCAGAGTTAGCTTAGCTTAAAGGTTAGAACCAGGAGCCACAAAAAACCCGCAGGCTAACATAAACTAAGATAAATACCTTCTTGGCTCTGGCTCTGTATTCGGCACACAGTTATAATACGATGATCGATCTTCCTTTCTAATTTCTCTTGTTTGTTTTTTGCTGTTTTATCTGTTACACTGTACAGCGATCCATCTCTTCTTTTTACCTTTATGTGGAAAATACATCAAACTTAACAGGCACCTGGGGGTTGTGGAAGTATGTCACAAAGCTGCGTGTTGGGTATTGGGATGTTTGAAATCCGGATTTGCAATCCGGCAAAATCTCTGCAGCTCAACTCCACTTCTGGGCGCTGATGAAACGAAGATGTATTTCATATTTTTAAAAACTGTGTCTTTTGGTTTGATTTGAAAATTTCATTGAATTTGATTCTATTGCAAAGAATTCAAATCATATTTTTTTTTTCCCTCAAGTATTCTTGAAATAAATAAATAAACAAACTTAATTAAAGTTAAAGGAGTGATGTCCTTTAAAATTGCCTTTTTAAAAAGGCCACGCTGGTATTCTCAGGTAAACTAATTGCACAAATCCAACCCAGACAGCCTCATTTCATTTTAACTAGTGTGATGTTCAAGGACAGTTCGACAGCAGAAAGGTGCGGTATTTAAACAAATGGCAAAATATGCTTTTGTCAAATTTTAAATTTAGCTTCAGGTTTTAGAGAGCACAATGTCCTTGAATGCCGATCTGCCCTGACACCGCCAAAAATGTCAGATAAATGAATTGTAATGAAGCATAAAAGTGCTTTGTACCTTTCCACTTATCTTTCTTTTTCCGCCTTTTTTTATTTTACTCCCTTTCAATGCTTCATTTAACTCCCTGGTCTCTATTCGAGCAAAAGTTCCATAATTTATCTGTTTCATATTTTCCACAAAAAGCAACAATGCGGCATAACTTTGCAGCATTTTTCTATTCAGGCTAGCTTGCTGGGTAAAATTTCTTAATTTTAATATATTTATTGAGAGTTGATTAACAGTGTACAAGTTTTATAGTTCTTTAGCTTACATTTTAACATTATTATGAGTACTGCTGTAATTTGCCTGTTAGTGCACAGCCAACTGCCCTAAATAAGAGAAAAATGGCTCCTTTTTTTTTTTTTTTTTAACTGCACTACCACATGATGATGAAATAACTTCTGACAGAAAAAAAAAGGGGAAAGAAAACAGCCTCTGTGATGGATTACAAATCTAAAAACTGGTTCAGTCTCAGCACCGGGCAGAAATGAATACAAATCTCCCTGCAGGGCGCGGCGGGTGAGCCACAGTGCTCGTATTTAATAAGCCAAAATGTAAAAAATCACCGGAATGACCGTTTTAATTGTGAAGCTCGACTTTTCTCATTTCCAGCTGCCCCTCAGTTGTTCCTACGACGAGGTGATGGACTCGTAATAAGCACGGAGGCACGTTAGTGTCAGCGTCTCCAGCACCACCAAGCGCCACCGCATTAAAACCTGCCGCTCTGAAAAAGCCTTCCGCTGAGACATATGTTGGGATAATGCATGGCAGGGCCTCCTGCGACGCCAAGATAATACTGGATGGCAGCATGTTGGGGCTTAGCTGTTCATCGCTGAGCGCAGCCACAGGCCTCTGCCTCGGCTTTCTTCACCAATATAAACCAAGCCCACAAATAAACTGCTTGATAACACAACACAGCTGCTTAAAAACTCCACTGCTCAGTGAATAGTCGACTCTGACAGGGAATGCTTAATCCCACGCACGGGGCCGGATTCTGTATTCCACGTATACCGGCGGGCGGTGGCGGCAGTAGTCGCGCTGTCAGAGTGCAGATGTCAGAGACACTCCATCGTTTAGTGGTAATACGTGATCACACCACACTGACCTCTGGGAAATTGAGTCTTTAATCACGACATCTCCAGTCGCATCTCCTTGTGAATTAGTATTCTGACGATGCAATCTAATCTCACGGCCTCCTCCTGCCAGTGCATTCGGGGGGGTGGGGGGGGGGGACACTGTTTGACTCCGTGCCATGGGAAGCTTTGTTGGCTGTGAGAGCGACAAGTGGGCCCCTCTGTGTGCCTGCTATGATCCTGGATGTTTCCATTAGGAAGCACAACACATAACAAATGATGCTTTTGGTCTTCTGATCTCAAAGCTCGCTCATAAATTTTGAAAACAATACAAATAATTAACGAAACTCAACTGGCTTTTTTTTTTTTCCTCTCCCCCCCGACTTGTTTTACTGTTTTGCTCTCGCTCATAATTAAATCTCTTAATTTCCCAAAAGGGTGGTTTGTTTCATTAATTTTGTGCCCCGGCCTCACCTAACGCGCCCCGGCCAGCGGGGCCTCCAAAGGTTTTAAAGAGCTGGCTGTCAAGAAGCCATTACAGCTCACTGAGGAGGCTGGCTAGCAAATTGTTTGGCTCACAAGACCGGTAAATAAGATAGAGGACACCCCGTGTTTTTCACCCTGTCAGAAGCTGGCTTTAGGGCGGTACTGTCAGAAAAAGGGAAGAGACTGACTGTTACGGAGAGCACGAGGAGAAAGTTCAGTGTTTGATCTGTTTGATCTGCACACTCGATCTTCCACTGAAGGTTTTGTCTTCCTGTTTGAGACCTCGTTCAAAAGCTCAATAACACCAAAACCTTTTCTTTTTAAAAAAAAAATAAAAAAAAATCCGCTCAGTGGCTCTGGAGTGTCCTCTTAACCCAGAATATTAATACAATTCAGAAAATATGCACAACAGTCGCAGCGTTGACAGCAAACACTCACCAAATCTAATACGGCTGGATAAGCAAATAAAATTAGCTCAATTCCAGCGTGGATAGATCTGATATTATTTGATGTAACATCTGCCTTGGCCTAATTCAATTCTTCACACTTTAACACAAGGGCCAATATTAAAAACCGCCGAGGTCTCACGTCTGGCTTGTACATGCACAGTCTCCATAAAGCTTGATGTTACAGCAGCCGCCATAAAATAAAACCATACTTGAAGATGTGCCATTAACCCAAGGGGAAGCAACATGAGTGTAATTTCATCATCACTGATGACAGCCATTACCATTAAAGCTTTTCATTATCATAATCATTGTTCCAGCCTCAATAACGGTCACTGTGACCACAGGGGGGAGAGAAGGGGCCGGATCAGAGGGACTGGTTAGTTATACTCATTTATGTGAATGTGGGATGATTCAGCATGAGAGGAACAACAGGCTCCTTTGTTAGACCGGCGCACTTCATATCGATAGGCATCTCTCAGCTACAGCAAGGTAAGATGATCTGCAGAATAACTTTTTCTTTTTTTTTTTTTCGGGTGGCAAATGGGAAACTTTGCAATTCAGAAAAGCAACTTCCCTTCTGGTTCGTCTGTCAGGAGTTAGAGCCAGGCCAAGGGCTTCACAGCGAATGCGGCAGCTCTTATTTTGACAGACTGGAGAAGGCTGGGGACTTCGTAATTGTTATTCACCTCTCCCAGGTTGTGAAATCTCTCAAGTGAACATACTCAGAGTGACTTTATGTTGTACAGTCGGAGGCATCGAAGCTGACTTATGGCCCTCCTCCCTCTAAATAGGTTTGCTTTCAAAAATGATCATGTTCAATTGAAGAAGGCTTAAAACTAGAGTGCATAAACTCATTAGGAAAACATTAACTGTTACTAGCTCAGTAAATAATTTCAGAACGAGAAGAGAATAAGAGCCATTTTCCGATACACTTCAATTACCTATGTTTATTAGAGGAAAAATGACTGCCATCCATCACATCCCCCCTTCATTTATACCTGACTGCCTGAGTGATTTCATTAAACATCCAAAGCTGTAAAAGTTATTTCAGCAGCACCAGATTTGGTGATGAGTTGTGTCGCAGCAGTCGAGCCTGGACACCTTTATTTCATTTTTTTTTTTTTCCCCCCTCTTCTCTGTCCTCTGCTGTCCTCAAAGCGGGGATTGTTAAGCTCCATCACGCTTTCTGAAGATGACAGATGTCAAACCTTTCCCCCTGTCGGGATCGCCCGTGACATATTCTTTAATTTGCGCTCCTCCATCCACCAACACAGTCCTGACAGCGATGGGGGGCTGTTTGCTCAGATAAGGAGACCGACCGAAAATAACTGAGGAATATCTCAATATATTGATGAAATACGTATTTAATAATTTGCGCCCTGTTCCTGCACCAAATTTGTACTAAAGCAGCACTTCTGTGAGGAGGCTGGTTTGTTTAACATCCGTGAATCTTCACCACTTACCTTGTAGGAACTTGATGTCGACTCTAATCCCTTTTGGAAGACGAACCTCCGGTGGCTTCCTTGCTGCAGTAAGCGTATTGGGCTCCTTGCTGTGCTGTTGGCCTCAATTCAAATGGAAATTTCTGATAAAACAAGCAGAGCATTTTTATTTTATTATATTTTTTTTTTTACTTAAAAAAAAAAAAAAAAAAAAAAAAAAACAGAACTATTGTTGCAGCCTTGTTGTATTGACCTGGTGTTTCACAGCTGGGCTGAGGGGGCCGGGAGAGCTTAGTCCTGCCTGGCTGGAGGATGAATGGGGCATCAGATGGTCACTCAGGATTTGCAGGGGCTGGGTGAAAGTATTTCACAAGTATATCTGGAGAAGGAAGTGGAGAAAATGTAACCAATGGCTGTTATAAAAAGCCTTGGAACAGAATTGCATCTATTCGTGCACAAAACGCACGTTAAATGAGCCTGATGCTGCTTGTGAATGTAAAGGCTGCCCAATAATTAATTACACAAGAGACTGGAAAAAGGAAAAGCATTTAAACGGGCGATTATAGGAGGCGATAAATCAAAAATGCCATTTTTCTGTGCTGTAATTTGTCTGCCGTCTGACTTTGCCGCTCATGCTACATCCAGGAGGGAAAAGACACCGCAAAGGCCTGCACCTGACCCACAAGGACACACTTGCTGCCATAGTCGCAGTCCATCCGCCTGCAGATACGAGCCAAATGCGGGACATGGCGTCCATATGTGGGACGCGTGTCACGGGGTAAAGATGCCATCGTTTTCTCCGCACCGCAGAATCTCCAAAACCGGAACTCGATCATCAAATCCTGAATGAGACCGTTTAGCTCTCCGACAACACCACCAGAAAAAAGATGGGAGTTAATTTCAGGGTAAGACACAATAATCGCCTTCCCCGTGATGGAGACCACAGTGTTCAGCACATGAAGGATTTACATTCAGCCTCGATTAAAACCGAATTCAATTTCGTCTTTATCTTGACTTACATTCTTCCTAAACTGTGAATACACCTGATAAAGATCACAATTACGAAGACAGGCCATAACTTATGATTTCTAACCTGCGAGTGCTGTAAATTTCTGGCCCCCGGTTGAGCTGATCTATTACTGAAGCAATCAAGCAGTAATTTAAGGTTCTGCGGGGGAACTTGCTGAAGCTTTTTAAATCAGCAGCTCAGCTGATATCAAGCCTAAATGCACTTTAGTAGCACGCGTCTTCAGGTCACCCCTCCGTGATGTGATGTGCTGTGTTTCCTGACTCAGATCTCACCAATGCGCCATTTGGAACGTTCTGAAGCGCATCTCGAGCTCGATGAACGGCTCCGGATCCTCCTTGACCTTGTCCTTGACCTTGGAAGCTGCTCAGCAGGAGAGCGGACGTCTGCCACGCACGACAGTCCGGCGTTTTAATCTCCTAATTCGCTGGGAAAGCAGAGGCCTCCTCCTGACTCATCGCGCATTGGCTTCAAACCAGAGGACGTTCCGAGCTCTTGGGGAGGAGTGGGGGGGGGGGGGTCTTTGTGCTGCTGATCCAGGTGATAAGACAACCCCCCGTGGGGATGACTAAATACGGTGAGAGCCATATTAAACCATGTCATGCCTTGGCATTCATTGTTGATGCAGCTGCCGCCTCTGGGAGCCATCAACCATCCTCGTGTGATTTGTTGCACCTCCTGCGCAGCCAATATATTTCTCATTTCAGATCCACTTCTTGAGGGATCCCTGCGGTTCGGTCCCCTTGAAATAACCCAAGATAACGTTAATGTGCCGCTCTCTGAATGGCAAGCAAACTCTCAATCAGATACAGTCTCCGAACAGACCCATTAGCAGGATTTAGCAAATAACTTCTCAGGAAACGAGGCCACGATTGACCTTGAAGTGACGCCGAGCAGAAAAATCTGGGAGCTCAGAGTCTTTAACCGACTTAAAACCTCTCACCGCAGTCTGTTACCAGCCGCTTGACAATGAAACATGTAATTTGCAGAAATATCATCTCTTTGCAGGGGCAGCCATGTTTTCCTGCAGGCCGATAGCTGTTTACCACCTGTGGGCAGCAATGCAGACGGCACAGGTTGGTTCTGACTAATCCATAACACTCCTCACGTGGCGCAGACACAGCTCCTGTCCTCACTGTAGAAATTGGAAGGCAGCGGTTGCGTCTGTTTTCCCTGCTGATTTGCTACAGCTCAGATTTATTTCTAGTGTCAGCGGCAGGAGGGGATTTATTTTCATGGGTTCTGTTGGTTTTGTAAAATAACACAACATGGCGTTATAGTGCTAAAAACAAGAACATCTTCGTCGGGACAATTAAGCATTCAAAAAGATACCCGTTCCAAAAAAAAAAAAAAAGGAACTGAGGAACTGTCATACTTATTTATTTTTTGTCATTGTCAGTCATCTTCCTGGCTGCTGTCTCGATATTTGCTGTAAGTGTTCAGCAACATAATTTTTTTTATAACACTCGTTGAAAACAAGAGTTCAAGTGCAGAAGAAGACATCTCTCCAAGCGGGTTATAAAAATATCAATATGCATTACTTTTGCGCAGTTGCTTTAATGAATTTAATTAATATCGGAAATATGCGGCCTTACATCAAGAGATGTCTCCGTTTACATCATCCACAGGGAGTCTTACGACTAGCACATATATTCATCCTCAGGATATATGAAATTTAAGCCTATGACATTTGCGAATAGCCATGACATTTGAATATTTATATTAAAATAGATTCATAGATTCTCTGGGTGATCAAATAAAAACAGCCACTGCTTCGTTGTGCGTTTGCATACATCCATCTTCATCAATAAAAATGAACTGCATCATTATATTTGCATATGCGGCATGATAGGAGTTCAGGAAAATGATTTAAAGACTTTTTTTTTTGTGAGTAACATGATGCAGGTGAACACAACGGCAGCTGCAACATAAAACACTCACACTGACGGTAATTCTTCACCACTGACTAACATTAGACAATAAATCTCAGCGTAAAGTAAATATCGCTCCCGCTGCTAGAGCCTCTCCATATTAATCCCACTGGGAGGAATTCGTCACAGCACAAGCACTTAAGAGCCCGATATCTCATCCCGCCGTCGGTCTCCAGGGACCAGAATGCAACGCGGCCACAAAGCGTATTGTGTTTTCACTGAGAGTCGTTTTGCTCTCCGCCCACGTGTTTGACCTTACAGCTGAAAGCAACAAGCTCGCTCCCGTTCTCCCCCTTCTCCTGGCCAGATGGCTGAAAGTCTTTTCGGAAAAATAAAAGTCACGGGAGACGCTGCAAACAACCAAGACTCCGGCATTTGTAGAGTTGAACAATAATAAATTAGAAGTTTAAGTTGAGGATGACTTTTGAGCAAACAAGCGTTTTTTCTATTTTCCAAAAAAATAAAATAAAATAAATAAAATAAACAAATAAATAAAAAGTATTTGAGAGGTTGTAGTTTATAAGAAAAGAAAAAGAAAAAAAAGCCAAGAACTGAGAAACCATCACAGACTCACCTCAGAGGACTTTGACTTTGTTCTCCATCAGCCAGTTTGTTCTCAGAAACCTGAACTGCATTCTTGGGCCAGACTTTCAGAAACCTCTTGGATGGTTTTTCCTCCATTTCTTTGTTGTTTTCTGAAGTTGAATCCTCTGTGGTTTTCCTCCTCTGGCCCGGTGCAGCACGCTCTCTCCTTCTTGAAGTAGACTCAGTACACAGGAATCAGGAGCTCTTTTGTGTGGTAATCAAATGTAATCAGACACAAGCCTGTGTGCAATAACACACTCTCTCTGCGGGGCTGCAGAGTCTCCACTTCCCTGTCCGTGGAAAAGCCTCTTCTCCGAGTCACGCTCGCATTGCGCTAGCTTCAAGGCCTAAAAGTGACCTGTAGGAATAATTGAAATCAAAATCGCTGAATGATAATTCGCTTGCGAGGAGCTGAGGCCTGTGACACTACACCGGCGGTCACCAGCTCCGGTCCTGGAGCGCTACTGTGCTGCATGTTTCAGAGATGCTTCCCGCTCCAGCTCAGCGGCTCCTTATCAGATGACGAGCCGATCGTTTGAATCAGGTGTGTTGGAGCAGGAAGCATCTAAAACACGCATGACTGTAGCTCACTGTCGGCCATTTAATCCTGTGTTGACATTAAAAGTCCATATTTTAACCTCTTCAGGATTTCAGTGGGTTTCTTTTCTTTTTTTCAAATCTAAAATGACAATTACAGACCACATGAGGGTTGATCTTTACTCGATATGGGTCCTTTAAAATACTATTCAGTGCAGCTTTAACCACTCGTCTGAGACGAGAGCCTCACAGGGGAGCGTCTGGACGGTCCCCAGGTCCCAGAAGTCCTAGTCTCATAAACATATTGAGTGGGCTTTGGAACCAGCTGAGCCACAATTACTTCCATTTGCTCAAGTCTAAGCGCCATCACCTGTAAAAGGGAGAGCCGCAAAATGCAGAGTGAAAAACGGGAAGTTTTTGATTGTGCATCGTGTCGATATCAAATCCTGTTCATCGTGGCCAGATCGCCAGCTCGTCTACATGTGTTTACACTGCTGGCAGGCTGTAATTACTGCGCTGTGCCTATTTACATAAGTAATTATCACTGACAGACACTGGTCTTTTTTTTTTTTTTTTTTTTCTGTGATTAGTCAGCCAGCTGAATGCCCAAAAGAGGAAATACTTGGTGAAAACGTTGCAAGTGAGAGCTGGCTGTCATCCTAATTTGTCATTAACATGCAAAAAAAAAAGGAATCCATGAAAAAAGAAGGCAAAAAGAAACAAATGCTCAAAGTTAAAATTCAATCTTACACATGGAGATTAAACTGCATCAGATTGGTCGCTATTAAACAGCTGCCTCACTCAGAGTGGCCAAAAAAAAAAAAAAAAAAGAGAGATGCAAACAAACCCGATTAAAGTCATCTTAGGGAAACTTTCGTTCGGCAGCGATGTGAACAAAACCCCAAAGAGCTTTAATGAAATAAAGCAGCCTGATGACATGAAAGTAAAAGCTGTCGCCAGGTCCAATGATTCCACACCGGTGAGCCGGCCTCTCTTCCTCATCTGAGGCGACGACTGTTGTTACAGCCCCCTGAGGTGGGACAGCCAGTGGACAGGGCGATTTGTCATGATTTGGTAAGTGTGCACTCCTTCCAAGCGTTTGTTTGTGTGTGCTGGAGGTGATATTGCTCCGGGGGAGGTGGGGGGGGGTGGCAGTCACAGAGTTGACAGTGACATATCACACGTGTTCACTTTTGTCAAATGTGAGAGGGAGTGTGCACCCATGAGCTTTGTTTTTTATTATTATTATTATTATTATTATTATTATTATTTGTGTGTGTGTGTGTGTGTGTGTGTGTGTGCTTGCAGGCAGCCAAACAAATTGTTGTGCCACATTTGAACTTGCCTTGCAGTGCCGGACAAGGTTACGGTTATTACAGCCATAAAGAAGCCTGAGGCAATTCTCCCAGCTGTGGTTATTGTGTCCTGCGATTATCTCCCATGAGCCCTGAGCTGTCACATCACCCACAATCCCCCGCTGACACGGACCTGACGCCACTTAATTTCTTCGTCGTTTATTATCCTGGGCGAGGAGCAGAAGAACAGTCTCCCTGTATTAAGGAAATCGGAGGTGACGGCAGAAGAAGAAGCTGGCTGACCTTGCGTCCCCCCACTCGGCCTCTGTGACCTCGGCCTGCTGGGTAATAAGAGTTTTCCCTCCTACTTCTCCCGGTAACCGCGCTTTGTTAAATTGATTTGGCTGTTTGATGATTATCGCGGGGAAAAAAAAAAAAAAAAAAAGTCAGAGCTGCTCAGCAACACATTCGTGCGCTGATATAAGCAACATGCAGAGCACCGAAACTTCACTTTGGAAAATAGCAGCTATTAATCCTCAGTGCTCTTGAGGTTTGATTGAATTTTCGTCGCTGGTTTTTAAACGCTGCGGGATAGGATTTCTTTTCGGTCTATACCTGTGTTCAGCCCAGATATGCGTGTGACAGACAGGAGGGAAGGACGGGAAACAGCCAGCTTATCAGTCTGCGAATGGTAGAGGGAGAAACTGACAGGGGAGATGAAACGATTGCAGGAGGTCAGGCAGAACGAGGGCGACGCAGCATCCCGCTGACAGAGGCTGAGAACTAAAGTTAGATAAAAAAAAAAAAAGAAAAACTAAATCACACTCAGCCGCTGTTAGATTTTGGACCGTAGTTTGGGGAATATCTGGCTTCTCCTCAAATTGAAGACAGACTTCGTGTTGTGGCTCAAACGCAGACAGACGGCCGATCGCTCAAGATCCAAACGTGCCAAACTTGCTTCGGAAGACTTTTTCTGGAGTTGGGGGGCCTACGCTTTGTCATGACATCACAGTGTTACATAAGTCCTAACAGCTCAGTTTGTGTATTTCTTCTCAGCATTAATACAGAACCTAAATCTACTTTATAATAAACAAAGACATGGACATCTACCTTACAATCCACACAGCAACATTCAAAATTTTACTTTTGACTTTGGTTGTAATTTGTGTTTTGTAGAACGTCACAAAACAGACTTGGCTTCGAATTGTTCCTGATTGCTTTTGTACTGAAAGTCGTCTCTGAATTTTTGCTTTCTGCCAGTGAATTCAACGCTCACGCCATTTTTCGAATCCAATTCATTCACTGGTTTTCGAGCATGTGGGACGATCGGTGCGAAATCCAAGTCCAAAGTTGTGTTTTGATTTTGCACCCGTGCGCGTTGCACGTTGCATCTCGAGAGGAGCCGTCACTGTGACAGGCACAAAATGTTCGCACTCTCCTGCGCGTTGTTCACACAAAACATTTTTCTGTTGACAAGTTTGGAGGAAAATGTCAAAGAAGCACAAAGAAAACATCTGTGAGGTGTTTTGTTTTCTTTCTTTCTTTTTTTTTTTTTATACACGTACCCAGACACTGTCTATAAATTCATGCATTCCATCTCTGCAAAGCTGGAAATAGCCTTGTTTTCACATTTAAAGCTGTGTTGTCTGTCAACACAGCCAAACACTCTCTCAATCATCTGCTGAGGATTTCTCCGGCTTGGCGGAGCACAGCCAGACGAAGGGAGGAAGGTGAGAGGGAGAGGGAGGCAGATAGAGAAGATGGAGGCTTAAGCATGGCTGAGATTACTGGAGACGGAGAGAGATGGGAAAAGCGGTTGGAGGCAGAAAAATGGGGGCAAGAAGTGAACAGAGGAAGAGACACAAAGCTGACAAGTCTGCATTTTACAGGAAAACATCTGCGTGTGCCATTATTCCAGCGAGACGAGTCGTCTTCTTCAGCCAACTATCTCCCCCCCTGTTCTTTTTCTGCCTTCAACCTCCTCCCATGTCTCTTCCACCCCTCCTGAAGGATGGTCACCTCCCCATCCTTTCCCTCCCCGTCTCTTCAGGCGTGTTCCCAGCGGTTTGTGTTGTGAAGCGCAAAATTGTGCGTGCCATGTGGGCCAGGTAGGGAGTATGATGGATGCGGTTTTAATGGAGATTAATTACATCCCAAATGAGGAGATGAACTCCCCGTGGGTCCTTGCCGGAGCGGCTCGGACCACAGCTAATGATTGAAAAGCCCCTGGGTAGTCTACAAACGCGCTACAATTGTACACAACGGCGATTCAATCCTCTGTTGCAGCTGCAATGATGAGAAGTCAAAGTAACCAAACCTACTAAATCAATATTAAAAGTGTTTGTGCAGTGAGTGGTAAAAACTTAATCAAAGTCAGTGACCCAGTAAAAAAGACAGAGGCTTTAACGCTCTGCAGCAAGGAGGAGGAAGTTTGCACGGAAATTAATGCTGATTAAAATGTCTGATAAAAACTGTTGCACAGTGTTGAATATCGATTCATATTTAGAAACCTCCAACTATATAATTAGCTGAAATAAAATGGTTGTGGTTACTAAAAACGAAGTCGATCAGAAGCTAAGGAAGTAATGAGAAATAAAATAAAAAGAACATTTGCATGAAAGCACTTCAGGTGTTAAACTGAAGTCAATCCGCTGGTCCTATGATTGGGAAAAAAAAAAATAAAATAAAAAAGACTTCTCCGGCACAAATCCCCATTTTAAATGTCAAGATAGTGTTTTGGGTTTGATTACGGAAATTCATGAGAGAAATACTAATTCATGGTGTCTGATGATGGAGGTCCAGACCTCAGCTGTTTCCTGCAACAAAGCTGGCACTATCCTGCGATCCCATCAGCTGTGAGGATGAATTCAAAGCGGCAATTTTTTTTTTTTTATCTGCAGTTTGGGGATGAATATGAAAGGACTGCAATTACCATTTTTATACGCACTGATCTTAAATCACAAGACAAACAGTCTGTAAGCCTCAGTGTAATGAGTACAGAGCAAGCATCTGTTAACATTCATGATTTATAAAGACAATGTGAATTTACTGAGCAACACTGGACCACAAAGCGCGCGCACACACACACACACACAGGTCTGTTTGAGTTCACAGGGAAAATACATGACACAAGCAAGTGTAAATTAGTTGTCAGAGTTAAAACATGAAACAACATGTCGCCACATTGTGCGGGTTCAAATAATTTGCTGAAAATCCTGAAAAGAGGGCAAAATTGGATATTAAACATTTAAGCCACGGATAAACAGCTAAACCTGTTTGCTAAAAATAATGAATTCTCAGCCAAAAACGAGTGCCTGCTCAATAAACTAATTACTGAAAATAACCAGTGGATAAATATTCACCTCAATTATAAAAGTGTTTCAGTCAACCTGATGGAGAAAGGGTGAGTATAATATTGTTCCTTAGAGGCAGCGGAGCTAAATGGATGAAATCAAAAAGATGAGGAAAACTTTTTTGGGGAAAAAAAAAAAAAAAAAAAAAAAATCTTACCTGAACGAGCTTCTGCGTGGAACAGATGAAGCCGAGCGCATCGGATTGGGCTGTAAAGAAGCGCTTCAGTTTTTTTAACTGTATAAAAGGCTTGAAACTACCTGGACAGAAGTCATGTGCTGTACGGCGCATCGAAAGGACCAACTTACACATCTGCTGCACAAAAGGTGTGTCCCCCAGGTGTGTTAAATTATAAAACACACCAACATCAAACATGGCGAGCCTGTTCTGAGCGCCGCCTCCCTCGACCCGCTCCCTGAATCCCGCGGTCTTGATATTTGCCGGGCTGTCATTTATTTATGAGACTTCACTCTCATCCAAATATGCAAAATATTCCACCTCGGCTTGCAGCTGGTCATAAATATGAGCCTGCTGCTTCGGAGCCGAGGCAAAGTTTGAGCTGCGAGCCTCCGCCTGATCTAAAAGAGCCTTCCCAGGACATTAAGAGTTAATTTATTGCCCACGCAATTCAAATTCAGTGTGGCTGTCCCACTTATCTTTGTCAAGCGCTCGTGGTGCCCCCCCTCCATTCAAATCCCATCCATCTGCAGCGGATGACAGGAAATAATTCATGCTGCCGAAACGCTGTCATTGACAAGGACGTTAGAACCTGGCAGGTATCAATATTAATACCAGATATCAGTATTTAGGGTTTCTTACACCTATCCGGGTCGCTCTGCAGCTCAGCACCAACCTGATTGCCTGTAAAACACCAACAACAGCGCGAAGGGAAGCTCCGTCTGCACGGCAGCCGTTGATTTGTTTTGCAGGCGAGTCAGGCCCAAACAAATTTGAATGGCGAGTTTCAGAGGGAGCTGGCATCCAAAATTGACTTTTCAGCTGTATATTTATCAAATATTTAAAACGCGACAGATGGGAGCGACATTAATAGCTTCTTTGCTTTTGATCACTGAACCGCGGCAGGTTTTGACCTTTGGAGTCGGCGTACGAGGTAAATATCAGTTTTCAAAGCCTCACTTCCTCTGGGTCGGAAAAACTAAATTGACTGCCGACTAATGCTGTGCATATGAACGGAGCTATCAAGATGCAGCCGGTGCAAGCGCGAACAGTTCTACCTCAGGAAGAAAGCGGTCTATTCATGCTATTAATTGGGAAAAAAAGAAGTTTTTTTTACATTCATCCTTTCTGGAGATAATGTAATGACGAACAAAAAGCGTTGCATTGAGGAGTGAAAACAAAAGACCGGTGAGCTCCGCTAATAGCTGGTTGTCACGGTCGCTGCTTAAGGACATTTCATTTGGAATTGATGATCAAAGACGATGTTTCTTTTGTTTTGATTTCATTATCTGCTCTGCGGTGAGAGTCTTTCTCTGGGTGACCGCATGTGAGCGACGACAATGATGATGATGATGAACTCACATAAGAGAGCCCAGATCAGAAGGCTCCGCAACAATCTGATAGACAGCGGCAGTCTTTGAACCTGAACTTCACCCCAAACGTGACGGTCTTTGCCTGCCGGGCTCGTCCAGACGCCTCCAACTGGCAGTGGCTAGTCCAAACCCCTTTCATTTGGTCTGTCGCATTACAAACTGCCTGAATCTGCATTTTTTATTTATTTATTTTTTTTTTTTTTTAGACCACTGTGGCTTAATTTGCCCACCTGCATGTCGCCTTGTCGTTTCCCATTTCAGGGAATCGGCGGTGCTGTGATGCATCCCAGCATCCCTCTGACTGCACTTCACCTGGAGGAGGAGGAGGAGGAGGAGGATGGCGGCGCCACGGCTCCCCAGCTGCTCCGTTCAAATCCCCCTCTCTCACCTCGGTCTGTGCGCCTGCACAGATGGCGGATTGCACACACCGCCCGATTTATTCTGTGGCTGCTTTTCCTCGTAAATATGCCTCTTCGGTGCCTCAAAGGACACATCATGAGGAGGTCAGGTTCGCTGAGAGGCTGAGGTGAATGTATTTAGGCCAAAAGAAGAAGCAGGAGAGCTTTAATATATCAATGAAGATTTAAAAAAAAAAAAAAAAAGCTGAATTTTTGTGAGCTCTTCTCTGCAGCACATTAGACGGCATTAACAATCTTGCCTTCAGTCTTCACTTTACGGTGAGATTACACCACCAAACCAAGGCCTCCTCTGCGTCCTGACAGCGCTGCGCTTCCACTCGAGGCTCCACAGTTTTGCCAATCGCCCAGCCCTCCGCCGCGCTCGTTATGAGGTCCGTTTACCACAAGCCCCGGAATAATCGCTCACTTTTCATTTTCCCTGAGCTTTAGCCTTTTAAATGCTCTACCACAGTGTTGTTTGGCCAATTACGGAGTCAGCTTTCTTTCACTCGGCATATTGTATCAAACTGCACATGCCAAAGGGAGTGATCAGAGGAATACGAAAACAGAGTGCAAAGAATTAGGAGCCAGTGAATGACTTTTATCGTTAGTGTTTTTTTTTGTTTTTTTTTTTTTTGGGGGGGGGGGGGGGTGTAAAAAAAAATGAAGTCATTAACTGATAATCTAGCGTGTCGGGTGGTGTGATTTCATTATTTTCTCTTCTCCAGCAATCACCAGAATAAAACTGTTTTGATTTCATTTTTTTGGTTTCACAAAACTGCTCCAGAAACTGATCAGAGGGAAGTACTGAAGTAAAGATGCCATCCGGGAATGGCGCTATTATGAAGAACTCGTAGAAGCACTGGTGTTTTCTCTGCCTACGTGCCCCCCGCAAGGAATTCCACCGACACGTGTTTGAGGAACGAGCATCGCCACAAGTGCTCCCGACATTTCTCTGTTTGTCTTTGAAAGTACAGAACAGAAGACATTTCTCATTTCTCTGGCGACAAATCCCGCAAGACTGTCGCAGCTCCCCCGGGTAATGAAGACGATGATGATGAAGCGAGCAAAGAGTTCACAAAATCCAAACACACACACACACCTGCAGGGCAGGCAACCTCATTACTGTAATGCTGCCAGGCTGACACGCACTGAAGTGCACACAACGTTGTGTGCAAACCTTGTGGGAAAATTCAAAACATAACTGACATTTTGCTGATTTCAGAGAATAGTTAGTGTTAACAGATCATAACGTTTGCTAACATGCTCAGCAGTGATCTCTCTCACACACACACACACACACCTGTTAACTCCTGTTGCATGAAGACTGTTTCTCAGGCACTTCAGCCGATCCAGGCCCATTTGTCGGTGCTGCGCTCGCACCGAACCCTGCATGGAAGAAAGCGTGCTGTTTCCCGCCTTGCGCCGAGATGACGCGCCCACCAGGTGACGCGTGAGGAGCTGGGACGTCAAACTGAGCACAGCCGCTCTGAACAACGGCTCTAATGAAACGCTCAGCTCTGCAGCAAACGTTTTCCCATGTCCATGACGAAACACCTCACGGTGTCATCCAGCTTGCTATAAGAACATTGGTCTATTTAACTCTGAGCATTTGTTATAAAACACCTCTTATATTGCTTTTTTTAATAAACACAACATCAAGTCTTATAAAAGTGCTTTATTTAATCTCAGGTAATTGAAAAGAAGAAAGCTTAGAAGTGTAATATTTGTTCTCAGCACACGCTCTAACTGCTCTTACATTACATCTGTCCTGCTTCGTGTTCAAGTAATAGAAAATATAACGGTCCCGCAGCCTGTTCACAGCGCTGCCTGAGACAAATTACCGCACAGGACACATTAACAGGAGTAACATTCACTTGGGAATGCAAGCAGCCGGTATCTTCGCGCTGTCTGGACACTTTCTGAAGAAATGTTCCCAAACATCTGCACGTCTGTTGTAAGAAAATATGTCTGATTCTGAGAGAAATATTGCAGATCCACTCACTGATGATCCCGATCCGAACTCGCCGCACCGGACTGTACATCCAACATCAACACCTTGCTCAGAAAGTATAACGACTGAGAATACATGAACATTCAGAATTACAGCTCAGCCCGAGAGGCGGATGTCTGTGTGTGTTTTATCCGGTTGTTGGGATTTGGATAGACAGTTTGTGTCTTGTGTCAAGGAGAAGCCTTATTAGTCCTGATTAAAATGGTGGTGATGCTGGAAATGTCAACCAACTCACGGAACGTTCTGCTCACCACTGGAAAGCATTCCCAACTTTGTGACCAATCTGAGCTGAGGCTCGCTCAAAAACACCTTGAAGTCGGTGAGGACAGGATGTGTTAATAAGTTTGCTTTGGCCTTGCACTACAGAAACTCCTGGCACAGCGTTCAGCGGCAGCACGATGCCCCCGGACACTTTATCAATACAGTTCCATCGGCTCAGCGCTACGTGCTTGGCAATACTTGCCAACGCAGCTGATGCAGAAGCGGGCGATAAAAAGGGGCTATTTGATGTCCTCCCCGGGGACGCTGGTGCAAACGGTCCTGCTAACATTTCAGGTGTTTCTTGCTGGTCATGTCGTTCCAGATGCGGTGCATCTCCTCGGGCGAGATCTGGTGGACGGTGACCACCCGGCGGTAGCGGCAGAGGCTGTAGGCCATCTTCCAGTGGTTGAAGCCGCTGTTCTGGAAGGGGTGGATGCCGAGCTTCCGGAGACACACACCGACATACACGTCCTCCAGGTGCAGCAGCCTGGTGTGTAGCGACGTCTTGTATATGAGCTCGGCCACGTCTGCTGAGAAGACGTAGCCGGTGCCGGAGCAGAAGGGCGGGTACTTGCTCTCTGGGTACAGATTCCTGGGCATGTACCACTTGCTGCGCATGTCTCTGATTGGCCCACCGTTGATGACGTAGCCTGTGAAGTACCTCCTCCTGGGCTTGGTGGTGGGCTTCAGGAGGTTATAGATGAGGTTCTCCATGTTGACGAAGATGTCGCTGTCCGTCTTGAGAACATATTGAGCCTTAGCGCAAAAGGTGGCCACCCATCGCATCCCCATCAGCGTCTTGAGCGTCAGATTGTGGTAGGAGTCAATAAAATCCTCCACGACGATGTCATGAAAGATCTGACTCTCCTGTTCCACCATCTGGTTGAGAACAACCTCAGTGCTGCGGCCCAGCAGGAAGAGCGTGACCACGCGCACTTCCGGGAAGGTGCTCTCATCCCCCCATGTCTCTCTGATGGCCTGACGGGCGTCGAACTCCTTGTGGGTGGTGCTGATCAGGATGACGAGAAAAGGCGGCTCGGCCTCACACTTCTTGCCCTCGTTGATGAGGTAGCCGAAGTCGTGCGGGTTGAGCGAGCGCGTGCGGATGTTGCTGAAGGTGCCGTTCTTGTTCACCTTGGGCACCTTGCGAATGGGGACCGCCAGCTGGCCCACGTAGGACGTGGAGGGGCGAGAAACACTCAGGTACCACAGAGCGCTGGCCCAGCACACCACTGTCAGCAGGTACAAGCAGGAGACCTTGGAAGGCATCGCTGTTCATTGGGCTGGTGTTACCAGGGGCAGCAGTGTCGGGCCTGTTGGGGCCACGCCTCCATGGGTTGTCTGCGATCCGGCGGCGCAGCTTGAGGCTGCCTCCGCAACACAGCTGACATTAATTTCCGATAATGGACCTCTACGCTGTCTAGTGTTGGTGCTGTGATTGAAAGGGAGCACTGCAGAGATGTCTTATCGAGTCCGCGACCTTACTGTGTCCCATCGCAGCTCGCAGGAAGCCTTCCGGGGCTCTGTGACAGCGTCTGAAAAAAGATGAGAGAGCAGACAGTCAGAGAACTCATTCCTCGTAAAAGCGAAAAAAAAAAAAACAAAAACAACAACACAGCAGTGAGATAAGGGTGCTGGGATAACTAACAGCGTATAATGAAAAGGCATTTATAACGGCACGGCATGTGGCATATCTAACAATATATATTTTTTTATTTCCTATTGATTGAAGCCCATAACATCAATCCAGCGGGATGGCAGGTGACACAGTGACAGTCACACCATTGCTCCATCACTGCCTCCGATAACAGCCCTCGGCCTGAAGAGAGTGAACATCCCACAATGCTCTCCCCCGTCGACGGCGCCTCGTCTGCCTTTGGTCTGACCACTTTCTGTTTGCAAGCACTGTTTATCTGCATCTTATCCCCTGTGGACCAGACGCAGGCTGGCTAATCATAGCCTCTCCAGCAGCCTGAGAGGAGGAGGTGGGGGTGAGAGAGGAGGGGCGGATCAAGTCGGAGTAGGTGAAAGAGAAACGGCCTCATGGGAAAAGATTAATATCCACTTCCTCTCATTCTCTGAGTCTTACTCCCACCATTTCACTTCTCAGCCATCCTTTCCATAGCTCAACGTCAAAACCGGGCTCGCCAGTCGCTCGTGGATTTTACAGATTCTACTCTAATGAGTTCCTCCTTCGTTAGCTGGACAGACATTGCCCAAGGAACTCCTGCACCTTTCAGAAACACAACTAATTGGTCACACTGACAGGCCATGGGTGTGGGGGGGGGGAATTTAAGCCCTAAATATGGAGCACGTTTAAAAACCTGTGCCTCCTGTATTTCAGTGGCATTTTGCATTCGAAGCCAGTGGTGGAGAACTAATTCACTGTTTTTTCGGTGTGTTTGAAAGCCGAACTAAATCTAATCCTTCTTTTCAAACAGACGTTTCTTTGCTCCAGACATAATCTCTTTTGATGTAGCAGCAGCTCTGCTCTTATTCTGGGGAGAAACATTTTTTTTTTTTTTAAACCGTGCATAACTGATGGTGAACAAAAAAAAAAAAAAAAGTGCTTGAGATCTTATTAGAGATACTGACGTGCAAAGATGCTTGCTCGCGTGCCGGTTTAAGATGGCCTGAGATAAAAAACCGCCTCATTCTTTTATCGCTCTTCACTTTTTGTGCTGTCTTGCGGGGCTCTATTGGTCTTTTCATCAGGACTTTTCTCTCCCTCCTCCCCCAAGATTCGACTATCTCTTCCCTCTGAAGCAGAGTCATCAATCTCACGGTCCAGTAGAATCCATCTCATCATGGCTGCTTTTCCACACCTCCTCCCTCTCTCCGTCCTCTCAATCACTCGCTGCTTCTCCACTCTAGTGGCTGCTTGATCCATCTATATATGTCTCACTGCCTCTCTTTGCCTTTGGCTTATTCTCTGTCCTCTTGGCTATTTGTTGTTGTCGTCATCTCAGTCCCAGTGCTCCACACCTCTTTATTTTCTATTTCAAGTAATCCTATACTATCTTCACCTTCTCTGTCCTCTCAGAGCTCACCACTAACACTAACAGCCACTCAGCCTCCACGGCTTCTCCTTCTCCTCCTCTCTTGATTACGCTTCTGTTTTTTTTTTTTTTTTTTTCTGAGGTGGGTCCATTGGGTCCCAGAATAACCCCAGATCCCCCCAAATCCTGAGACCGACCTCCCAAAGATGGAAACAAAAGGTGGCTGCATCGTTTCGTGCCGCTGTGTCACTTTAAATTACATTTCGCACTGCGGAAGTCCTCAGCTCAACGTGCCACAGCTTCCAGCGGAATATCAGGGCATGAGATCAGAGCTGGAAACTGTGGTGGGAGGAGTTCCTGTGGTTAGTTTGTTGTTAGTGGAAAGTAATTAAACGCGGGGCAAACAGACCACACAGCCTGATTCATCGGCCTGGAGAGACGTTTAGATGAGGGATGTGGGATGACGGGGGATTTTTTTGGCTACAGAGAATATAGATGGATTTGAAAATAAACAATTGCGGTTTAATGAAGGAGCTGGGCCAACGAAAATCACAGCGGCGCCTGTGATCTGTCGAAGCTCCCTGGTAGACTGAAATGTTGCTTTACTTAAACTCGCAGGTTGCATTAGTGCGAAGTGCAGTTCATCTGTCTGATGGGGCTCTCAGAGCAAACAGTGCCTACAGCCTCATTCTTGTTGCTACTCCTCTCAATACTTAGAGCCAGTGTCGATGTCTGCTTGTTGTCACAAAGTCTATTAACCACTGTGAGCACATGCAGTTCTATCAGCGTTATGTAATTCAGTGGCATTATCACAGAAACCAGTTCTCCATCCTCGTGGGAACCACCCAGGCTTTGATCATGGTGTAAAAATTCAGTGACCAGGCGTCCGGTGTTTTCCTGGTTTTGGTGGCGGGCGCCCTGAGACCTGTCAAATATCTTTACAGACCTAGAATGTCCCAGTTTCACCGTATTGATTAGATTATTCTTGTATTCGGGCGCCTCTGTCACAATCATATAATCCAGCAACAAAATAAACAACACTGACTTAAACACCGATGTTCAAACAGTGCGTTGTCGTCAAAGCTGCCAATGACTCATGAGCAAATATCACAGGCCATGACGGCGCCGCGCGGCTGATTGGAGGATTTCCGGCAAATCGTGTGACCGATAAATTTGGGCTTTGTGCATGCTCAGAGCGAATTATCTGCTCAAATGTGATTAATCTATTTATTTACGTCCCTCATTGGCTGCGGAGCTACATCATACACAAATTTCTAAAATTAGGATTGACGAATATAAAGGAAACAAATGAAACAAGAAAAAAAAAACAACGCTGCCGTGAAAACACACACACACACGAAAAAAAAAAAAAAATAAATCAACACAATTCTGACTATTATTAACCCCCATTCACAGGGCTTATCGCAAATGAACTGTTGATCTGAGCTGGCTGTCATGACGGCATATCGACAGACCATGGGAAACATCGGGGGAGAAAAAGGAATTAGTGTGCTGTGCAACTCCCACAGGAAGTGAATTTAACGACGTCACGCTGAGCTCCTGCTGCACGGGATCCAGGACGCCACATCACCATTGCCTTTGTGTGGAGGACGCCTCTTAAAACACTTTGGTACAATGATCAAACATTTCTCCAGCTTGTGAGAGCTGAGAACCGGCAGAAGATTTGGCCCCTCGTTCTGTCCAGCACTGAGACAGCTAATCGATTTAAAACACAATTTGTCATTTTTCAAGCATTAAATACCCAGCATGCTCTGGTGCTAGCTTGTCAAATATATTTTTGTTCACGGTTTTTAGACCACAGACAATTTGGCTTTTCGGACTGTGACATTGAAGTCATCACTTTTGGCTTTGCAATGAGTTATTTTTAATTACCGGATGGAAAAAGTTTAGGAATCAGCCAAAAATGGTCAAACACATAAAATTATAAGCATTTCAAATCTTCTTCAGTGTTTATAATCGGACAGGAGCTACTTTCTTCAAAAGGTGGTTTATCATATTAACATTAAAAACAAGATCTTTAAAATTTAGAGAGAGCGACAGCATCTTTTCCATAAAAAACAACCCAAAAAAAAAAAAAAAAAAAAAAGTTTGGCTGAGTCCAAACGCTCAACTGACCAAAAGTCTCTCAATAGCAGAAACACAAATATGAACTAATACCATCTGATATAATCTTCCTGCTTGCTCATATTACATATTGGGTTCATATTGGGTTCATAAAAGACAGCGAGGAAAGATAAAGACTTAATGCTCTGTGAATGGAGGAGAATAAAAGCAGTTGTTGTGACCCGGGATAACGTGAGAGGACTCTCTTCAAAGTAAAACACATCTATTCGAGAAAACATCGGGAGCACCAACAAACGGTTACTGTTACTCGCTTCTATAGACACAGTGCTGATGGGGAACCTCGAGCCGACAACCAAACACCAGATCATTCAATTCCCACAATGCAACTTACATTAAGCTTTTTAAGAAATATACTGTGAGTGTCCAGAGCCACAAAAGGCGTTCAATCTTTAAAAATAGTCCCGAACCCCGTTATTACTGCTGGTAAAATGGAAATATCAGACTATTCTGTGCCAAATGGACGAGCTGTTTCAAGAGCTGGGCCACACCTCGTGATGATATACTGGGAGAATCGGTTTTTCCGAGGACACAGTGTGTGTATGGAGGGAGGGTCTGCGTTGTCTTTAACGTGGTGGTAGCTAAAGCTCCGAGGCTACAGAGATGGTGGAGCTTGAGTCTCTTTTCATGTAGCAGCAGATAATTGATTGCAGTCATTAACGCAGAGTGGAGTGACCTTGCTCCAAGCGGAGAAATGGTGGGGGTGGGAGGGGGGCTGGGAGGGATGGGAGGTGGAGACTTGGTGTCCATGGAAGAAAAAAAGTTTGCTGCTTCTGCACGGTGGTTGAATATCTGCAGTGTCTATCGTCTATAATGGAGTTGCGTGTGGGTGCCGAGCTCAGAGGACTGAAACGTCTGAGGGTAAATAAATCACGCCCCGAGCTCCCAGGCTGACACGTGATGATGGGCAGAGTGGAAAACAGGAGCTAGCCGTCGTCACGCCCAAGCTGATTTCAGCAAAGCTGCCGTAATGTTTGATGCAGAGAAATTCTTTACATTGCAGCTGAGCGATGAGGTAACAGCGTCTGAACTCCAGCCCCGTCCTCTGGACCTCACTCAGCAACAACACAGAGAGTCAAGTGGAGACTGTAATTGCTTTTTATGTCTGACGGTGGAGAAAATGGCCCAAAAGACCAAACGCACACATCACCGTGACTCCAGCTGTGGCCACATTTCTCCACTAATGTATCTGCTTGGTGTTTTAAACACTTTTAGTCCAGATGAGGCAGACACCTGGTTTTTAAGACCTAGATTGGGATTCAGAAAGACAGAAGTCCATTGCTGATATTTGGGCGGTTTGGTTTACAGCAGATACGTTGAAAAGAACGAAAACAAGTTTGACTGCTGTGCTGTTAATCAAACCTTTTTCTCACCCTCTGAAAAATAAAAACCATTTGAGACCTTAAACCTTTTTGTTTTAAATCCTTAACTAATCATTAACATAAAAATAAATAAATAAATAAAGTTGACAGTTCTAATAAAAGCTCTGAAACTGTCTTTCTGCGTCAGAGGGTTTACTGTTTACGGTCGCCAAAGGTCTGAATGGGTTTTAGCCTCTGATTTATGTTTATACATTTAAAGACCCCGAACACCAGAGCTAACCTTCTCCTTCCTGTTGCTGACATGCGCTGTCCATCTTATCTCAAGCTCTGGCCGCTGAATGCTCAATAAGCTCAACAGGATGTTTGTAATTGTCAGCTGCAGAAAACAAAACAAAAAAAAAAAAAAAATATTGCTGTTTGGTGTTTGATCCTCTTTTCCTCCAATCTTCTGCCAAGTCTGAAACCCATTTTGTTGCCATCTAAACATTCAAACGGAAGAATTAATGTGTGAAGAATGAAATGGCAGTGGCCAAACTGGTTGGCGTCCCACCTAATGACAAAGGCGCACAATTGACACGTCAGGGCTGGACGACTCCCAGTGAGGCTCCGGCAACGCTTTTTGTTTCCTGGATAATAGAAGACTCTGATTGTTGTGCAGCTGTATATTGTGTATTACAGGCCACAGGCTGGACACTCCGAGCTTAGTGGAAAGCCACTGAATGCAAAGCAGCTTAGGAGTGACAGCGGAAATGGGATATCAATAGCGGCCAACAGATTTGGCGGCTTTACAGAGGCCTGATGCTCCATCCTTACTTCAGTGTTGACTTGAGCCCAAACTGCGATGGGGCATATCAGTCTGTGGCCAAGCAGCGCTTGCAGAAAATTCTCAGTGTTTGCTTCCATTTGCTCAAGCTTGCCTCAAAGGACACCATGACTCTGAAAGTTAAAACGACTTTAAAGCCAGTTTAGTTCTCTGAACTTGAGAACAATAGTCTGCTTGTGGCGAGCAATGATTCCCATTCATCTGCTGCGACCCGTAGATTAGATCACGTGGAGATTTGTGTGCATAGGCTGCTGAGGTGAGCACGGAGAAGGACAGGAGAGTCGCCGCTGCACACAATCAGCATTTTCTCGGGAAACGCTGGGAAGCCAAACGAGCGCAGGTGCGTCGTGCTCGCTTTGTTTTCTGGGCGCGGACCTCATCGAGAAAAGCTCCACGAGTCGGCCAAACCTGAGCTCTGAAGGCTCAGCTGCCTCACGAATTGGAAATGACAACTTGATTCATGCAGGTAATACATTTCAATGTCCAATGGGTGATATTGCTGTTATGCAATATTCAGGCTTGCTGCTGGAAGCTCAGGGTAAGTAGGGAGGGGAGGGGAAGGGGGGGCATTGCTCGGAGGAGAAACAGGAATCATGGTTCCACAAGTGAAGCAGCAAAATCAAACACAATGTGATACCAGCTGGTGAAGATAAATGCCCAAACACCCGAGAGACGAGGCGAGCCGCTTCCGTGGAGGTGCTGCTGGAGAGGGGTGAAGGTAAAAGCAGTTTAGGATTGATACAGGAAAACACGGTGGCGATAACCTTCAGAGATTCAGCCGCAGAGGTCAGAGCTTTGTCGCGGGGATGAAATGAATCCGCTGCAGTCACCAGAGAGCAGAGGCACTCGGGGCAAGGCGGCGTTCGCTTTTTTAGAAAACTTTTACATTATCCAGGGCACAGCTTTGCTGAGCACACACTCTCAGCACTTCAGCAGGAGGCTGCGTCACATGCTCACACGCTCGCCGCATCGTCGCACACTGAGCATCTGCGGTGGAGCGATGTTGCCTTGCTCAACAGCCCAGTCAGGATTTTAAGAGTGTCACGTCGATGTGGGAGATCGGTGCAACATCATCCTGTTCCCCAGAGATTTTGTTAAACTGGGATCATGTGATTAGATCCTGGCAGCCTCTGCATCCTGATTTCCTGACCTAAAGCTCATGAGAATAATAATGACGATAGTTTTATCTTTAATAAAGGCAGAAAAAGCAAAACAATGAAATATTAATGATAATAAAGTCCAAGTTACCTGAACCTGAAGATGAGGAAGAGGAGGAGAAAATGAATCATTAGATAAAAGCAGCTACCATCCTGGTCTGCAAAGGAACAATGTTTTTGGATTTTCTTCCATTTCTTCAGCAAATTAAATTACCACTGTGTGTTAAATGTGCTATTCAGTGAACGCCCTTTTGCTTTTGCTCATTATAATGAGTCTGAAAAAATTACATGATGAAAAAAAAAAAAAAAAAAAAAAATGTGCGCACTTCATGGCCGTAGAAGGATCTAATCATCAAATATAATCCTGATCGTTTTAATTAAAATGGACCACCTTTCGAGCAGGGATGGATGTGGGAGCGATAACAGAACTGCTTCGAGAAGATTTGAAACTCAACACCGAACGGTTTAACGGGAAACGCCACGGCAAGAAAAATAATAGGAAGAGGTTTTAGGGCAATATTTTTCTCTTGGGGCTGCCGCACAAAAATCCATCAATCCCACCAGACCTTATCAACGCAAGTCAATGAGAACGGGGAAAGTATTAAAGCAGCAGAACTTTAAAGCTGAGTAAGCTGATGTGTGAGCGGAAGTGAGGAGTGGTTGTTGTAAAATTTGATCTCAAGTCTCGTCATGGTCACCGAGGCATGCAGGTTTTGTATAAATCTTATGATTGTGTTTCAAGGGACTAAACAGACGGGTGGTGCCACCTTGTGCGGTTGTCCGTGTTTCATTCACAGCTGCCTGGTCGTCGTGACCTCGGAGTGAAGTGGGTTCAGCTGTGTTTTCAAAAAGGTCTGACTTTTAGGGGCGGAAGCGGCCCGGAGCTCAGTGCTGGCGATGCGTTGTTTATGCCGTTGTGTATTTTAAGGGACGGTCCCTGAACGCAACATCACGAAACTAAACTAACAGGAGCAAGGTGTGCTCATTTATGATTAAATTGCCTGTTCTTGGGATTTCTGTATCTGTCACCCACTGGTTTTTATTCATTTTGACCACAGACTCTCGACCATCTTGGTTTCTTTAATCAGAAGAGAACATGTTTGGAGGAGTGAGGGGTTGATCTGGTCAGATCTGATTGGACAGTAGAGTCGAATCAATCACAGTTGCCACGCCTCCTTATCCATCCCCTCCTATACGGTCTGTTTTCCTCCAAACGGGTCCTTCATTTCAAAAATGAACATCATGTTGTATTGACGATTTGACACTAGAGACAGAGAGGATAAACTCCTGAGGAAAATATTTACTGTGCTGATAAATCAGATAAGTGGTAGAACCATTTTCTTACACAGCTCAATACAATCTGACCTCGATGGACATGCGGTAGTATTCAGGTTTAAAGAGTCAACATCTACTTTTACAAACAGTCGATGCAGCCAAATTCAATTCCAACAAACCAGGAAGAGATATTAGATTTTATATTCTGATGTATGTGTGGCTGTGAGGTGTCCTTTGTGCTTGACTGAAAAGCAAACTGAGAGGAAGATCAATACGGCAGCAGCCCGCAGCAGCGTTGTAAACACAGCATGTAGCCGCCACCTCGCAAGCCCCCTCCCTCCCTCCCTCCCTCCGCTCTCCCACTTCTTCTCTCTTTCACTTCAACAGTGACCTCAAACCCATAAAAGTGTCCACAACCGTCTTCAACACTGAGGCAGCAGCGGCTGATGTAAGTCTGTGATGAGCCTTTAACTTCTCCGCGATTGATTCGGCTCCAGAGAGTCTCTCTGGTCATCTCTCTGTAATTTCATTTTCTCTTTTGTTGCGTCCGTCAGCAAAACAATGTATCACACTTCCATAATAATGTGGGCTCAATATCCAGGAGGCAGCAGGCTTCGGTCTAACTCTCAACAACAAGTGCAAGACAAAATCAGCGCGAGCTGAAGTATGCAAAACAGCATCGACGTTACCAATCTGAGTGATCACCTTTCTCCCATCATGCCTTTGTGTCAATATGGAGGCAGTTTCTATGGGAACAAAACTGACCCAGTATAGCAGGCACTTAGTGATATAAACTGAATGTGAATTACATCGTTCACACAAAGTGTTCCCCTCCAACAGGGAGGTTTAAAAAAAAAAAAAAGGTGGCTCTTCAGCTTCACGATGGATAAGATGAGAATTGAGATGAGTGATGTTATGCTCTGGAGCCGACCGGGTGATGACAGCGCTTCATTTATAATATTACATCACTCTGAAGCACAACCTCCCCTCTGCTGTGATAATGAACAGTAAAATGGGCTGTAGTCTTTTTTTTTTTTTTTTTTTTCTTAGACATAAGGAACATATAACGCTGACAGCAGGGCTGCTCGATGATGGCAACGATTATACTGACTATTGTGATGATTTATGATTTTTAGTTGCTGAACTGAGAAACATATTTCAAGCCGGAGTTGCTTGAATTTCGAAGGCAATTAAATGGAACAAGAAAAAAAAAAAAAAAAAAAAAAAGACACACAAAGACACAAAATCTAAAAATGCACGGTTAAATGTGTAATATTACCTTTTATACAGATAAAATAGATCTAAATAAATCCCCTTTGTCACGTCAAGCAGTGATGATAATCGGAATCCACAGCTGCCCCCGCGCTGTCTCCAGACTCGAAAGTCTCTGACCTCACCAGGAAGAGGTTTTCATAATCTTTACAAACCAAAATGATAATCGATAAAAGAGCAATAAATCACGAGGCACACAACTGCAGACCGACTCTTTGTCGAAGCCGCCCCACTGCCACCTCGGCGCCCCCCTCTCAGTGGGTGACAGATACTGCAACATTAAGAGGCCATATGCTCACCAGAGGCTGCTGCACTACGGGGCGTCAATTAGTCCCAACACACATCTGCTCTCCCACAGACACACACACACACACACACACACACACACACACACACACAACCTGCTCAAGACAATTTTCAGTTGAAAACCTCCCAAGTTGGACTCTAACACAATTAACTTCAGAGGAGACTTCACATAAACTCATTTGCTCAGGACAACATCTGGAAGGAGCTGATGGAGGCTCAGGATTAGCAGTGGTCTAACGTTTGTGTGGCGTTGCAGCGCCCCCCCCCCCCCCGGAGAGCTGCAGCCTCTGTCGGGGGCCGCCAAGTTATCACCAACACCATCTCAGTGCTGGCAGACAGCTACACCGTGGAACAGGCTGAACACATCCCATTATAGAGCGGGCCGCCGACAACTGCACCTGTCGAGATAACACACACAACTCCAGGCTACAGGGATGCTGGTGAGGCATGGGGGGGGCGCACAATGCAGAGGGGATGCAGGGACACACACACACACACACTCACGCACAGGCTTTATCTGATGTGAACATGCAGATGTCCTCTGCTGTTTTACTGGATAAAATGGCCCTGATTTTTTTTTGGCCGACGTAGGCACCGCAAAGCGGAAACACACATATCACAGTAAAACACATCAATTCCTGGAGATAACAGAGCTCCTGATAGTTGCACTGGGGAACCTGCGACATGAAAAGTTTGCGTACGTATTTCTCTTATCCCCCCCCCCCCCCCCCCCCCCCCCACACACACACACACACACACACACACACACACACACACACACACACACACCTTCCATTGCTGATGACAGCACAGGATGAGGACGTGCAGCTTCAGCACTCCTTCCAGGTATACTCACACACACACACACACACACACACACACACAAAAATCAAATCAGCTTCATTTGTGGAGCGCCAAATCATAACAAAGTTACATCAAGGCACTTTACATGTAGAACAGGTCCAGACCAAACTCTTCATAAAATGATTTAAAGATATCCAACAGATCCCCCCATGAGCAAGCACTGTGTGACAGTCACACAGTGCGCGCACACAACACGCACACACAGTCCAACACTGACAGCACATCCAGTGTCTGGACCTCCATCAGGGGGTCTAAAGGGCCAGCTTTACTTATTCCTCGACATAATGCTCTCCACAACAGCATGGAGTAACCATGGCAACAACTGAGGAACAACAAAGCACATAAAGGGGCATATTTGATTGGATGCTGTCGGATCATCAAACCTGATAATGCTCGTGCGGAGAAAGACAGCTGCTGGGTGCTTTAGCAGCAGCCTCATGAGTGTTGACAACCTGCAGCGACAAGGTGCTGATAAACACTCCGGCATGTGAGACTTCACGCTTCCAGCTGCTAATTTATTAACCTGACGGCCTTCAAATATTCAAATCATCGGCATCAAATTTTAACGGACGCCCCGGTGACAACAGAAACTCCACCCTGTTCACCTGCAGAAACTTGCAGCCCATAATCGATTATTTATGAATTTGTTTCAAACGAAAAAGTGGAAATATAATCAACTTTTTCTCTATATCACCGACAATCACAACAAAAAGCCAAAAGTTGCGCTCGAAAAGTTTGAAAATTTTCAACAACAACAAAAAAATTCAGCAGGCCGATTGATCAATATATAAAATAACATTTTGACGGCTTGTTCAGCTTAAGTACTGAGTTCAGTTTAGTTGGACGTGTTCAGTATGTGTGTGGGGAAGAAACTAAATAGCTAATATCAGTCTCAATTGCGTTTCTGATTTATTAGCAGATTTAATGTATTCACAAATTGATGACGACTGATTAAAACGACGAGAAATCTGTCTTTTCTATTAAAATCGAAATTGGTTTGACGTGGGAATACTACAAATATATCATTATTCAGATACATGGCGGATGCAAAAAGGAGCGGATGTGTAGTAATAGAAGCCTTCTCACACACAGACACACACCAATGCAGCCTGTAGAAATCGCAGCAGGTACATCAGCATGGTGTGATGTGTGTGAAGGTGGCGTGATAACCTGCGGTCTGGCTGCCTCGGGCCCCTCAGAGCTGAGGCGGCTCTCTGCAGCCAGCAGGATGTCCAGACAGGGGGCACAGCGCCTGGTCTCATTGATCCCAGCTTTCAGAAGTGCAAACCTTCAGCCGCAGCACTGAGTCATCTTTTCTGTTCATGTGTTATCTGTTTAAATATATATAAAGGTGTGTGTGTGTGTGTGTGTGTGTGTGTGTGTGTGTGTGTGTGTGAGAGAGAGAGTCAGCAGGCAGAGTGGACGTCAATCATCTAAATAGCGTTTGGCTTTGACCTAAAGCCCTGACAAAAACACACACCCCAATTTTTTTTTTTTTTTTTTGTTGTGTCATTCTGTTGGACACACTTTGGCATAGACGACAACACACACTCCCCGTCAGCAAACACACACACACACACACCACTACTGACCGGAGACGGTGAATTAAGCTTAAACTTCGTGTTGAGGGAGCAGGAAGCAGCAGTTTTTTGTTTTTCTCTTTGGCCCAGTGAATATGATTTTTTTTTCCCCCCGAGCTTCAGTGCCATATATTGGCTGACTAGACTCCTGCTGGAAGTCAGACAAACAGCTTCACCTTCGAGCCCAGCTTTGATGGAAACCAGGAAGGTGGGGGGGTGAAAAACAGGGATCAATAAGCAAGACAGAGAAAAAAAAAAGAATAAAGCAAAAAACTAAAATAAAATAAATAAAACATAAAAAGCGAGATGAAGGGAAAACTTGGGGGCGCGGTAATGAGGCATCAGTAAAATTCATAAGTAGAATTTTTACTATCCCGTCGCACAAAATGACCATAATACATCAGAGGCAGCTGATCGATACCGGTGACTGGATGGTTATTTTTTGCCAAATGCTGAGGCTTCATCTTTCAAACCTTCTGAATAAAACACCCATTAGTTGATTTAACACCACTGTAAAGTGTTACTCTAATTAGGATTAAGGTGAGCTGCGGCAAAGCGATTTCGAAGTGGCTCTAATCTGTTTCTTCAGAAATTATTGGCGTGAGGAGTGACTTGGATTTTTTTTTTTTTTTTTTTTTTACTTTGTTGAAGGGGTGAGATTTATCCCATTAATTGGATTTAGTCAGATGGTTTTGCTTTTTTTTTTTGGATCTCGCCGACATTTGCCAGAAATTCTGTTCAAGTTGACGTTTTCAGAGATGAGAATCACAACCTGGATTCATGAAATAACAGAACTTAATTTTTTATTTGAAATTATTAAAAAAGCGTGTGTTGTGTTAATGCAAATTTTAGCTATGATGCTTTAGCAAATTGTATAAATAGGTCCTTTAATGCAGAATGAGGAAAAATCGAAAGAGCGTTCATACTGAGGAGCTCAGACTGGATCAGGACGATGTCACCGCCGATAAAGAAGCAGGAGGATGTAATGAAATATGGAGTCTCCGACAGGAAGAGCTGTGTGTGTGAGTGTGTCTGTGAGAGTGTGTCAGCGATGACAGGAAGTGAGCCAGTGGTGGCCTCACTGCCGGTGACGGCTGTCAGATGGGAGATCCATCTGGGTGATTAGCTGCTGGATGGGCTGACTTTCCTCCGGGACAGATCGATCCGTGCTGGCCCCTGAGATGACAACTCCCAGCCCAATCAAAGATCTGTGTGTGTGTGTGTGTGTGTGTGTGTGTGTGTGTGTGTGTGAGAGAGAGAGAGTGAGGGAATAACATAAATGTTGCAAAATACAATTTGTTCCAGTCTATTTCTTTTTAACTTCTCAGCTACACTAAGAAGCAAAGAATGGACAGAGGCACTCGAATGATGAATCAGATGTGGTGGTTTTAAATCTTTCCACATTAAACTCAGGATATAGAAGTGTTCAGTTTCTTGCTCTGACTCTACCAGCCAGTTCTCAGCTGACACCTCCACCTCTATCTTCTTCCCCTCCGTCCTTGACCAACTGCAATATGGCCTGCATCAAAGCGGGATCATTCGTCGGAATCACTTGGGTTTAGCCTTTTTTTTTAAATCCCAGCTCAGGGAGCTTTCCCTGGATGTGCCCCCTGACAGAGCTGCCCCTCACTGCATCTGTGATCAGACCATCTAGCTGCTTCGCTTCCTGATTTCAGGCCACATTAGTATCTATTCACACTTGTCATCTGACCAGGAAACCTCCAGTGACATAATCCTCAGCCCATTCGCGATTCGTCACACCAGCTGGCTCTCTGCGAGCACCTAAAGATACGAAGGAACACGCCTCTTTTGCTGGAGCCCGCCCCACCAACCAGGAAAAAAAAAAAAAAAAGTTTATGAGGGTGGAAACATAAGTTTGACGTGCAAAATACTTTTCTTCAGTGTTCTGCGTTCTCAGCACACCCCCCCCCCACCACCAAACAAACAAACGAACGACAAAAAAAAAACAAAAAAAAAAAAAACTGCTGTTGTATCTTTTTTGCTACATGGATGTTATATTTCCTCCGGGTTGACACCTTGTTCTTGAACGTGTGCATATTTTGATTCCTGGAGATAAATCGATAGAGAAATTATTCAGATAAGCACTTTGCTGTTTTCCGAGCATCCCCAAGCCCTGAATCTTCGTCATTGTCTGGTTAGTGTACTCTTTTTATGCAGCACCTTTATCTTATTGTGAACACGAGGACGCCGGGACTGATTTTCCTTTGCTCGCTGCAGCACCCCCCCTCAAAACACCCATGTCTATCTCAATGAAGCTGCTTTTTCAATCTTTGCTCAATATATCACAATTAGTGTTTCGCTCGGGCTGAAACAGTTACCCTGACAACAAACTCTCCACGCACTTAGCAGAGCACTTTAAGTACTTCTTAGTGAAAAACTGTCAGTGGGGTTAGAAACTAACTGTGGCGGGGCTCAGGTCAAGAAGCAGGAGGTGGAGGAGGATTGTGGGTAGTTGTACAAATGGCTGCCACACTTCCCTCCCTCTGTCCTCTTCAATCTCTTTACCTGCTCACAGCATCAACATATCTATTCGACAACCCCCCCACCTGCCACAAATTCCCTCCTGCGCCCTTGAAAGCAGAACGTCTAACGGCTGTCAGGAGGAGGGCGTTCCGGTTGCATAACGACAGTCAGCGTGAGTGCGTTGGCGAAGTCGGCGACTGAAGTCTCAGCAAGCCACTTTATCAGATTGATCTTTCTGCTAAGTTTTGGTGAAATAAATAAAATAGTCGGCCGGGCTTAGTTTCCAAAGCAAAAGAAAAGAACATAAGAGAGACAGGCAGACAAGGCGGCACCTTTAGGTTAAAATAAAAACATAGAAAAGTAGCTGCAATGGCAAAACGATAAAAATTTCCAGAAGCTGTTCTTGGGAGTAAATTTCAACAAAAGAAGAAGACTGACATGTACAAAGATGAATTAACAGGTCGATGTTCCTTCCTTTGGGGGTTGATGGATAAACTGGAAGGGGATGCTCTACACTTTACCTGAAAACTATTTCTTCAAAAGGAAGGCCTGAGGCACAAGTTTCCTCATGGTGTATTCAATAAAAGCTCAGTATATGAAATCATCTGACGCTGTCCTGAAATCAGTGACATCTAACACCCCTCTTTGATCTAATTTAGTCTTTTAATACTGCCTTTCCGTTGCGCTGCACTTCCAACTCCAGAGACGAGTGAGACTGACACTTAATACTGCAGGGCTTCATTTGTTACCATCCAATAACCAGACCTGCATCGTAGCGTTCATTAAATCACTAATTAAAACACCCATAGTCGCTGCAAAGAGTTTACAGATTATCTTTCCATCAGTTTAATTAGGCAAGCTGCTATTTGCTGCGGTGCTCTTTGTAATTTCATTTGATTAAGGTGCGAATTAATAGATGAACCTGCGCTGAGAATATGTGGAGGTTTGGGAACGTGTATGCTCCATTTCCAAGCTCGATGGATTCTTCATCAAAAGGAGAGCTAAACTTTTATTTCATGTCTAAATGGCAGCTATTTGAGAGTGAAATGGAAGTGCTGCATAATTGGATCTGACTTAATTAAAGGAAAATGTGAAAAGAGGAGCAAATATGAATATGAAAACAATTTTCATGTCTTTATGCTTAATGTGATGCTAAAGTCTGGAGGGATAGCTTAGCTTAGCATATAATACAACTGTTGTAAATCCCAAATTAGCCCTTTTTTATTGTATTAAAACAACACAATACAGCTTTAATGGATTTAAACTATGTATGAATTATACTTTGCTGTTAATATAGTTCTAACTCGAATCAACGAGTGATTCTGACTGATTTCTTTTTTTTTTTTTTTTTTTTTTCCCCAGAGCAATGCATCCATAAATAAAAGGACATTGACTGTGCTGGAGTCCTCAGAGAGGAAAACCCGAGGCAGCTCCAACTCCAGGACATCACATGTAAGACAAAGAAAATAGAAAATTTGGAGAGTATTGTGGAAAGAGGTATCCCGCAAAGCCCATTATTGCATCCCCTGTTATTTTTTAGCAATAAACAGCTGTTTTCTGGCATAGGGTCTATTTTTACAGCGATATCTTTTCCGTCCAACGGAAAACCCAGACAGGTTAACCTCTAACTCTTCTCACCTTCAAGACTTTTATTCGTTTCAACAGCAAAAGGTCTGATTTTCACAAGAGCATGAACCGTTGATGTTTGTGCTCTGATGCATTCGGGGGAACAAACAGAAAGGTCCTGGGAATGCTGGATAAAACAGTTTCTATTATCCGACTGGATGCAGAGTGAATGCAAACTGCGGCGGCCTCGCTCCGGGAGAACACGAGCATGAGAAAGTCACAGAAAGTGCTGATGTTTTCCACCGCGCGCGAAACAAATCTGACGTTGAACTTAACCGAACATAACGGTGAACGTAAATCATGAGACTGTAACAGTGATATTTCCACCCGGATGAAGGTGGCTGATCACTACATTGTCTTTCTGCCATGATTCATTCTGCCGGGCCTCAGAGGAAGAAATGCCAGTGCTTTGACTGTCAGCTTTTACAGCTGGGAGTTAAGGACCTGCTATCCGTTTAAAGACTACGGTGCTACAATGCGCATTTGTATCACGCCCTCCTTGTTGTTTTAGAGCCTGCCAAGACTTTATGGGCCATACATCAGCCGCATCAGGTTGTGCATCGGAAAGAGCTGCTTCCCGCTGGAGAAAGGTCACGCCTGAATTTATTTAACTGCGAGTGAGAGAGAGAGCAGACGGCGACACGCAGAGAAAAACATTATTAAATGACAGAACAAGATATGGCTGTATTAAGTATTCAGATAAGATCTAAAGAAACACCTTGAATGCAAATCGCGTTAATTCTGTGTATTAAGTTCACAGAAGCGGTGAAATCAGCGGATTCTTGACTTCTCTAATGAGAAAGTGAGCAATAGCAGCAAACAGTCGGTGTCTCCCAGCACGCTTAATCCACTAACGTCTGTTATGGACAGCATCAGCTCTCACAAGGAAAGGAGCCACTGTTGGCGTAAAACACCTGATTACACCATTTACTGCGAGGCCGGTGCACACACAAACACACAACGCCGGGGCGTGAAGCCCAGAAAACACAATTAATTAATTAAAGCACTTTCACGATTCAAATTGAGGACAATTTTGCTGCAGATACTGTCCTCTCCACACAGATGGTCTATCTCTTCGAAAAGTACTTAAGGCTCATGTGTCAACTCTTTATCTACGGCTTTCATTTCTTATTCGGTGCCGTTTAATCGGCACTCGTGCGCTGAGCTTTTGCGCTGTTGTTAACACCAGGTTTTTTTTCGAAATGTCACGTGTCGTTTCCTTTTATGTGTGGTTGTTGCTACGGTTTTGCTCCCAGCCAGCTGGTTTTAACAAATGTCATGAGCTCAGCTATATTGCGCTGATGCGGCGATATTAAGGTGTCATTTTAAAGTCACGATCATAAACACTCGTATTATCACTCACCCGAACTCCCTAAATCCCTATGATGGCTTTACCTCTTTTAAATGATATGCAAGATATAATTACTTCAACATTACTGATCTTGCCTTAATGACAAAGGCAGGGGCTCAGCAAGCCGGGGGATATTCGTCTCTTTTGGGGTGTTTGCACGTGTATATTCAAGTTAATTCTGGGATCTTGCACAGGCGACAAACAGCTAACAGCTAAAATTTGCTTATCACATCGCTCTGGACTCAGCTCTATTGTCAGTCTATTGTCAAGTCTGAAGCTTCAGGCAGAGCGTCACGTCCATGTGGACTGCCTGTGTGGGCATGTTGAGGCAACAAAGTCCAGGCTGGACAGACTCCAGAGCTCATTTCCAACCAAACAAACAGCACCAACTGATTTCAACAGGAGTTTAAAGATCTGCCACCCAGATGGAACTGAAGCATACACACAACCCCACCCCACCCCCCAAAAAAAAAAAAAAAAAAAAGCCAGCGCCGATCTGCGCCGCTTACTGATATTCTGTGATGCAACATTGATCAAAACTGATATTTCCTCTGTGACTCTGTGCTTCACTCAGTCCTCCCACTGTGATCTGCAGCTCCGCTCTTGGCTGTTTCTGACAGCTGTCATTCCCAGAGTAGACTGGCTTTATCGCTGCTTCCTATGCAGAGGAATTAAAAAAAAACAAAAAAACACACACACACAGAGCAAACTTTTCATGTATCTTTTGGTGAATGGCAAACTACCAGCTGACTGGAATTGAGGATATGGAATCAACACTGAAATGTGCGCTGTGACAGACTTTTAAAGGCAGACTGAGCTTTTGAAATTATTGCCAAAGTAAATATTTTGATGTCAGTGTCATTCTTGGCTGCATGATGTTGGATTTGTGGAGGGAATTCTTGCAAGCTGAAGGAAAAAAACAAAAACAAAAAAAAACAAACAAATGAACTGAAGATTTTCATCCAAAGCTAACCACGAGAAGTATGACGCCAAAGATGTGAATCAGAACAATTTCTTACACTTTCCACCTTCGAGGCGAATGTATAAATGCCCGCTCTTGTTTTGTTTTTCTTTCCATCATTATCCATATTACCTTACCTTCCCAGAGTGCTGTTTGGGTATGATTAGTCACAGCAGAAGTAAACACTGACCGACTCTGTGTTTGTACAAATTGTTAAATTACATCCAGGTCTGGGGTCACATGCTGCTCAGTTCTGTTACCTGTAGAACAAATCTACTTTCGTGTGAAACGTTGATTTTTAAGTTCTCATAAAAGCCTGTTAACATAATTCCACCCACATATTGACTTTAACCTTCATCATCAGTAATTACCTTGTCGGAGACATTTGCGTTCGTTCTGTGCTGGATGTAGGCGTTCCGGATTAAAGGCACAAAAAAAAAAAAACAAAACAAAAAAAAAAACGGGAACTATGCTCATGTCAATGTGAAGCACTGACACAAATTGTCCAAAATGGCAACTTGATCAATTAAATTTTATTAAGAGATTTTGTTTTTGTGCGTGCACTTGTTGCCAGTGTGAGACACACAGCAAGACGAGAGTTATGAGCTTTAAAAGACGAGAGACGTGTTTATTTGGAGCCAGCGGTGGGGGGTCAAGAGTCATCTTGGCTCCCCTCATTCAGCTCTTCGACAGAGCCCACGTTTGACTTGTCAGGCGGCGTACGCAGGGACGACACAGCGGTGATATGCAGACTGTGATTAACACTTGTGATATCCACCGCAACTACACAGCTCTGTTGTCGTTCCTGCTTTTCGCCGTGTTTGCATTGAGATTTAAGATAAGATGAAATTTTAATGATCCCCATGTGGAAAAATGGGTCGATGGAGCCGCAAACGGTGAAAACGCTCAAAGAAGGCGCAGAGAACTGTAGCGTACAAAGAGCAAAAAGCAGGTCTTATAAATATATGGCAGCAATAAGTTCAATATTAGAAGACTGTGGAAGAAGGAACTGCGTGCGAGTGAAGAACGGCAGGAATGAACATATATCTGTCTGCACGTGAAAATGAAAATAAGTCGTAAGAACATAAAACTGGAGTTCAAATAAAGTAGCTGCATTGCTGAATGAAACAATAAAACTAAAGTGAGCTAGTTTAATGTGTTTACATCAGAATCTGTGGGAGGGAGAGACCAAGGGAGAAAACACATGCCATATGTCTTATATCTTACAGGATAAATGGATGCATTTTTATCTGGCAACCTGCGTCAACTATGTGTATTAATGATTGATATCAAACACCAACTGTGTGAAACTGCAGCTGCCCGACGAATGTTTGAAGTCGCTCTAACAGAAGTTGACTTTAACGATTGGCTCTCAGTGTTTAATGTGACGGTGACACCGTGGAGATGGTGTTCCTCGCCCGTTTCCCCTCATCACCAAGTTGCCAGGCATTCAAACTCTACCCAAACTGCCGCAACGCAAAAGCTGAGTTCAAAGACGCTGTGGGAACATTTTAATTGAAAGCCATGTCCACGGCTTTGGTTTCTCACATATAATCAACCTTCAGTGAACATGATTTCTTGGAAAAGGAAAATCTCTACAGAACAAAAAAGGAATAAATAATAATAAAAAAAATAAAAATAGCCTTGCGGTGAATGCTGTCGCTGCGATTCTGTTCTAAACAATAAAAGCATGTAAGTACAGACTGCTCATCGGCAGATCTCCAGAAACGTGGAGTAAAGGTCAGAAACTCTGATTACAATGAGATCATGAAGAAAGAAACTACGCTGCACAATGTTAATGTGAGAACGCGCTGAGGTCTGAAGCTCTTACGCTGACGGGGGGGGGGGAAACAAACAAACAAAAAAAAAAAAAAACAACGAAAAAACCCACAAAAATTAATCAAACTCTGATCCGTGGTGCCGCTCCTCAGTAATGGATTTATTAATTTCCGCAAGCTGATTCATGCAAATCGGGGGGTTAATTATTTCTCTATCTAAATTAGAGCCGGAGCATCCACTGGAAGTGGAATTGCCAAACTATTGAAGTGTTTGGACTAATGGTTAAATAAGACAAGCATTACTCAAGAAAATAATAGCTACATTTGTCGATAATGACGATCATTAGCCTTATTGCAGCCTTAATTCAAAACAAAGGAAGGCCGGGTTAGAATACCATCACGGTGAACATCGCGAACAAACCTTTCCCTGCGCGAATAATTAAACTCAAACATTAAAAATGTTTTCTCGCCACTTTCAATCTACCCTGTGTGAGTGGTTTATCAAGAGCAACTGATTAGTTGAAACTTCCTGCCGTCTGTGTGCAGGCCCAGAGGCTCTGTTTGTTTCCTGCTCTCCTTACAGTTCACTTTCACGCTACCAAGTAGAACCAGATGGACTATCTGTGCTGCTGTTACTCCTCCACAGCGACGACAACACTGAGGGAGAACACAGCAGCCAAAGCAGGCCCTCAGTAATGCCCTCTGGCTTAAAAGACGAGACCCTTCATATGACCCTGAAAAGCTTCTCTCAAGCAAAGATCCAGACAGTCCAGGATTCGCAAACCTGAAAGGAAACAATCTCATCAACAAGCAGAGACGGGGGTTAAGTTAAACAAAAAGCAAACATATCTGCCAGTTTCTGATTCTGGTCTGAACCGACTCCGAGCTGACTGAGTCTCTTTAACCACTTTAGAGTATTTTTACAGTTCAAAATATGTCACGAGGGGATCTTGAATAAAGTTTTCAGACTGGTGCCCAACAAAAAGTCAATTCTTCTGCACGAGCCTGAACAGATTTTGTGCTCATTTCCATTACAGATTGGCCAAGAAGACAGTATTGATAAAGAAACAGGAGGACAATGGGCCCTTTAAAGAGAATCGACTGCTTTGGTGTTTTTAAAATGACTTTTATGCACAAATTACATCTTCGATCAGGCTCAGTCACCTTCAAACTCCCTCAGACGAACGTTTTAGTTTATTTACTATTTTTTTGATGTGATGCTACATCATATCTAGAGTAATGCACAAAAACATGTAAACATTAATAAATCCTGGTATTTTCAGAGTGTGTATGTTTGCTGAAAGGTAAAAAAAAAAAAAAAAAAAAAAAAAGCAAACATATGTAGAAATGCCGAAGATAAGGAGCCCAGTGTGTGCAGACATGGATATGTGCCTCACCTTATCACGCCCCTCACACTGACAAACCTGCAGAAATGACTGCACTTTGGAGCTTGTTCTCACTATCGCCGCCCTAATCTGGATGTTATTCATGTGGGGAAGAGGCCGGGGACTCGAGATAATCATAAGCGATGATGTTGAGCGATTCGCCGAGGCAGTCGCCACGTTTCGCGCCATTATTTGCTCTCGTTGCTGACGAGCTCCTTTCACGTCTCGTTGCGTGACAGCTTTTTCAAATTTAGATGAACTTGAAACACGCCATCAGGCGGTCTGCGGATGTCGAGCACTTCGGCAACTCAAACGATTGACAGTGATGCAAAACACAAAGGTAATTATGGTTCCTAATGCGGGACCAATTAGTTCGACCCATCGAGCTGCACTGCTCCAAATCTGCAATTAGTTTTAATTACATGATAGAGGTATGGATAGTCGCAGGAGAGGGAGAGACCAAGAGCACATGCTTATCCTGAAAAGGTTTTCATCTCTGCAAATGCTCCAAATCGATATGGGTTCAAATCAGGAAAACATTCAAACAATACCACCGTCCTCCTGCCATCATGGGAAACTAAGAGAAGGAGACGGGGAGGCCGATAATATATAAATACATTATTAGATTCATTTCATTTTCAAGCGCTTATCCACCGACCAATTCCACCAAGCACCTCGGGCAAAGGTTCACGCTGCACAGGTCGCCAGAGCCAACACACAGAGACAAGCGACCATTCACACTCTCACGGGCCGTTTAGAGTCGCCAATGAACCGAGAAGTGGATGTCTTTGGACTGTGGGAGGAAAACCACTTCAGAGAAGCGCCGACCCCGTCTCCGTCAATATCACTCAGTTTTTCCCCAAAACAGCGAGGTTTGTTCCTTCCTAAGTCTTTTAGGAAGTCTTCAAATTTCCATTTGCGCTCTTTTGCGGCCATAAAAGCAGCGTTGGCTCTCTTTTGACTTGTTTTCAGAGCGTTTTGAGTCGAAAAGGCCTTTTCAAGACTGCGTCAGTGCTTACAGAGCTGCTTGCTCGCACCTCTGCGTACAGTTTGGAGGTCTGGCCTGAGTCCGAATTTTGGTGACGGTGGAGTCACAACCTTGTCCATGCTGAGCCCTCATTGAACGCTGCCTGAGGCAGGATGTATTTCCTCGGGTTGGCTTCACCTGGGTTTCACCAAGAGGAAGGATGAGGCCGACCATACATACCACATATAACTCAGGTTATATGTGGATGTTCACATCCCGACTCTGACTCATTTCATATACATTCACATGGGACATTTTGTTGTTCTGTCACAGGTTTCTACCATTTTTTTTATTATTATTATTATTGCAGAACCTAAAGGCAGATTATACGCAACAGTGCTGCAATATTCAAAACTGATCCAAAGCAAAGGCAAACTGCTGGTCACAAGCAGTACTATCAGGAGAGCTGTCTCACTTTGTCAATATTTACAGGCCATAGTTTGATCTCTACTCCGACTAAAAGTTTGTCTCTTCCGTAATGAGATTTGTTCGGCTGATTCTTCATCTCCCGCACATTAGGTGAGAACTGGGGGCCGAGCAAAGGCGAGCAAATCGGGCCTAGATCTGAACCGAGACGCAATAATGAGAATGTTTTCGCAGGCTCCTCTGCAGGAAAGCCTAATGCCCTGTCTGTAATCTCCTGTGCAGTAATGACTGAGCCGCCACTCACTCGCACTACTTCCTGAAAGATACACACAAAGATATGGAAACAAACAGACAAATAGTGTTGCGCAAAGCGTTTTCATTATGCTCCTCTTTGCCCCACATACACTAATGGCCAATTATTTCTGCAGAAGTAATGCAAGTGTTGTTTTTTTATTTTGTTTATTTTTTTTGCCGTGAAACCCAGCAGACTTTGTCCTGTGAACTGTTGCTTCGTGAGGGACTTGCGTATGCCAGGAGAAATACTCCAGCAGCAGCCGGAGGGGGCGGGGGGTTCATCCTCTACAGCTCACTGCAGAGTTGACATTTGTAGGACCTAAGAAAGTATAAAAGTGTATTTCTTAATCCCTTTACATCGGCGCAGGTTTTCACTCTGGTTCTTGCTTGGTGAGAGTGCATTGTTCCCTCAGAAATGTATTACAACACTGACAAAGTCTGGGGAAAGTACAGCCAAAGCCTGTGGCATTAAAATTAAAACCAATAACAGAAATTGTTGCGGGTCAGCTCCGGAGCAGATGATCCTTTGTCTCTTTGGACAGTTGCTGTACGAACTGACACGGATGTAACAGCACTGAGCCAGAGCAGAAATAACTCAACCAAGACGCAATCCATCGAAATCCAAAGATCAAATTCATGCTATTGAACAATCATTTGCATTAGGTCTGATTTGAACAATTTCCTCAACAATTTTGTGCTCAATTTTTTTTTTTAATGTTCTATCATTATTATATTTCCACAGATTAAATTAATGTCTGAATGTTGTCTGCAGGGTTTCAAAATAAAAGCTACAGTCTGATAAAGTGGAATCATTCTTTAAAGTCGCTGATTATTACTATTATTATTATTATTATATATTTTTTTATGAACTTCTTTCAGCGAACTTGGCAAGAGAGTTTAATTTCCTGCCAAAGTCAAAGCAGTTTTGATGATTTTTGCCAGGCGTTTCATGTTGTGGCTTTGCCTTTGTCTGGTGAAAACTTTAAAGGTGATTTTTGCTAAGCAAGACTTAAAAGTTTGATGTTATAAAGCAGCACTACGAATTTGCACTGTTACGCTTTCATGTTTTTCTGATGTTACAAAGGTTGCCGGTTCATGAATTTAATTTCTAAGCCTCCATTGCATCAAATCGAGCTCCATTGGTTCAGCTTTAGCTTCATACTGTAATTTTATAGAGACTGAATGAAAACACCATTAACTCCTCCCCACGGCAAAAAAAAAAAAAAAAAGAAAGCCCAAACAAACAAAAAACAACAACACAATAAGTGACAGGGATTTCTGGTGTGTATTTGGCTCATTAGCTGCTGAGGTGTTGCGCAAGATGCTTGACTGGTCTTTGAACATTTGGCAGCGTCTGAGTTTGGACGAGCGTCGACATGATGGTGACATCAAAGGGAATATATGAGAAGCTGAGAGTTACGCTACGCCATATTGAGGTGACAGAGCCTCCAGCTCGCACACAAAAACTCACACACACACTGCTCCCATTAAAGTGTTTTTTGTGTGTGTGTCTCATAGAAAGAGGATAAGAAAAAGAAAAGAGGATTTGAGTATTTTGTTTCTGTGGGATAGGCTATGCGTTTTGTTTTTTCTGATGTTTCCGGCCCGTGTTCTGAGAGTGTGTCAGACTTCTCTCTGCTTCTGCTGTATGAGAGATGTCAATGTGAACGCTGCTGCATGGTCTGTTTAAAACAAGCCAATAGTAGTTTTCCACCATTGTTCAGCCAAAAATACTGAATTATTTCCTACTTCCTTTAGCTTTTTATAGACAGGGAAGCTCTGGGAGCAGGGGACTGCGAGAGTAGACACAATGGGCTATAATAACCACACTTCTGAAACCGTTACCCTGATTCGCAATTATGATAAAGTAGTAGTTAAAACTTCACCAGCGAGGTGGCGACACTCACTGATTCACGAGTGGTCTTGTTAGCATAATGGAGAATTAGATTTTGAACTATAAGGTGACTCACAAAAGAAGACAATGGAGAGAAGAGACGGATGTGCGTGTTCGGCGATGGAAATATCACACTGCTGGGTGAAACTCCCGAAGAAAAGAAAGTGTCACACACAAGATTGCGACCTCAGCTGGTAAAATAAATAAATAAATAAATAAATTCTCTTGTAAAACTAACAGTCTCCTGTGAATGCCCTTGCTTGTTTTTTCTTTTTTGTGTGTGTGTTCGTGTGATTTCTAGCTGCTGCATGTTTCCTACAAGGACATCCCTGCTGTCTGTTTATCAGTGCGAGAAGAGAAAAACACAATCCAGCAGAGGTAGGAGCGCTCTGCATGGAGGCTAAGACTGACACCTGCACTCCTGAACTCCTGATTCTCTGCCTCGCTCAGACAGAAGGCCACTATCGCACGCTCGCTCTTCGCCTCGCTCCTGTAATTGAAGCACAAAGGCACATGAGCCATTTCTGGATTCGCGCATTTATGTAAATACACAGGATTGATCTGGTGGATGCAAGGAGGTTAATTTTTGCAGCCGACTTGCAAAAAGCTGTGAGTTCAAATAGCAAAAAAACAACCGCTGATCATCCTCAGCCCTTTAAGAACTGAATAATTTGGACCACTGATGGATTCAACTGGGTAAAGCTGGTCAACATGAACCAAGTTCCCACAGAAAATGCCTTAATGACTCCTAATTATCTTTGGCGCCAGGTGAGACGGATTAATCCTTGGCATTCTAACTATGAATATTGAGCAAATATCATGATCGACAACTTCCTGCAGGGGGGGAATTTAAATCCTCCGGCAGGTGTGAATAAGAAATGTGTGAGATGAAGTTCACTCCCACACACACAGAGCAGTTTAAAGGTCCTGTGAAATATAAATATCTATACAGAGATTTGCTCAATTACAAAGCCAGTTGTTCCTGCTCGTGGATGTTTTAAAATCTGAGATGTGACCGAGATGTCATGAACTAAATATTACGCCGTCGCCTCCATCCTGTAAAATCTTATTTCTCAGGTGTGTTGCGGCCCCAATGTGAGCCAAATATACTTGAAGTGACATATCTTATTCTGAATCCGACGACAATGACGTTGGTTCTTGTTTGCTTCGGTTATCAGGTCAAGTGCAATCAAACCCGCACTTAAATTCACCGCATGAAACTGATGAGCCAAATTTAGCGCTAAATAAATTAAAGAACGCCTCCAAATGAGCAAAGTCTCTCCAAACGTCATGTTTCTAATTGGTCTTTTTGGTGAGAAATATGTTAAAAACGAGGCGTTCGGGAGCTGCAGGTACACCTGAAAACACACTAACAAGGTAACATTTACAACTAAATCCCCGCTTCTTGCCAAAGTCTCCGAGTGTCTTAATTTTTGTGCTGCACCTCGGCTTGTTGTACAAGCCGATAAACATTCAGCAGGGAAGCTAATGTCAGTTTGCAGGCTAATTAGCTCATTAGCCGCTCAGCTGCAGCACATTAGGCAGCATGTAATTGTACCTGGAAACGTCTCTTTGGTCCATTCAGATGTTTGAGTCCATCCCCTCTGCCTGCCAGTAAATGTCAATCAACAAGAGACACGCCCTCTAGCTGCTCTGATAAAAAAAAAATATATATATATATATATATATTAATCATTTATAAAAAAAACAAAAACACTGACTTTTCTTAAAGAAACAGAAATATAGGTAATGAAGGGATTTGATTGATGAAAGCTTCTTTTGTGGGCTTTCGTTGTTCAGAGGAGGTGGACAGACAGTTGGCTGTGTGTTCAATCACTCAGCATGTCCACCATTCCACAGAGAAGGTGAGGTGATTTGGTTTCTTTCAGCACAAGAGTGCAAAATAAACCTGAGACCCTGTTGCGGCTGACTCGGGGTCAGAGGTCACTGTGAGAGCGTGCTCTGACACAACAGGTCAGAGGTTACTATGAAGCAGAGACCTGATGCCACTGCCCTAAATCCTGAGGCCATTAGACACAACGGGCGTTCAGCTGATATTTTTGGAGCAGGGATTGATAACCTCTGACTTTGAATGGTCACGAACAAAGGGCTCGCTGTTCCCAGAGCCTGGAGATCCTCACGTTTCCCCGCTTCGCCAGACTTGAGGCGACATCCAGCATGAACACTGTATTTCTGGGTTGAATTGTGAATCCTTTCTGCATCACTGATGAGAAATTCCCGAACACTTGTGTCACCCAATGCCAGTGACAAGCCAAGAAAGAGCATTAACCAGTCCTCATGTTGACGCGCTCTGCTCTTCCACTCTGGAGAAAGTGGTGATGGGCGGGGCCTCATCAGGATGTTCTTTATGAGATAGCGTGAGAGGGGTTTTGGGTGAACTTGTCCCCTTTCAGAAAATGAGCAAGATCTCATCGAGTTGATGACATTTCCACGTAATAAAATGAGCAACGGTTGAGCTCTGTTTGGCTGCTTCTGTTTCACGGTCCTGATGTTGTGCCGCCATGGCTGACTGAGTCACTAAAATAGAACACAGCCACAGTTAATGATTTCATTGACACGTGTGCTTCTCCCACTGTGTCTGTGATGAAAACAGCAGATCGCGTACATGAAAATCATCAACGGCACCTGTGTGGATGCTCTCTCTAACCTCCGGTGGAAGCGCGAGTGAATTATCTCGCACGAGGTGGAGAAATTCCAAAGACAATTACACGCTGTCAAAGATGACAGGCAAACTTTTCCCTCCCAGGGAAATTAGTTACTACTTGAAACCTTTTCAGTGGCTGACTCATTAAAAGCTTACATGACCCTGGATGTAAAGCAGTATATGTTACATGAGCACCGAGTGTGTCCAGGAGAGCCGGCGTGAAATTACACAGGCATAGAAAGGCAGATCATTTTCACTTCTTTTCACCTCGGCTTGTTTTACTCCCTCCTCTCATTTCATGCACAATAACCTTCTTAGATGAAGGGCTTATAGCTGCAGTGATACAACGCATGAACTACTACTGAATATTTTATGGCATTTCCATATTAAATTTTTAATTACATTTTAAATGATATTCAGAGATTCTTTTAATCCATTTACATCAGAATATCCTAATATCATCATCATCATCGCTAAGTTATTTTCATGCAAATATCTCTACCAAGAGCCTTTTGGCAGTAGATTCAAACATGTTTACTCTGCTCTGGGTTGTTGACTGAGTTCAGAAATATGTCAAGAGGATTTTTACTGTCTCTGTGTAGAGAAATAATAACTGAGCGGGGTTTAAATTAAGTAGTTAATGGCTTTTCTCACTGAAATTTTGGTGAGCTAGTGGTTCAAGAATAAGTTGATTTCAACGGTGGCCCTGAGAGCGAAACACAGTGCAACCTAGACAGAACTGCGCCAACAAACAGCAGCAACAAACAGCAGCAACAATTCTGAAAACAACATAGAAATCACTGCAAACAGCACAGACAAAGGAAGTGTGTCCTAGGGGACGCAAAAAAAGTGATGAACCAGGAGAGAAGGTTGAGCGACAGCTGAGAATCTGTGATCTAGGAGATTTCATGTATTTGGTTGTCTGGTGTGTTTTTGCCTGACAATGTGCTGTCATAAAAATGAAAGAGAGCGCCTGTGTTTTGCCAATCTTCATGCGTTTTCGAATCCGCAGTGTTTTGAGCCCTTTGGGCCACTGTGGATTTCTGCATTTTAGACTTATTATGCTCACTCTTTTCACGACAAGCCGTCATGAAAAGAATTTGCAGCATTAAATCTAAAAGGAAAGCACCATTCTTCTTCTCCAGCCCTCCCATTGCCAGGATCACGATCGTGCCTGCTCCCCACAGCTGTTGGCAGAATCAACATTCCTCCCAGACACACGTCGCACATGCACGGCTAGTTTAGCAGAGAATCTATTCATTGTCCTTGTCTGCATGTCAAGTTTCTAAGTGTTATTGTGTGTAGCGTGGCACTAAGTCGCCTTGGGATGGAAGGACCATTTCTATGGAGCGTACTTAGCTTCTCGTGCAGCAGTGCCGTTAAAGGAAAGCTGCACAATGAGTGAGTGGAGGAAATGTAGGCATAAAAAAAAAAATAAAAAGAAGAAGCAGAGAAGGTTAATGTATTTAAATCTAATCAGTCTGCACTGATCTATAAATGAGTGGCTGATTCAGTATCTGTTATTCACAGCTGCCTCTATAAGCATTAAGCAAGTTAGCACTGATTGTAAATCAAAACATTATCGGCATGAAGGAGGACACTTGCAAGGACGGATGAGAGGCAGAGCGGCACCACTTCTTCCCATTGAGCTAAAGGGTGGGGTAATAAAGCTGTCTCCTGCTGAAGGTCACATGTGCGCGCATCAATAATACGCAGGAAAAGTGAGAGGGGGAAGATTTGTCTTGATTTCCTGGCGCCGTCAGATCCGGTTGAACCAAGTCAGCGACGCTTTTTCGCTCCAACTAGGGGAGTTGGAACAAGCGAACGAGTCAAAACGAAGAGGAGAGGATGAAGGGAGGCAGGGGGGATCCTGTATGCTTTGATACCCGGTTATGTCCTTGGGCTTGCCGCCAGTGGAGGGTCCCATGGTAACCCGCTGCAGGGGGAAGGGGAAAAAAAAAAAAAAAGGAGGGTGGATCAGTGAAGCAGCAGCCATCCACAAAAAGGAAGACTAACCCAGAGTTACAGCAGGTAACAGTGAAAAAGGTAAAACCAGCACCGGCCAATTACTTTAATGCACCAAAAACAGCTACCTGCAAGTCATGCTGCCAGCGCACAACACGCACACTGTAATGTCTGCAACAACACACTTCTCCTGGTGGATTTCTATCACAGCTGAACCCAGGAGAGTCGAAAAGATCATGTATCATGCATCAGATGATAAAGTTTACCGGAAACTGTCACCTGCTGCTGCCGAACGTCTCATTCCCCCCCCCCAAGTTTCCTTTTGCGTTTCCAGTTTCCAGTGCGTGTGAATCGTCAGTCCCTTTATCAGAAATTTTTGTTGTCTAAGAGGATACAAACAATAGAAAAATCTGTGCTCACACCTGCCTGAATTATCAGGAGTAATCATTTAGAAATGTGCTAATGAGTGCTGGATTGCTTTTAAGGCTCTTGTGTCTGTGTGTGTGTGTGTGTGTGTGTGTGTGTGTGAAATGCTGTGAAAGGCTCCTAAAGGAAAATCTGCCATCTTGCACAAGGCTGCTTTCTTTTGTGCACCGCGTCAGATGGAAACCATGCATGTCTAAAATGTCAACTTCTCAGTGGCAGCTTTGTTTCTGGCCTTGAGCGCTCTGTGCTTTTGACTCCGTCAGTGGCTTCTGAAATACGTTGCATAAGACCAAAGTTGTGTAAACGTCTTCAACGGGAACAAAATAGTGTCATTACCTCGACAGTGCAGGAGAAATCTCAATTGCTTTGCCCCTTTTGGATGCATAAAAGGCCAAAAATGATCTTTAGGCTGGAGTTTCTGCAGTATAAGTGTCCTGGGCTCCTGGAGAGGAAGATCACCACCGTCCAAGAGGGATCGAATCAAAGCTTATAATTTACAAATTAGTCTTGCTTCATTATTCAGAAGATTGGCAGATCGATCCCTGGGTCCTCCGTTCCTTGGAAGATACTGAACACAGTTTCCCTCTTGTTGCTGTTGCATTCATGTAGGACTGTGGCGAGAGAGTGCTGTCTGAATGTGGCTTGGAGTGTGAAGTGCTACTTCGGTTCAAGCTGTTCCTTTACGTTGAAACGAGCCCGTTGGAGTGGTTCAAGAATCTGGTTATGATGTGTGCTGGGTCTTGATACTCCTGGTAGGAGGCCTGAACATGTTACAGAGCATACATATCTCCCCCCAGGCTGTCTCCCCGCGCCCCCCAGGAGGAGGTGGAAACATCACTGGGGTGAAGAATGACTTGGTCTGAACGAAACGCTTAAGAAGATAAATGTGAGTTTCTGACTCATCTCTGTGTGTGGCAGGTTTGCCGTCTTCACGTGGACCTCGTGCGCTTTCCACAATGAACGAGGATGAAAAGGTGAACAAAACCTTGCTTGCGGCATTTCAGTTCCCCATCCTCACCCCTTTTCCTCCTCCTCCTCCTCCTCCTCCTCCTCTCCGGGCGTTCAGCCCTTGCTGGCGGGGATGGCTCTGGAGCGCCTTTTGCCATTTTCCACCTCTATTACAGCCGGACTCGCGACAGGAGCCCCCACCGCACTGCGCATTTTCAGGTGTCCCCTGAAAGACAAACCTCTTCCCCCGTCGGCACCACATACATTGCGTTTACAGAGTGATCCCACAGCCCAACACCTCAGTGATCTTTCACTCCCTGTCTGAGTCCGCCCCTATCTTCCTGGACAAGCTGTTAGTAATGAGAGTCGGGTCTGAGCCAAACCGTTTGGCTGTGTAATCCCTTTCATAATGCCCTTCACTGAAGGGCCAGGGGTCGTAAATAAACAACAGAGCGAATGGCGTCACAGACGGCCGGGAGGCTGCATCGAGGCAGGCGGATTGTAAATTGCTCTCGCTCAGGAGCAGGGGTTTGGGGTGTGTGTGTGGGGGGGGGGGTACGCTGCTGATGACTGAGCGGGTCACACGGTGCCTCGCTGCAGACTTATTATGCTGAAGGTGTGATGGGCGGGGAGGGAGAGGAGAGTGCCTGAATGGCACAGCTGTCTGGGGGTTATGTTGACTGCTGGACCCTGTGATGATAGGGAGCTCCCGCCGGGAGATGGGGGGGGGCCAGGGGAGGTGTGTGCGTGCGCATGACTGAGTGTGTATATGCGGCCTTATTTGTGTGCGCACGTCCTGGTTGTTGGTCTGTCGGCTGCAGGCATTTCTCCTCCTGTATCTGGGAGACCGGCGGCTTGGTGCACGTTTCACTGCAAGGTCACAGCAGACCTCGTCGCTTCGTATCAAAATGGAGGACAGGAAGGAGGCAGGCAGGTAGGTGGCTGGCTGTATGTGGGGGTGGGAGGAGAGGCAGCGTTGTCTCTGCAGGGGGGGTGTGGAGGCCTGGGGACCTGAGCCCTTGTTGAGTCCTTGAACTCCTCTCTCCTCTGGCTGCTCGCAAACACAAAATAAACGCCGCTTATACAATCCCAGGCAGCAGGCTGAATCCAGCGTTAGATGATGTGTCAGAATCAAACGCTGATGCCTCAAAGGTGTCTACCTGTGTAAGCTGCACACAACATAATTTGAACTGTCGCACCGCTACAACCTTCAACATACATTTTAATGTGACAGCTTGACCTTTAGTTTGGATTTATTAGCCGTAGCTTTGAGTTCAGCATTTTAGTTTGCGGCTACACGGGCTGATATATAGAGACAAAGAAAATTTACTGTGTTTGCATGATGGATTGTGTGACAAAGGAAGTGGGAGAACATATAAGCAAACCCAAATTTATATTTACTATGTTATTTTCTCTCGAGAAGAACATCTCCATGCATATTTCATGATCCTGCACCTCTTTAGTGCCAAGCCAGGAAGTAGTGTGCTCTTGCATTCCTGTCTCAGTTTGCATCACATCACAGACATGAAAGTGACATTTATCTTTTCAGTTTCCGTAACAGTGTTTTTCAGAGCTGCGCTGATTAATCACAATCAGCCGCTGCTGATGTTGCGGTGCCAAAATGGTGTGACATAGTTCTGCTAAGTGTGGCTGATTCTCAGCCAAAGGCGAGTCCACAGCCGTACGATCGAACCAAAAAAAATGGGCAACCGCACGCGGGTGACATCTGGCTCTGATTTCCTCTTCCGGCGCCAGAATTCCACACTGTGCTAACACTCAGCCACAATGTGCCAACTGACTGAAGCCCAGCTTCTTATTCTCTTATTCTGTTTACGACCGAATTCATTTCACGAAAGCTGAAAGAAGAGTGCAGATCCTCCGAACACTATAAAGTAAAAACTTTGGATTGCGATGAACAAAAACCATCAACTTGACACATTTTTACACAATTTTTCACAATTACCATCTGTTCAACTAATAGCAAGCAACTAAACTTCATTACAAATTGTCTACTCCAAAACGAGTATAGTTATCTCTGAGGTGATTTTTCCATTCTCAAGGATCTGTCACTTCAACTACAAGTGAGCCGGCACATGCACACATCTGCCCCTTTACACTGGAATTAGCCCGACAATGACTTTTACATAACGTAACACCAACACAAAGTACTTAGTATGCTGTGCGGCCCACTTCGAGCCACCAGAGATGGCTACAAAGCCTTTACTCCCACGGATAGGAGTGGAGACTGAGCGGAGTGCTTACGTCCAGAGAAACAGACCGGGGCAGAACTTTAAAAAGTTTTCACTTTCTTTTCTTTCCCGGCTCAGTCGAAGCAGCCGAAAAAAAAAAAAAAAAAAAAAAAAAAGAAATGTTCCACAGAATGTAAAAAGCAAATGTCAACATGTTTACCAAGGCGGAGCGAAGAAACAAACGTGGCGGGGGGGGGAGCGTGGACGAGGACGACGCACAAACACACACACACACACACACACACACACACACAGACAGCACTCTCTTTGTCATTCGCTTCATCTTTTCAGTTCATTTTCACCGTACTTTCTGTCTCACTCTGCTCTGTTCTCTCACTTTTTTCAGTTTCTTCTTTTTGCCTCTGCTCTCAAAGAACAGGAGGAAAAAAAATGAAAAATGACCTCATTGATAAAAGGCAGGCATGATAAATGGCCATAGAAAACTCTGCCTTTTGGACCTAGTTCTAATTTTATGCGGCATCAAAACACAATTGTTCCCAAGTACAAGCCCTCACATAGCAGTAAATACATTGCAGGGCATAAAAGCCCCTTTATTAAGTGTTCTGTCAGTGTGTGGAAGGAGGGCCTATTCATCCACACAGACTTTAGCTTTATCAAAGTCATGCATGGTTCAGAGTATGCTATCACCCAGTGAATACCGAAATGACTAAAGGTTTTGGGTTGGAAAGCCTCACAGTCCGCACATCCTGGCTAATTCTGGACATGAAACACAATATTTAGAGGCACAGTATCCGAATCACAGTGTAAATGGAAAATGTGTGGAGAGAGAGAGAGAGAGAGAGAGAGAGAGAGAGACACGGGGTAAATGGTCAAAGCGACAGTGGGCAAAGGAGATTTACAGTGCAGGACAAGCAAAGAATACAAAACGCATCGACTGAAGGCAGCTGCATGAGAAACTTTTTTATTTTCACTGCTTTCACCTTGACACCGTCATCGACCTCAAACATCAGTGTCTCCACCGACGGGTATAAAGTACTGGTACGGTTTATATTCAGTTAAAAGCCGAGTGAGTGGCCCCTTGAGGGTGGCAGGGTTCATTTAAACGCACAAACAACAATTTGACACGGTAGGAGGCCTCTCCTTCCAAAAGTTTGTCCTTTTTGCCTTTTTGGAGTTTTTTGAAACGAAATCGTTGGATTCTCACTCGGAGCCAAAGAGGTTGTCACTGATCAAACTGGAGGTGACAGCTGTTCGAGAAAAGGTCGGCAGATCAATGACAGTCAAAAACCAATTTCATGTCAAACTGGAAAGAAGCTGGTGGGAAGACGAACAAAGGTGTTGGACTGAACCAACAGTGTTGGGTCGACATAAAAATGTTGCCTTCATGATAGAAATAATTATACAAACTTAAAAACGGCTCATTTGAATCGACCCAAAAAAAGATAAGGGGCAGGAAATGGATGGAGGGATGCACGGACCAAAGAAAACTCATTTCTGTTCACTTAAGTTCTTGTTAAAAACCAATACTTTGCTGTCAGAGGTGAGTGTTTGCTCCAAGGTTGATGGTGCTGGAGCTCAATTTCCAGGAAAGAGAAAAAAAAAAAAAAGATGTGAACAGCCTCCTCCGATCCAGTGCCACAACATCTCACCTCGAGTGCAAAGGTGTGTAATGTCTCCTGACAGTCTTCTCCCTGACACACAAACATTTTGCCACTAAGATTGCCAACAACACGTTTGCAGTTTAAGACCTGCCAAATGAAAGACATGTAAATAGCCTGCTGCCCCAGACGGGGGAGCAGGGTGAAATAAAAATCTAAATATTGGGGAAAACAACGCACACTTTCAGACAACCTTTTCCAGAAGGCTCTGAGTGTGTTTTTGGCAGTAGTTAGGTGTGTAATGGGTGAGAAATGCAAGCTCTGGCCTTCATTCCTGCCTTCTCCACCACCTCCACATACATGGCGATTTGCTGCGTGGGTGGGTGTGTTGGTTTGAGACAACAAAAGACAAAAGGAAAAAAAAAAAAAAAAAAACACAAAGCGATAGAGTGAAATACACAGAGCGAGTTTGAAATTCTGCCCGATCATTTAAAAACGGAGTATTCTTCTGAAGAGGGAAGCAAACTGAACCTCAGTTGTGTTCCATCTGATTGGTTTCATGTCTGTTTCAATGTCAACGGACGAAGCAGAGGTTGTTTAAACCGCAGACAACTCATGCCGAAGACCGACTGCTTATGGACGCTCCCTCAAGGATGTGTCAGCCGAAAACTTTAAATTAGCAAAGTGAAATACAACTCGGGGAGAGGGGGGAGATTCACTCCGCCGGTTTCAAAACAGAGGAAGCTCGCGACCTTCACTTTAAATGAAATCTTCATTTGTCAAGAGGTGCTCTGACAGGAAAAGACCGGCTCAAGTAGCCATGTCAACCACTTGACAGAAACATGGCGCTGGTCTGTACTGCGTTGTGTTCCATCAGGTTAAAACCGTCAGTGTCAACAAGGCTTGCTGCATCTCTCACAGATGTTAACCCTGCGAACAGGAAGCAGCCGTGGTTCATCCTCTGGGGCAGATGTGACACACTCATTGACTCATCTCATTGATATTTGTGAGGACTTTTTGATTTACTTGACATGAACCCAGCAAAAAAGTGTTGCTCATGTTGCCCGTTCTGACTGACTAGTAAAAACAATATTTATGTAAAAAAAAAAAAAAAAAATTCATTCATCATTATAAGAACAACAGAAGAACTTTGATTGCATTTCCTTTCTTCTTTTGCTCTGCACTTTGTATTCTGCTTTCACCACCTGTTCAAATCTGTAAAATGTTTCTGACATGCAACTAAAAATACAAGTGTTACGTCCACCTCCACAGATCAGTGAGCTGGACAAAATATGCAGTTTATCCACAGATCAAGAAAGTAGAGAGAGGAAAAACAACGGTAAACACAGTCCATTAAAGCCAAGGCGCTCACTAAATAAATCGACTAAAAAAAACACTAAATAAGTCAGCACATATAGCGGCGTTCGTTTTAATTTGATTACGCTTAAAAACTGTAAAGGTGAACATTTTAAACGATCTGTATTTACTACATTCCCCCTCATTAGTGTTCCACGTGACCAAGTTAACAGAGTAACACATTTGGTGTTTGTCATCTGCGTGGGCAGAAACTAAAAACATTTTTGTCTCCTCTACTTCAATACTCATGAAGAAACCATGAGCGGGAAGCAGCTAACAGGAGCTGCAAGCGCTCCTTCCTGTAACACATGATAAATACTGATGGAAAACAAATAAAACAAACAAAAAGCTAGACAAACGTTAGGCATGCTGGCTTGATGAAAAAGGGCGGGGGGGGGGGGGTGACGTCACCGCAGAGCGTTGCCAGATTGGACAGCATTCCACCTTTTGTCATATTTCCAGATTGAAACAGGGATTTTAATTTTATTTCAGTTCAACTTTACATGGATGAGCAGCACTGCTGCACATCATCAGACTGTGCAGTGATGCTTAAAAGGTCCTGACCTGTTTGCTGTATTTCCATTATGGCGTTGGGCTATTGATAAAAATGAAAAGTAGCAAGGCTGGCAGTTTGGCTGATGCGATTGGCGCTACCCAGACACTCCAACCACCACCCATTAAGAAGTTCAATGAAGGCCTGATCTGCATTTTACTGCTTGACCCTGGTGTGATCTTCCCCGGGTCGATCCAAGATGTGATATGAAATCTTGTATATCAGATGAGGGCGGACGGTGCAGGTGAGGTCCTCTGGGGGAAACTGCAGTGATTCACATGTCAGCCAAGACAAATAAGCGGAGCCTGAATTAATCACCCTTTCATCCTGCGGAGCTCTTGTTTGAGCCAGGACATGCTTTATAAATCAACCGGTGCGTGGCCAAAGAAAGCCTGTGAGATACATCCACGGTTCTCCCGGCTGGTCTTTTCAAAGCTGCAAGACATAATTGTTTGAATCAGGAGCCCCCGTGCTGCTCACCAATTGAAACCAAACCATGGTTCCATTTAATCTGACAAGTATAATCTTCTGAGATTGCCCTTTCCTGCTGTGATGTTTGGATAGCTTATAAAAGACTCACTTCATTGATCTGAAAACACTTTAAGAGGCCCTTTTGTTGTTCCCATGCCATAATCACAAATAGACCATTTGGAATGGAATCACGTCAAACAATGCCAGTCAGTGAGCTAGTCGACCATGTAATAAAGCCTAATAGTTTTATCATTGCTTTGAAATTGTGGTCTGCCTCTTTATTGTGAGTGCGTTGCTGTCTGTTTGTCTGTAAATCTGCCAGCAGCTCCAGTACAGTTTACTCAGAGGAGCTACAGAAACCGCCGCTGTGGAAGCAGTTTAGATTGAAATCAGGAATGTTTCGGCGGAAAGATCCGCCTTCGTTATTATTTTCATGGACAATAAAAGCCTTTAAAGGGGATAAAACACACAGTGGACGTCCTGTTCTGGTCTTCAGTTTAACCTTTCTGTTTCTGTTCTACACAAGAGTCATACTTAGCAGACGAAACAAAATGCCGATGAGGGAAACCAAAGAATTTGGGACGAGCTAACACTGACGCCTTTTGGGGACATGTGCCGGGGAGAAATATTTCTTAGGAGGCTTGCATCAGCCGGGACCTTCAGTTGCAGAGGAGACAAAAGTCCAGGTGTGTGTCACGGCTGTGCTTCATTTATAATTTCTTTTGTGCTGTGTGTCTCCATTGTGGAGCCAAGCTTACTTTCTGATTTCCTAAGAGACACTTTGGAAACCTTTAGAGAGAAATGCAGACAAGACAATTCACTGCAGCTCGTCACAATGCTCATATGAAACATGAGCGTGTTTGGGAGAGATGCTGAATACTGATATTTCACCGTGGGCAAAACAAACGGAGAGAGATTTAATTCAAGGCCAACCAGCTCTGACATCAGAGTTTAAAGTGCCACAAGATGGAGGCGCCATAGATACAAAAAAAAATAAAAAAGGGCCTTCTTGCAAGTTTCATTTAGTCACAAATACACTTGATTAGAGTAGAAATCCATTTAGTAAATCATTAAGTTCGTAGTCATCATTTGCTTTCACCTCCCACTGCCACAAAACTAATTTCCCCTCATGGCAAGCCTTTAGGGTTTACACTCCTAATGACCCACAATAACTCAATTGTGATGGATCAGCCATATATATACATATATACAAACAAACACACATACATACAAGTAAACACACACACTCTACGACAACTAAGCGAAGAGAGCAAAGTTTGTCTGTGAGGCTTCTTCGTGACTCTATAAAACATTGCTCTCCCCCTTATCTCCCAACGTTGTGAAATAAGTCATTGCCCTATGCCCAGCTCTGGCCGATATCTCCCCATGGTTGGCTGCAGTTTGTGCTGAACACTGCAGCTGCAGCGGGGGGGTGTGGGATGGCAAACTGCACGCATGGCAAGCTGCACCCCATCGCGCCTGCACTTCATTTGGGAGGGAAACCGCTCGGCACGAGGGAGGCCCGGGAAAGACGAATGTGGCAGGCGCCGTGATGTATTCATGGGGGGAAAAGATGGAGAAATCGGTTTTGAGACATGATGAAGGGGCTGCTGAGGTGTCTTTGATAAATTATGATGAAGCTATGCAAACAGCGCCTGCAGCTTGGTCTCAAGCGTGTGCTGTTCAATTAACTCGTCACTGTGGCAGCCGACTAAGGTTTGAGCGGGGTGAGCAATGAATCCATCTGTTACTGAAATTCAGACTAATTTGATATGCCATATTATGATGAAATCAAAAGAAATATTTTGAGTTTGATGCAGATAAAAACCTAAATCAATAGCGAATACTGATGATGAGTCTATAATCGAAAGTCTTTCTCTACAGGACCCTTGTTGACACACTAATTAATACGCCCAGCAGCATGACAAAGATACTCTTATATTAAACTGTTACATCTGAATCTGTGTCACATAGCTACTTCACACTGAGAAACTCTGTTGGATACAATTCATCACAGTGTCTCTGTGTAGTTTCTATTTCACTTAGTAGATAAGAAAAAGAAAAAGAAAGCCTCCGAACTTGACAGGAGGAAAAAAAAAAAAAAAAAAAATTATCTCAAGGGCAGATTGAATATTTCAAGTGAATTCTATAAATGAAAGTGCTGGATAAAGCTTTAAATGGATTTCCTTTTAACTGTTTGTGTATATATGTATTCATTCACTCATACATCTTATCTGTTTCCAGGTCGCGGGGGGTGCTGGAGCCAATCACAGCTCACAGTGGGCGAGGGCGGGGTCACCCTGGACATGTTGCCCGTCCATCACAGGGCCAACGCACAGAGACCACCACCAACAACAACAACAACAACTCACACTCAGACCTACGGACAATTTAGAGTCACTAATGAACCTAAACATGATGTCCCACGCAGACACAGGGAGAACATACAAAGCCCACACAAAGGCCCAAGGCCGAACCTGGGACCAACAGTGCTAACCACTATGTTGCTATGCTGCCTATGTGCATTCATATATAATAAACGTGTGTGAGCGTTCATACAGAATTTGCTGAAACCTCCAGAGTCCTGACCTCAGGAGTTCAAAGAAGCCTCTTGAGATATCAGGCGGTTCAGCCCCACAGCCCATCAACACATCCAGTCCTTTTCACTCAATATTTCATCCTGAGGATGTGTGTGAGTCACCCACGCACTTAAATATTTCACATTCATGTTACAAAGTGCAACTTGTGTGGCATGGAAATTACAGCCATGCCTTCGGAGCACGTGAACGCATTGCAGCCTTTAGGCCCAGCGTCGAAAACAAGCGAAGGTCATCCAGTTAAACCAGGACGTCACTTCCTTTTCACCTTGATTATGATCACTGAATTCAATTTCATTTTACAGCTTTTGTCGTTTATGGGTTCCAAAAAGTGGAATAGCAGTTCGACTAGGACTTTGAATATCATAATGTAGAAGGAAAACACAATATGTCGGGCTGCAGAGCGGCTGCAATTAAAAATGACATCATGTTAAAAATGCTCTTCAAGGCTAAAAAATGCTAATTATATGCAGATTAGTAATGTGATTCATGTATTAATTTGGCATGCTGAGTGGTGATTAGGTGTGTGGGAGTAAGCAGCAGTCGCTAATGTTCAGCAGTGGCTAAAAACAGTCTGGCGAGGAGAAGCGAAAACCCTGCAGTTTCCTTCATTTCACTCCATGTGAAAGGTGACCTTTCTACACACGTCCTTGCTTGCGGCACCAAGAAAGCGCGCATATGCGGGTGATGTGAACTTTAGCTCGCATGGAGCGTCGGACATATGCATGCTAACTGTTTGTGTCACTGTGGTCTTGTGCAGAAGCTGGCAGGACACGGAGAGGGCAAGAAAGAGAAGACGGAAATCTGTTTTCAGTGTCTCATCAAAGACAGACTGTACAGATTCTGCTTGAATGACTGAGCAGCTGCAAACTATGCAAAAAATGTCCTCAACTTTGGGAGAGGGGGGGAAAAAAAAAAAAAAAAAAAAAAAAAAAATCACGTGCAGTGCACCTTTCATGCTGAATCATGTCCCAGTTTTACTCTTATACTGTCCTCTACTTTGCCCCCAGTCAAGATACTTTTGAGTTGCATTATTGGAAATTCACTCTCCTTGGAGCTTGACCAATACTAGAGCCTCAAGAGAGGATATTTTGGTTTTTAATAAAATGCCTCTTTGGCCCCTTTAATTTTCAGCTGTGTCATCCAGTTCTCCTTATTTTTCGAGTGTCTGTCAATCGAAGCTGTCCATTCCAGAGAAAACATGCAGGGCTTTGACAAATAAATATTGTAATCCTATTATCGTGAAATACGAAGCAGGTTCAGATTAGAGCTCTAAAGATTAAACGTATGTGGATCTGGTTAGTGAAACTAGAGTTGCTGAGATTCAGTCCCTATCTCCTCTATCTAACTTCTAACTATTACGGTTACTTTGACCTTTTGAATATAAACTGCAATTTGATTCATAATTTGTGGGCGACGGCCAAGAACCTGTTTTATGAACTCTCAGGGACCTTTGACCTTTTACCAGTTGAGACTATATTTTCGTTCCTGATGTGGTGAATTTCCCTCAGGGAGCTTCTGGTGTGCTGCATTCCCAAGAACCAGTGAACTTTAACCTTTTCTAAAGAAATTCACTCCTGGCAGGAAGGAAGTATCACCGTCGAGAGATGAAACCACATTTCGCCAGGGTCACAGCGACCTTTGACCTCCAAAATCTAATCAGATCCTTGTTGGGTGCAAGCAAATTTCAAAAAGTTCCCAAAAGTAACTGGAATTTCACATTCACCAAAATGGGACAGACACGGACGGACAAATGGCAGCGTCGTATCTAAACGGCCATTACCTAAGGGACACTCAGATCCACTTCCAAAAGATCTACTCAAATCTATTCCTAAAACTACGCAGATTTCAGAAACGTCAATAAACGGACACAAGAGGCCTGAACAGGATTAACATTTTCATCCTCATGCAGGTCAAAGGTCGAGCGTGGACTCCTACACTTAACTGTACGTAATGTGATTCTTATCATCAGGTCATGAGATTATCCTGATCGCGTGTCTTTCATACAGTATATAAAAGAACTAAGACAAGTTCACCGACATCTCCGACAACAAGTCAAGTTCAAAGGAAATATGATCACAGTCTCTTCTTCCTGACTTTAGGCTCAACCAAAAAGAATGCGTCCTCTGTGAAGATGAGGTGAAACCGCAATTTGAATAAGTAAAGGATTTGCCACTAATTGTGGACTTTTGAACAGCTCGTAAGTGAAGAAAACACTGACTGTGATACTTTTGTAATACTCTCCATGTTCCCTGCTGGCCTCGGCCTATTATCACTCGGCTCTGAGGAAGCTTACACCGCTGACAGTGGATTATGGCAGCAGACAAGTCTGACACGCTGATAACGAGCGGCACAATAGACTGCGCCTCCGTCTCCCCCAGCTGAGGCTCCCTCACTCCGCACCATTTGATCATTTGCTACAATACTAATGAAGTTTACTGACCAATTCGTTGTGACCATTTTAACGTAATTCGGTCTAATCAGTCTGCTAACGGCTAACACGGGCAGTTAATGATGAAACCAAAGGGTGAGAATGCTCAGCCTGTTCGAAATTTGACGAATTAAGTGCTCTCGATTAAAACAACACAACGTCAGCTTGAGTAATAGATATAAAGGGATCTCCTTTCACTTTTTGCTCTCTGTTTATCCGTGTCTCGTACCTCAGTACAAGCTATAAAAATAAAAGGCCAGGACGAGGTCACTTTGGACGGTTGATCTTTTATTTCCAGATCGCAGACTTGGACTTCTGCATTTCGACATTAAATCATCAAAGATTTAATTATTATAATAACGATGATGATAATAATTATGATGATGATGATTATTATTATTATGATTATGATTATTATTATTATTATTGTGTGTTCCGGGGAACATTATTTGGATCCACATTTGCCTTTTTCTCCCAGCAAAGAAGACTGCAACGCTGGCATCACGTGGCGCACAGACCACATCATCATTATTTCATGGAGACGACTTCTGACACCATCAGCAGAAATATAGAAAGGCTGGCTAAACCAGCACACCCTGTTTGGTCTCCTGTTGCTCTGCTCTTAAGTCGAATTCATGATGTATTTCAAAATGACTTATGGTTATTGGAATTGATGAAGACCACTGTATCAACCTCTCTATTGGACAACAAGAAAGGCTCACCTGGCTGCACAGCTGCAAATCAGTGGCTTCAGAAAGCTTTACGAAGAGTTTAACACACTTGTCCTTCACCAAAATTCCACGCTGGAGCTCGACAGAAAGTTCCTCGGACGTGATGATTTGGTTTTTGGCTGCAGTGTCAAATCTAGGACATCATCATCATCATCATCATCATCATCATCATCATCAACGATGTCCAGAGACGTCTATAAAGGAAAGAATGACACTTTCACACATTCCAAATTCCGTCCACAACAACAGCACGAGCGACAAAACGCGAATCGTCGACCAGCAACTACATCTAGGACTCTTCCATCACACCTGATCGAAGTTGCAATTGGAAACCAATGTATAAAACATGTATCTTGATCTCGCACAACGCTGTGAACAGACAGGAAAGACCCGAGAAAGGAGCTGACATCATACACCATATTTTCACTTCAATAATTAATTTCCCTTTGATGACAAAAGAGGGAGCACAGGAGACTTTAATGCAAGGCTGATAAAGCCTCTGCTTCATTAAACAGCAAGATTGAAGCTGTGAACCTCAGAGGCCTCAATAACTTATATTCAAGGTTTCAGTTTCAGCTCTCAGTCTCCTCTGGCTGTCTTCCGACAGGAGAGAGCTCCGTGAAATACAGAACCAACTCCATCTGCCCATTATGAAAGGCCTTTTAAAACCAGAAATAGGCTACATCCCTGACTGAGCAGCGATTTGACAAATAGACAGGAAGCGGAGGTCAGTGTAGCATACCTTACCTGACACAGCTGGCTCTCATCCAAGGCAACGTGGACGTGGTCTTCATATTGTCTATCTTTAAAAAAAAAAATAAAATAAAAAAAAGATCCAGAGCCAGGTCAGGAACAGTGATGTGAGACCTCAGAAAAGAAAAGACATTGGGACGTGGAGAGATTAGTTGATGTGGTAGAGATACAAAAAGGTATGGGTCGCTTTAAGACTGTTTTAAAAAATAACGACAGCATGTTTTCCCCCAAAGCTCACTGTGAATTCGTAAAAAAATAAAAAAAAAAGCATCTTGTCTGTGTGAATAAATGAATTCTTTACTGAGGTTGAAACCGGAAAAAAAGCGGTGAATCTAAAGCACACATTCTCTCCTCCACGCAAAGTGCGTAACGGCTCAACCGGACTCAATGGTATATTGACACAGACCATGAGGGAAGTTTTAGGGGTAATCGTCCGGTGAGTCCATCAGTATGCTGCAGCCGCTGCCACCATCTCCGAACCATTGCAACAAACAGGTGGAGGAGGCAGAGAGAGGGTGGAGGGGTCTATTGACGTCTCCTCTTTCGTGAGAATTTATCATGCAAGACCCACTTAATCCCAGAAAAGGTCAAATGAATTTCTCTCATATCGAAGTGAGTTTTTGCCCTTGATTAATAAGCGGCGGTGGCAGATGCTGCTTCCACACAGGCTCAATTAAAAAAAAAAAAAAACAACATTCCCTGGTTTCCATTTACCTTGACGCTGACACAGACAGCAGATAATCCAAGACTAATTAAAATCTTCCAAAAGGATATATTTCAATTGAGGGACGAGTCACCATCGGCATGATTTGAATGCTTGCACTAGACGTTTGAACTCTGAGGTCACTGGTGTGAGCTGGACTTCCTGTCAGCGTAGATACAGGACTGAGGCCAAAAATCACTCTCCGTCGCTGACTCCATCTATGACAAAGACAGGTCGACGCTGCGATAAAGAATGACTTGCACATTCAAGGATGTTTTCGTACAAAGGCTGGACCATGACGGCGAGGCGAACACTCTGCCATCAAGATTAAGAGAGAGAGAGAGAGAGAGAGAGCGCAAACAGCACATCAAGGTCAGGATGGAGCCCTGTCACCACTCCCGCTAACAGGCAGAGAGCAGTGCGAGCTGGGTAATTGGGAAGAAGTTCCCGCCCTCGGCCCTTGAGTGGCGCGTCCCCCGGGCGTGGCGCGGAGTCAGCTACCTGACGCACTGAGCTGACAGCTGGGCTCTGGAGTGACTGCAGCGCGACGGCTCTCGGAGCAGGGGGAAGGTGCGCATGCGGAGTCGGAACGAAACGCGCACCAAAACACGCACTTGTGACGGGGGCCCACACAGACGCTCGAGGGAGGCAGCTGATGAGCAATCACCGTGCAAATTGGCCGAGCCTACAGATGCAGAAAAACACCTATTAGTGCTTTACAAACATTCTGCCCAACCATACATTATTTTTCATACATCACCTCAGTGAGGAAACATCATCTGGTCCTCATTAACATAATATTTCTTACTCTAAAAACACTGCCATTTGAAATGCATTACAACCCCCCCGCCCCCCCTCCTGCTGTCACCAGGCTAATCAGCACAATATGAATTATTGCTATCATTACAGTGGGTGGCCAGGAAATAACAATAGGTCTTAATTATTCAACAACGAGGAATAATAAAAGGGAACTCAAATTCACCTTTAGTTTGTGATGCCAACAATCATTAGAGTTTGTATCCCTCTCTCTCCTTTGGGTACAGAACTAGGCTTCATTTCTCTTTTGTTCAGGACGTGATGAGTGATGAGGTTTTTTTGGTAGTTTTTTTTTTTTTTTTTTTTTTGGTCCTTGTTGTTTGCCCGGGAGCACAATTGTTCATAACAGGGCAATGAAAATGAGCTTTCCAGTAGTTGTTTCCTTTTTCCTCACGCGTTATCATTTCCGCCACGTAATTGTTATTCTTTCTGATTTTCTTTAAAACAATAAAGTGAGATGGTAATATTGCTGAAGTTCCTTTCCAATCTTTGTTTGGGATTTGGTTTTAAAGTTAATTTAGATTAGCTCATTAAAATCTATTTTATTTGGCTACTTTGTCATAAAGGAAATATTACTTGCTCATAAAATAAATAAATTTTGAGTTCTGGCAATACTCTTTGGTGCAACCAACGATCATTGCAACAAAGAAATTTTACTCTGCATATGCTAAATTAACCCAGTATGACCTTCCTGTTCATGACTCATCCTGTGCTTTAGGATGCAAGACATGTAAAAAGTTTAGAAGTGTAGAAGTAAGAAAACAAGAATATGCAGTTGTTTTCAATGACAAAGCATTTAGCAGAAATACCTTTTTGGATTTCTGGACTTGAACAATGAAATGTAAAATCACGAAGGTAACTTTCTTAAAAAATAAATAAATAAATTCACGTAAATTAGCCATCTAATCACAAACGTATTCACAGAATGAACTGGAATTTGTCTTTTATAAAGCTGAACTCTGAGCTCTGATTTGATTGAAAAATATGAAATATACATTTCTTTTCTTTTTTTTTTTTAAACTTAAAACATTAATTAAATCAGGGTATCATAATTATGGGTTGGTGAGGTCAAAGTCATTATGGCAGGAGTTTCTCAAGAGATAAAGCCTTTAGTTGAATCTACAAAACCAGTCGTACTGCACGGCTCCTCTGACCTTTCGGAATTAGTTGCCAATCAAATTTCAGGCAGTATTAATGGAGACACGGTGATTACAGCCGACGTGATTCAGAGCGTTAAAGTGCTGCCATTCAAGTGAAAATGGAGTTAAGAGCTGAGAAACTACAGCTCAAAAAGATGACATATGCATAATAGAGAAAACAGACAAATTATTTCATTCATTCAGTCTCTTGGCTCGGTCTCTCAACGAATGATCTAATGGACACCTCACTCACCAGCGGTGTTTTTCCCCACATCCCACCGAGACTTCAACAGACCTGATGACCCCGTTATTGATCAGTCCTGTGTTTGTGTGTTTTCGTCACGATTGAAAGCTTGTCTTTGTGTTGTCCGAATGGTTGAAAGACACCATCAGATCCTGGGACGAGGGTGAGATAATTAACTTTCAGCTTGACTGGCCTCCCCCGAGACTCCCTGTCAGCTGCTGTTAGCGTCGTCGGTGACGATCTTACAGACAGCACATATGGAAATGTTGTTCAGGATTTGTTTTTTGTTTTTTTGTTTTTTTGAACAAATCATTATTATAAGTGCATCACGCTCCATAGAAACCCTGAACCTGGAAGCAGCCTGCACTGATGCTTAGTGCGGGATAGGATATGAAATTCAAGGTCACAATGTCTCCCTTGCTAGCAGGACTGAAATTCTGTCTCCATAAAACGTACTGCAGCCAAAATTACATATGTAAGACAACATGTGAAGTTGGATTTGTCAGGAGGAGAAAAAAAAACAAAAAAAACATGACAGCTACTCAACATAATCAACCACAATTTAACTAATGTTGCCAATTTCTGTGGCACCATATATATTGAACAGAAATAAGAGAGGATAAAAACGTGTTGTGGTGTGAGAAAACGATGGACACACATGTTTATTCAGACTGCTCTATAAACCCGCCACATCTGTCAGGTGGAGGGATAAACTTGGTGAAGGTGAATTGCTCAAATTGCTTCCCCCATCTCCGTGTGTGTGTGGGGGGGGATTTGAAATGGAACTGAAAACAAAAACGTTTCTATTTCTGCTCACATGCATAAAAAAAGCAGTGCTTGACTCGGAGACAGTCACATCTATTTACATTCCCCACGTAGCCTGAAGCTCATTTACACTCGAGAAACTGTGTAAACGGGGATGAACGATGCATAAACAGAGAGGTGTACGCCACTTAGTGCACATGCTTCTGCATTTATGAACACGGACTGAGGGGCGATACAGTGAAGTGAAAATGCTAAATGACGCCAGCGTGCTGAATTTCACATCAGCTTCGAAGAGATTGACTCATTATCATCATATCAGCTTTACTTCCAGGGCAAAAACTATATCATCGTTCATGAATGGAATATGGAATTGGTTTTCTTTTCATTTGGCATCGGATAATATATTGAATTGTTTTGATGCTATTTAAATTTGGACTAATCACGTCATCAGCCTCCGTGGCTTCATGAAGACGTCTTCTGTCTCAGTAAATACCGAGCAGTTCAGGACTGAGCTCTGTTTCTAATCCGAACAACAAACACTGGCTCTGTGTCTCTTTTTTGTCGTAATTTTCTGCACCATGCCCGACAACTTGCAGAGCAGACCGTGTTTTGGTCTCCGAACTGAGTGCTTTCATCCCTTTATGGTTAATTATGGGAGTGAAAATGAGGGTTGTGCACCGACGTCTCAATGAGTGTCTGCACATTTATAGTTTTGTGCGTTTATTTGGTCCATGTTTTATGCGTCTGCACATCTAAATCCCAACCAAAAGGAAATATCGACTTTTCCTTGTCGGGGGACTAATGACCAATGACTGCAACATCCTGAATCTGCTCTTTAAGCAACTAAATGGCGAAGAACAAGATGCGAATGTGCTTGTGTCATGTTGAAGAAGCGCCGCTGTTACAAAGAGCGTTGTGTTATGATGAGTGCACCGACAAATGCTCCTGACTTCTGATTTGAATGGAAATGACCCTGATCCAAAGGGGAAACGGCCGAGAGCGTGATGGCTCTAATTGCACCTGCAGCAGACAACAAACAGCGTGCTCGTCTTCGTGGCTGCTCTGGGCTCGTCGAGGACTTTTTAACATCCCTGTAGACCTAATTGGCTGACCTTTACAGTGCACATGGCGTTAATAAAGCCCGAATTAAGAGCCCCATTGGAATCCGAGATGCTGTCAATTAATTTCCTAAAGGGAGATGTCGCCACTCCAGCTGCCATCATCAAAAAGGAAAACGTCAGCTCATCAAGATCAGAGGTTGAATCTCAAAGATGATGCCACCTGGAATTCGATTCAAACGCTAACGTATGAGGTTTAAAAAAAAAAAAAATGTCTGACACCGCTTGTGCTCTCCTGCTCTGAGAAAAACAGTCCTGTAGTGTAGCCCTGGGCAGAGAGGAAGAAAACGTACGCCATCTCCCTCATCTCTTCTTATTCACGACTAAAGAACATTAAAGTTTACAGAAGACACATCCCACTTCACACCTCCTTTTTCCACAGGATTGTAGTCTTTGTTTCTGAAGCCAAGTAAACTACACATCCCCCTCCTCTTCCTCTCCAGCCTCCTAAGTGGCGGTGCTCAAAGGGGAAAAACAAGTCGTGACCTCTGCCTCTGTGACCTCAGTTCTCCAACACACCTTTGTTACAATCAACATGTCGCCTTTCAAGAGCTAATCGCCACCTACAACTTCCTACCACGAAACACAGCAATCACCCAATATGCTGCAGTTTGTGGGGGGGAGAAAAAAAAAAAAAAAAGAGACAAAAACAGCACTTTGATTTGAGTCCTAATTGGAGTTATACCTCGGGCCAATTAGTGTAATTTTGAAGGCTGGCTGCTGCAGCTTTTTCCGCAGGTTTCATCAAAACGAGATCATCGGAGTCTGACATATTATATGTGACACGTGAATGAGCCAACAAATTATGCACGCTCCTCAAACGCGAGCTGATGAGGAAACGCTGCGTTGTAATATAGATGAGATCCTCCCTGCAGACACAGGAGAGGGAAAAAAAAAAAAAAAAAGAACAAACCTCAAAAGCTGGTCCAATATTAGATGTGATCGTTGAAGTGAAGTGCACACTAACTGCAACGTCCCGGGCTCGAGTCCCACTCTGTGCTTTGCTGTCTCGCCCCCACTGTCCCTGTCTAAGGAGAAAATGGCCAAAATGGTCATGTTGCCATGGCTACATAAGGCGGATGAGGCTGTTGCTAAGGGGGGAAATGTGCAAACTTTTTAAGCTGGGGCCACAAAATAAACAAATACATCAACAAAACCTTCTAATTAGATATTAGACTTTCAATCGCTTCACACATGGACTTGAGAATCACCACAGCTTACTATTTACCATCGTGCAGCACAGGTGTGAAGATGTGGACACCTAGACTACAGCGAAATAAGGAAATGACAACATATTAATTTTTTTTGGATTATTTGAACGATGCAACAACTGATATCCACAGAAATATAAATTCCATGTCTATTTTACGATTTGACCTTCCCTTGATGATGAAACTGAATTCCTGTGTATCTGTGAAAGGATTACAGCCCCCATGGCTTGTTCTGTTTAAGCTCCTCATCGACATTGACTTATCCCTCTCCTTCCCCACCTCCTCAGCCCCGTCAAAGCGAGACAGAGAGCAGCCTCAATGAGTTCCTCTTTGATGTCTCGGCGGCGCCTCTGCTCCGCCTCTCTTCTTCCTCCCATCATTCCTCCCTGTCCTCTCAGCTGGGGGGCTGTCAGAGTTGCGAAAGCTCAGCCTGTCCACTCTGCTCCTCGTCCTCTCCTCGCTTCAGTGCAGCTGTGATGGGGCGCCCGGGGGGGCTGGGTCCTAATTGTTGTAGTCACCCATGGCGGCGTAAAGATAAGCTGCCACGCTTGATCCTGCAGCACTGATCAGGTTCATGCGTTGAATGTGCATAACAAATGGCTTAGTGCACCATTTCTCTCCTTTTCTGCTTATTTATTAAAGTGACATTGCTGAAATGGCCAATCAATTTAAGGCCGCAGGGAGGTGTTTCAATCACAACCGCTCCCCCCCCCCCCAACACCCTTTGATTTAATCTTGTTATTTATGCTGCGACCCCGAGCTGCTGATTTATCATCACGCCAAACATCTCCAAGCAATACTTCACTTAGAAGGAAAAGTTGGGTTTGGCGCTCCCGCCGTGGGAATCGCACGCCATCTCTGCAGCCCGCCGTTTTATCTCCCAGAGACGAGCTGGAGCAGCTGGCCCATGCTTCAACAATGCAATGAGCTGAGCCCCACTTCTCTCCCTCGTGCTATTACATATTCAATTAAATCCGTAGTCTTCTCGCTAGTAATGGTGATGAATATGCAGGGTGTTAATTTCTTAGTGTCACAGTCTCAGAAGAGGGAGACATTGGGGGGTGACAAAGCGTGCTAAGTGATTGGATCCCTCACAGCTGCGGGGGCAAACTGGCGGAGGTTAATGTTGCAAGAAAGGACGAAATGTTCTGAATGAGACATTTCTGAGCGCTGCCGCCGCCGCCACCACCACGAGTCACCGAGGAGTCACATCTGAGGGGAGAGAGCGTCTTTAAAGAAAGAGCTGTGAGCACTGCCATCGCTTGAAGAGAGAGGAGAGTTGCTTAGTTCAACAGGAAGTAGGCCACGTGCTCATGACGTGCAAATTCACCCGGGCAATTTATTGGTGTCGTTAACTTGTATGAAAAAAATAAAAGTGATGAGCGCAAACAGCGGCATCACTGGCTGCGTTATGACAGCTTGTGGGCAGAAATAAAGGCACGAACACATCAACAACAATCGATTCACCAATTAAACGACGACAACAGCAACAACTCTTTTTTATAGTTAATGATTTTGATTGTGATTGTTCTTTCATGGACAAAAACAAGCCAGACAGCAACTCTTAAAAAAAAACCAAAACTAAATCCAGAGGAAGAACATCATTCTCTCTAATGACCATCAGCCAAAATGACTCAGTTTGTATTGAAGTCTATGTGAAAATGGTCCCATTTATCACTTAATTTATTATCTTGGTCGAGGTTTGATAATAAGTAAATAGTCTCGAGCTTCGAGCTTCAAACAGGAGTGGCCACAGTGTGAAAAGCAGACATTATTCTGGTCATAAAAAAAAATAAAAACAAGATAGCCGATGGCTAAAGTACTAAATGAAGGCTTCAAAATGGCTACTCACAAATCAATGGGTGACAAAAAAGTGTCATCAACTGCATATCAAGCAACACCAGTAGAGGGAAAAAAAAAAAAAAAAAAAAAAAAAAAAAAAAAGGAAGCCTCTGACGTTTTTAATTTCCTCAGCATTTTAAATTTGTAATTAATTGCTGCGGTTGTTCAACATCTCCATTAATCCTCCGTCATCCATATTTATTCTCAAAGCTTCCTGTGAACCCTGTTGAATTAGCTGGCCGACCGTGACTCACGCCTTGCCAAACAACGGTTGCTGTAGGAACCCTCAGAGCGGCGAGAACAGCTTGTGCTCCACATACGAGGGACCTATTCCAGTTATTGCCTCTCCACCAGCAAAGTCATTACCACCTTCACGTGTGCTGCAAAAGCTGAAAGTTGTGAGAGTCAAACGAGCTTCTTCTTCAAGGCCAAATTCTTTTCCACTCCAGTCTGGCCGTAGATCAAACTCTGAGCTGATAATAAATGGCTCAGCTTTAAATGTTGTAGCATTAGCGGGCGTGCGCTACGCTGAGGACAAATTGATGCATTCCCACAGCACGAATGGATAATTTAGTTCACACCACGCTGGGGACATTTAAAAAATAAATAAATAAATAAAAAAAAGGGGTACCTGTGGGGACCCTGACCCTGGCATCTTGAAGAGAAGCCTGGACAAACACTTGTGGCTATAATGACAGAAGCTGCCGAATGGAAATGGGACACATCGATTCAAAATTTGATTTCAGGTATAGCAGAGTGCAGCTGAGGCTTCATTAATGCAGCCATCTCTCTGATAAACGCTCCCGTTAAAGCAGCGTGGTGGCATTCGACAATTATCCTTTTTCTCGAGCGAGCCTGTCAAGGAAAGAGTAAATCGCTGTCAGGGATTAAAATGTCTTTTGTGTAAACAAATTCAATGTTGGGGTGACACCTGAAAAAGTGGGAGACACACTCCTCGAATTGAAACTTGAAGAGAGAACCTCTCTTCTCATCCAAGTTCATTTGCCTACACTGCAAGTCCAATCTGTTTATCTCGCAAACTTCCTACTTCCTGCTCTCCCTCCTCTCACAACACTGAAAATCAATGATGGTGACAGAGCGTTGGAGACACAGACTGCCAGAACGGTGTCACTGTGAGTCGCTGATGTCACCTCCACTCCTGCCTGCATCAGGAGCGCTGCCAAGGCACCGTTCTTTCCTGCTGATTCAACCTGGCAATGTGCGACGTGGGACAGCTCCAAGTCCATTACTGGCGTGGATGAGTGGTGGCCCTGGCTGGGGCAGCGTCACAGCACTTTTGCCGTCACACACAGACACACACAGACACACACAGACGTAAACCTGGTCCAAGCCTCGGGGGAGGAGGAAGGAAGGACGGAAGGATGAACAAAGAAGGCAACACAGGCATACACAAAGATGGGATGGAGAGACGGCGGTAGACTTTAAAGAAGGCACAAGTCTGAGGGGCATATCAGGAGCAAAACTCCAGAGAGGCGGAGTAAGAGCCCACATCACAAGGTGCAGGAGTGTGGGAAGCAGAAAGAAAGGCAAGCGAGTTAAGTCAGGCCGACTGTTTCCCCCAGGCTCATCTGAAAGCGCTCTTTGGTCTCTGTTCTCTGTCTAAGTCAACAAAAACAGACTTTCAAACAGGAAAAACAAACATGATATTCATAAAAAAAAAGGGCTTATGGATGAGGTGCATTTCTGATCGCGGCTCTGAGTGGAGCGCCGGTGGTGGAGAGTGTAGAGAGCGGCTGCCGTTGTGCCGTTGTCACAATGGCCAACTTTCATGTTACAGGATTAGGAAGGATGAGTTTTCTGGATCAATTGGATTATAGCTGTCGTTAACCCCACAGAGATGAAAGATTCGCCACCTACAGATAATAGGGGGATGCACAAATAAGAAAAAAAAAAAACAAACATCTGCTGGGGGTGGAAGCAGGACAGCTCTCTGCCAGTACTTTGCACAACCAAAACTAACAAGTTGTTCCAAAGCGGGAATAATCTGTACCTGGAAAGGAACAAAAACTAAGCTGCCCACGGCGTGATGTGAAGAAAAACACAGCAGAGAAGAAAAGAAAGCTCTTATTCTTCGAAAAGCTCAAATAGAAAAATCACTCGCTGTAATTGGTCTGCCTTTCTTCTTTCTACTAGGAGAAAGAGAGAGAGAGAGAGATGGAAAAAATGGAAAATTCCTGAATACGTGCACAGACTCACCACCTCTTCTGGACTTGCACAATAATTGACTACTCTTCAAAGCACACACCTGCTTTCAAATCCACTTTCAGATGCTTTCAAGCCATTACGTCCACTGAGGGGGAGGCCATTTCAAAACTAGAAGATGAATTAAAGAGAACAACAATCTTTTTCTTTGGGGGTTGTTCAGTGAGCTTGGCAAGACTTTTACCATCCATTACCTGCTGGGGAAGAGGACGATCAAAGACTCATTTATGAAATTGACTGAATAAACATACGACCTTTATCATGACAGGACGGAGCGAATACACATAAAATTGGATGGCGAGAAGGGAAAGAGTCCACCCTGGCCCGGGGAATCCAACCTGGCACACAGTCTGGATGAGGTCTCATTCACCTTTGTTCCTTTAAAACCAACTGTAGTCTGCAAAACCTGTTTTTAAATTGCAGCAGTTAATTATTGGGATCAGTATCGGAAGGGAAAAGGCGGCGTCTGCCTCCTGCTCGTTGGTCTACCGGTCGAGCAGCGGTTCGGCTCTGACGCTGCTCACAGTCGATGTGCAAACGCATCCACGTGCACTGCTGTGCGCGAGCCTGGCTGCTCCCATCAGCCCCTCACTCTCAGCAGCACCAGATGGATCCACAGGAAATAGCCTGGGATAAAATTAAGAACAACAGCTGTCAAATCACCAAGCGAAGTGAGAAGGGGGAGGAAAGAAAAAAAATAGAAGAAGAAGAAGAAGAAAAAGGGGAGGGAGGAAGCGGGTCTAAATGAATTCATCCAGCTGCACTCCACTCAGGTAGAGGCAGATTGACATTCAAGCAAAAGGCTCATTAGGAAATTTCATGAGAGTCGTGAAGTGATTATCCTGAACCTGTTGGAAAGCAGCACGTCAAAACGCCACCCGGGCGTTTCCCCCTCCAGGTGGCTGATGTGTCGCCGCAACGAAAAACTCTACATGTTTTCATGAGCCGGATAGTTGATGAGGAGGGAATCAGATAGCAGCCCAATAGAGCAGTTGAGTGTGAATGACGCCTGTCTTTGTCCTCCTTTGCGCTGCATGTAAACTGATTTGATGCGCACAAAGCAGCTAATAAAAGGTGTGAATGCATCATTGTGTGTCGTCTCTCCCATTACACTGTCACTCTCAGCATCACAGAGAGAATAATGTATTTGGATGTAGATCCAGATGGGAAGGGAAGATTTTCTCGGGCTTCAAAATGTTTCGCATAACACGCATCGCCGAGTGTCGCCGCCACCTCGTGGTCGGTCATCAGGGGCGGCGGCCTCCTATCTGAAACGATCAGCGGGAGACATGTAAAAAGCAACAACAAGAGCAGGAAACTAGGCAAAGAGGATAATCAATGGAAGCTTCCTCCCCTTTGTTGCCATAGCTTGGTCAAGCGACTGGGCCTCACGTTGGCTGCATTCGGCTGTCGGAGATGACGCCTACCCTCACAGATACTCACAGTCCAGTTTCAAAGGTTTATCCATTCAGTTCAATAGCACAAATGGATTACATTCAATCAACTTCACAAAATCCTCTCTGTCCTCAGACGCACAATTCAGAGGACGGAACTCAGAAAAAAAAAAAAAAAAAAAAGCCTTTAATTAGGATAAATGTGGATAAAACCTCAACAGGAGTGACCTAAATATCCCAAAATACAATATTACTGAATACCAGTTCACTCGTGCAGTACGACAGATTTTACCCAAAGAGAGGCGAAATTGTAACACAGAGCAGCACTATTGATTTGAAAAAAATTACATGATGGCACCATTCAATGGAGCCGGCTGCCGTTTGAGCGCATCTCAGACACCAGCAACTAGACCCAGCCCTCGACTCAGACACCAAACTCAATATGTAGTTGTTGAAATCCAAAAAATGACAAAGAACCTGGAGCTGATGTATACTTGAATTCCCACAAAAGGAAACATGACACCCGAACTAAAGTCCCCGCTCTATGTTGACAGGAAAGAGTTTTTTCTTGTGTGTCGCTCTGGTTGTCTTTTTTGTGCCCCCCCCCCAAAAAAAAAAACCAAGAGTTGTGACTTTAGTCTCATCCCTAATAGCGGCTGATATAATTTAGATTACACAAACGAAGCTGTCCACATAGTTTTGTCCATGCCCAGTGTACGCACTCATCCATTGCTCCGGCTCCTCGCCGGCCTTTGGGACAGACGTTATTAGACACGGGCAGTGACTTCATCACGAGCGTTCGTCTTCTAACTAACTCATTGACGGAATCCCATCACAAACAATTCAGAGCTAATCAAAATCTGGGCAAACGTTTGTTTTCAGTTTGACGTGCGTAATCACTGCAGCAGCCGAAAAAAAATAAAATAAATAACAACAACAACAACAACAGCAAGTTGCGCAACAGAACAATACAGACGGAAATATAGCGTCTGCAGTCAGCGGGGAGAATTAGGTGGCTTTGAAGAGACGATTCCAAACTCATTAGACTGTAAACAACGACAAATCATGTGCGAGAGCTACAATTCACTTTTGTTTTTCATGCGAGATCATTTCAAGCTGAGAGGCATTTCAAGTTAGTCAGGCCTGAGTTGAAAACAGACAGAGAGGGGGAATCTTATTAACTCAAGACTGGAAACTTTTTAAAGTCACATGATCCAATATAAGTATAATCATATATATGCTGCCGGGCTCTAATCTGAATTAAGCATTCTGTTAGAGTGCTGTTTATTTCTCTCAACCTTAAGCACGAAGGAGATAAACTCAGTTAGTGGGATAATCCTGACAGCAAACCTTTTAAAGTTAAAGCACTGGGATGCTGACGGCGTTGTGGACTGAACCTACTTCTGGTTGGTTGGTCAGGTTGACATCAGATGGACTTTTTTTTTATTTTTTTGCAGCATCTATAATGTTACATTGTCCCAAGCGTTGCATTTTGAGGACGGACAGGATAGAACGGGACGGAAATTCAGCCAATTGTGAAGCTCCTGGAAAAAGCAGAAGTCAGTGCGTTTCATCTCCGCCGCCTCTGGCAGCCCATCTCATGCCTTGGAGGAATTTCAGTCTGGACCCGAGCATCAGGGATTCTTGGGAAATGACAGTCTGGGATGGATGTCATGTGATGTGAGTTCAACGGGGAGTTTCTATTTTACTTTGAGAAATATTGCCTCACTGAATTAAAAAAAAAATAAATAAAAAAACCAACAAGAATTCACCCCATGCACACGAGTTACTGTACTTTTTTAAATCCTTCATTGGAAACTTCACTTTGTATCTTTTCTTCACAATTTAACTTGAAATTAATGATGAACCCGATTTCAAAAATCTAACTATTCTTCTAACCCTCTTTTCACTGCACTTGAAGTTTTGTTTCATCTCGATTTTTCTCTGCTATTTCTGTTTTGTTCTTTTTTTTTTTTTTCGGAGGGAGGGGTGCGACTCAGGTCAGAGTGAACATCGAGTCTTTCTAGGTGTATCACTGTCTCCTCCGTGTAGGAGCTGTGAGTTTCTCATTAAGGACGACAACAACAAAACGCGAGCTGTGAAGGAGGCGTCGACGTAAAATTAAGTATCGCCATAGACTTGAGAACAAGCCCCTGTCTGTCTCTGAACAGATGCATGGTTTTAAAATGCAATATAATTTCAGGATAAAATGCCTTTGCATTTAAACGGTTCTGGAAAGAAAGGGGGGAAAAAAAAAAAAAAGGCTGCCTACATTTTATTTCAGCATTTATGATTTTATTTACTTATGTAAGCTTTCAGTGCACAGATGCAATCCCAAACCTGCATGTCTATGGCAGCATCACAATTTATGGACCAGAAAATACACCGTTATCCCCAGAAATTCCCCCTGGGAGCTCTCCAACACCTTTATTATCCCTCCTAATGTATTCTCTCAGGAGCCACCACAGATTTTTCATGTTGATGAATTGACAGGTTGAACTCTTTCTTTTTGGTTTTCACCTTCCTGGAGAGGCTGTCTATGGCGTGCGTGGCTTTTGGCAGGCTGTAAACAGGTTTATAATCCCCCATGCAGGAATAAGTGTGCTAATTCCTTAAACGTGTGATTTAATGATGACATATCTAAATTGTCAATATGCAAAACAGCATCAAGCGCGCGCTCTGTAATGAGCTGGAGCGCACGTACCGCCGGCAGTATTGTATGGGTGATGAACGGATGGAGAGAAGCAATTGCAAGAGGAAATATCAGCCAAAGTGATTGTTTAGGCGAGACACAGCGGCGTGTGTGTGTGTGTGGTGGTTTTTGTATGCACGGTTGGACAGTGGCTGAGGGGACTGATTAGCAGCAACATCCTTTGCCAAGCAACTTCTTAGCTGTACTGACTTCATACAGCTATCTGTATTCATTTATGCATAGAGCAGCCATGGAGGATGAGTGGTGTGCAAAACAGAATATGATTCTTCACAGGGTCTCTCTGTTTCCTCTCAGCATTCACCCCTTAACTCCCACTCTCTTCCTCCCCCGTCTCAAAAGACACTTATTCCCTTTGCTGCGCCGGTTCAATATTGCGAAAAATCACATTTCAAGATTCTCATCTTGACAGTCTTATGTGCAGGATTGTGGACTAAATGAGTACAACATTGTTTTGGATTTTCTTTTTTTTTTTTTTTTTTTTGAAGCAATGCTGTCACCCACCACTCAGGAACAGTCTCACTTGGAATAATAACTAAATGACTGTGTGGGAGTGCCGAATGAAAACAAGCTGCTGCCTGTTAGCCGCCATCATCAGGATCTCGGCTGCCCTCTCATCGATGCGGTGCAAACAGAAAACAGGGGAATCTAAAAACCTTAATGGGGAATATCAGATATTCTGACAGTCAATATCATTTTCGGATATTTATAATAATGGTATGATAAAAGGCTGATATAACCGTTGCTCATTTAGATGCTCAGGATAAAGCCGGAAAAAAAAATTACCCATTTTATTTTTATGGATGTTTATCGTTTGAGACAGTTTCCACTCTGGACCGAAACATTTCTTAGAACTACAAAGGCTGTCCACATAACAGAAACGCCTCTCTGTATAATATAAAACTTAAGGCGCACCCTGTCTCAGAGTAACTCTGAGCATCATCACTTCAGCTGCTCTGATTTCATTTCATCCTTCCTGATAACGAACGTGTTATCAGCTGATGATGAGTGTTATCGGACATCAGAGCAACAAACAATAAACAAAACGGAAATTGTACGAAACAACTGTTCACATTACTGCTTCGATGAATTACAGTTTTCCTGGAAAATTTACAGGTTGTGAAAGAGTACTTTTGTAAAGACTAATTATATTCTACACTTTAATGATTCAGGTCGTAGGGAGTAGGACTCTTTTACTGAAGGGAGTGTCAGAATTTGACAGGACACTTTGTTTTTTGTCTCCTTTTATGCTGATTATCAATTTTCGTATTTTTTTTTTTTCCCCCCAATGTGGAGTTTTGTCACTTTTATGTATCTTCTTTCTGGTTTTTCTGCACATCTCCGATCACAGATGACCAAGTCAGCAGGGTCGCTGCCGCCCGAAGGGCCTTTAACAGCCCACAAATGGAAAACCCATGAAGTCAATCAAGAGGACATGCTCTTTGCTGAGCCGATTGCTGTGGAGCTGAAGTGCCGCTGCTCATATATCCTGCACTAATACAGTAATGATGGCCCTGGAACAAGCCTTAATGCTCGCTCGCCACGTGGAAACATTAACAGCTGTATCTGCCACCCAATATGCATTTCAAAAATGAGCGTGCAAGCCTATGCAAACTCAGCACGGAAATGCAGCAGCAGCAGCTCTGAGCACGCTGGCAGCACCTCGGTGACTCCAGGCAGACTAATAAAATGATCATATTCATCCGACTGCAGACGCTGGTTATCTGGTAATGCCATTGCAGAGTGATCCTTGTAAAATACAAAACCCCCATCCAAGGGGGGGAAAAAAAAAAAAAACAGCCGCTGCAGTTATTCCACTAGCCTTCCTGAGTCAAGCTGCAGCTTTGGCATGCCAAGTCTCCCATTGCTGCCATTAGCTGACGTTAAGATGACAGCGGTAATGACAGTCGGCGCAAAACCAGACCGAACGGGAACAGGCCGCTAACAAATGGAAGCCAACGGCTGATTCAATGAGCGGACAGATGCAGGTTGTTCCGCCCAGGAAACTGTCTGAAAATATCAAATCAGCAGAGTTGGCCTCAGCTGAAGCTGCTCTGGAGGCTCCTGGAGGAACACTTTTTTCAGCTGTCGTCAAGGTGACGCGTGATCCTATTTCAATGTACGGCTGGAAAACCGCTGACGCTGATTGATAGACGTTGTTTCATTTTCTCTGTTTTATGTTTTTTTGTGGATGACGCCCTCTCTCTTCAGCGTTTGGCCCATATCCGACTCCATTTCAAGATTTCGCAACTGTGGGCTTTGATCGGGAGGTGGACAACAGTTTGGACCTCTCGATCATTCAAACACTTAATGGAACTGGAAGTCAAACTGTCCAATACCTTAAAGTATTTCATCCCTACTGTGATCTTTAGATTGATTTATTTTTGATCTTAAATAGTTTTCATTTCCACCAGGGAGCTTCTCTTCAGATAGTGTATAATAATATATCTAGTGAATCATAATATAACAGATAGGTCAATAAAAGAAAAGAAATCTAGCAAGGTTGGATGGTGGTTTTAGGCGAGCTGGGTTTGTGGTATCAGCTACAAAAATCCTGAGGACTCATTTTATGACTCCAAGTAGTGGGGGGGAAAAAAAAAAAAAAAAAAAAAAAAGATTATACAAAATGGGACCTTTAAATTTGGCAGACAGTCTCAGTTTAAGCCAGCTGGCCCAGATAATTAGAGTCACCGACGCGTAGATTATTCTTCCGGGAATGAAACATGATATTCACCATCATGCCTGTTAAACGATAGAGACGTTTTATTCATGAAAACAGCCCGATAACAGTTTATCATTGCGCTTAGTGTTTTATTAGAGGAGATAAATATAGTTCTCATCACTGTCGACGAAACAAGACAAAGTTTCTCTGTCACCAGCAACAAATAGAGAGCTGCACCCTATTCGTTGTATTCACTCGCCACTTCTGTTAAATTTATCAAGCAATGCTCAGCAGACCTGATCTAAAGACTGTTTTTAACTCCAGCTACCTCTAAGGTAAATTCAGAATTTCGCACAATGACTGAACGACGGAAGCTATTCGAGCAAATTTGAAATCTCTAGTATGCAATTCAAAATCTGTTTAATAATGTCTGTCATTGTTTTGAATGTTGCACATCTGAGTGTGTTTGCTTTCGTTTGTCATGGCCCGAAGCCAGAAATAACTTCCCCATTGATCTTTCAGTCAGTCGTTACAAATTCACATTTATGAAGCTGGAGGGTCAACAAACTACAAAACGTCACTGACAATTCGTGCTATTTTGTACGATCGCAGCGATTTTTGGTTGGGCAAAATAAAAAAAGAATTTCAGCTTGTGAGGGACTTTTCATTTACTAATTAACGTGGCGGGATAATCGATGCGCAGTGTAGCTACACTCTCGCTGAATTAATCTTACTTTCGTTCACTATTGATGTACTGATTTTCTTGATGGGCCAACGGCGTGTTGGGCCTTTTCTACTTTACAGCCAAAATAAAACCTGCTAAAGAATCAACTACTTAGGCCTCTTCTGCCTCCGTGACATTTTGTTCAAGTCGCACCATTTAAATGTTATGAAGTCTGAAAGCTGTGCTTGACTGACTGACAAGATCAAAACATAGACGGGAGATCCATCGTAGTTCGAAGACTGTGATGGATCTGTTGATCAACTATGACAATAGTTCATAAAAACGTCTTCAATATTGTGGTTCTTCAAATTCAAAGCAAGAAAAGCTCTCCCAAGATGCATCAGTAAAATATATACACACACACACACACACACACACACATGCGCACACAGTGCTGGTTGTGTGGTCAATCATCTGTCCAACGAACTCCAGCTTCTCTTCGGGCTAACAAAGGACCCATGTGGTGTGATGGCGGCTGGAATCAATGTAATTGTGCTTTTATTGATAACTTTTTCCTATTGATGAGCATCAAGCCTGTACTGTCGTAAATTGGAACTCGCAGGCATCGCTGCTGCTTTGTTTGACTGGAGAATGGGATGTTTTGAACACAATGGTTAAATGATCGACTGGCTTCCTTCTCACCCAGAGGGAGGCATGAAAAGCGGCGCCGTTAACAGTCCCTGGCTTTGTATACATAACTGAATTGGAAAAAAGACACCGGCTTCAAACTCTGCATCCAAATGGATCTACAAACAGCAAATAGTCCATTAAAGAGGGAGTTGTAACGCTGCCCCGCCCTGGCACGCGCACATATTTTGATTTATTATTGGACTAAACTCCTCACTGTACGCTGAAGCAGCCGTGCTGATGTTTCCCTGGAGACGCATTGCAATAAAATGAACTGCCATTGTTTTCTTGCAGAACTGTACAAATTGCCTCATCAAAGCCACAACATGGGTCCTCCACCTCTCGCCATTAATCAGCTGGAGAGACGTGCACACCACGAAATGCCTTCGCCTTCTCCTGAGCTGAGAGGAGACAAGTGTTATTGTTTCGCCACTTTACTCTTGCGGGAAGGCGAAAGCGAAGAGCGGGCGCTGTTAGGTGACGTCTGCGCTCGTAGATGTTTTATTCACGCTGAGTGGCAGCAGGTGATGCTCAGCTGACGCTAATCCCTGACCCCTGGAGTGAAAAGACAAAGATGCCGCGTTAAGTGCCTCCCATTAGACACGTCATCGTCCTCAATGGCAATTCTGCGATGGAAATCTCACCCCTGCTGTCACTCTAACTGTGGAGCGGATCCATAAATGAGTGACACCACTTTGGAAATAAATTAGAGGAGCTCGGGGCTGAATGCTAATGACCATGTTAACCTTTGCTGACAAACTTCCATTGGATTTCACTTTTCATAAAGGAGCCGAGGGCTTCTCCCATTTCCAACTTATCCCCAAATGTTCCTTTAATAATTTCCCTGCACTCGTATTCACTGTTTTTTATTTATTTATTTATTTATTTCTAATTGGGATGAGGATTGTGAGGACCAGGCGCTTGAATTTCATGAAATTACCAGAGATGGATTTCATTCCGCGCACCCATGTGCAGCGGCATTGTCCTATTTTTCGCCCAGACATGGCAGATCTTCAGCAAACTGAGATTAGCTCAAATCAATCATTTCCAACCTTGGCGTTTCCAATGCACCACAGAGGGCTCATGTGTTCTAGAGGGAGTTATGCAAAAAGCCGGTGACACAACAGGATTTGAGCTCCGCCGCTCTTATACAACACAGCGAAAACTAACAAAACAAGCATCAGCCTTTGTGGTCAGTAAGCCTGAAAACACGACATTACAAACCAACCTGCCTTCACAGGCAAATAAAGACTCACAATGACCGGACTGTCTTTGTATTGGAACACACCTGTCATGTGATCTGACTTAATGAGATCATGCATCATCTCTAAATAGTCTGGTGCTCCTCCTCGCTTCAGTTGACCCGACGGAATATAAACCCTTATCAGTTTTAAGTCCCGAGACAAAAACTGTCGTTTTTTATATTTATCCGCCTCTTGGAGCATCAATATTAATTTGGAAAATGGCCGTTTTACATATCAGGATTAACAAAACTAATTTTTGTTTTCCTTTGGAGTATTTTGTTTGTTTTTTTTTTTTTTTTAATTCGTAGAGTGAAAGGCAATGGGAGAGAGAGAAGGGGAGCAACATGATGTGGAGAATTACGATAGATTATATGAAAGCGCCTTACTCGACAACAGTCTCACTCAAATCTTTTCTGTCTATGGGATCCCTTTAAAAAAAATAAATAGAAGAACAAATAAGTGCAAAATACAAGCAGCTTGACTGGAATGTGATCATAAATTAGCTCATAAGGACCAGCTCAATATGTTGACAGATAGCAGGCGACGTTTTCTTTCTGCAGCTGTCTGCTATTTAATGCTCTTATCCCTGATGTGTTGGCTTTTTGTGAGGCTTTAACACTTTAATACACAATATTGACATGGAGGGTGTTAAATGAGGGTTTCCAAGATGGAGAAAAAAAAATTACTTTTCCAATCCAAAAAATTATGGCATATAGTGGCAAAGTATCGTAAAATCCAATGTTGAAGGCACCACAGTCCTTGTAAAAGCAAATGCTGAGTACGGAGAAGCACCATTGATCCCAATAAACAGCACCAGCATTGATAAACTCAGAATGAAAACCCTCCCGTGCCACAGGGACGTCAACTCAGCGGACGCAAGTCGACAGCAAAAAGACGAATAGCTGGAAGAGCGACGGATTATGCGTCTCAGCGTTATTTGGTGACATTGATAAATCTTTACTTATTAAGCCTTTTTCTAAAGCCACATTAGAAAGAGCCTCACGCCGTGTGGCGAATTAAAACAAGCAGGTCACACTTGACAACATGAAAAAGCCTCTTCTCCGCCGACTGCTCATGTCAGTGTGCAGCCTTTCATTAAACTAAAAAGAGCAGAGCTGAGTAAAGGTGTGCTTTCAAAATGGGCCTTGTGCCCCCCCCCCCTTTAAATCCTGCCTGCCAGTCCAGTGCACACAGGCTTTTCACATAAAAAACACCTATTTCCCACCAATTCAGTGAACACAGCCCATGATGTCACACACCTGGCTCATGTCTGGGCTCGATTGCGGGCCGCCTCTCGTAATTACCGCGTTCCACTTTTTGCCCACGGGCCGCTGCTCATCTTGCCTCTATCAGCTCGGCGGGCTGCGGTGGGTGGGGTGGTGCAGAGCTAGAATAATGGCGTTTTGCATGCAAATGTCTCACACCTCAGTGAACATGGAAAAATGAAAATGTGCGGGGGCATCACTCTGGCGTGATTGCGACAGATGGTGACCTAGTGCCTCTGAGAACTTGGGGGGGAGACACGGCGGTTGTTTTTTTTTTTTTTTGGCATTACGGGGGCAAGTTAAATGATATTTGCAGAGAGATGTCGTCACACTACACAACTTGGCAGGCAAATTATCGCTCTTTTATCAAGTTGATCAAAATGTCAAGTTCCTGCAAAAATGTTACTCTCAAAAAAAAAAAAAAAAAACACAACTAACGCAAAAGATTCTGACAATTAGGGGCTGGAAATAAACTTCACAGTGACATCGATGGGAACCAAGAAAGGTGACAAACATTAGCCGTAGCAGCACTAAGCCGCAGCTTCTTATTGCTTCCTAGAGTTACAGTGTGAAGAGTATTATAAAAGGCACACACTGGAGCGTATGGCACTAATCTGTTGCGACATCCACACTGTCATTGATGGTTAAAGGCCCGAGCAATAATCCAGGAGTCCACAGAGGGGACGGCTCAGCGCAGCAAAGCTTCTTCCTTCATTATAAGGAGTCTTTAAACAAAAGATGACAAGCTGGCACGGCTGATAAAGTTGTCATGTGTACATGGCTATAGATAACGTTATATGTGCTTTGCAGTAAATAATTGATTCTTTTAAATCTCCGGCACAATATCTTCAGTATTAGAGACATTTAAAATCAAACTTTGGGGCTGATGGAAAAGTCCCGCGGTGAGGATTACAGCCATCACAATCTATGTTCATTAGAAAGAAGCACCTGCATGTGCTCAATAAAACTGAAGCAAACGTTATCGCTGTGACATTAAAGTTCAATTTGAGGCTAATCCCATGAAAGACAGAGCTGTCTCTTCACTTGGCCGAGTCGAAAAAACAAATCCAGGATGCCATCGGTGAAGGAGTCGAGCATTAACAATGAACACGGGGAAGGAACCGCATGCTCACTGCGAGGCTGCTGCGAAATGAAGCTAAATCAGGCTATTCAGCGCTCAGCGGTTCTCTGACTTCCATCCGACTGTCCCCCGCGAGGGAAGCCGGCTTTCAGCCGCTGCAGATGAAGGAGGAGGGAAACGCCTGTCGCAATTAATATCACACTGCTTTTCAGCGGCCCATTTCATTATGAGATGGACCTATCATTTGCTGGAACATGAGGAACCTCTGGGTGCCAGAATCTGCAGCACTGGCATCCGTCTTTGCTCTACAGACACCTGTAACACTGGTGTCTCTGTACGGTCCAATCCATCCTCTTTCATTTTCCCCCATTAATCTCCTGGCCTAGTGATTCAGTTTTCATTTGTTCCTCATCCTGCGGGCTGGAGCGTGCCAAGCCAACGTAGCAGCCTCTGCCTCGCGCCAGATGACGGCTCAGCACTCGCTGTACTTTTCTTTTTCAATTTTTTGCCACAGACAGGAAGCCTGGGGACAGATTAAGCTAACTGCAATTACAGGAGAACAGTGGAGGGGAGGATTCTCTTTGTTTTGCTCTGGACCTCGCCTCACCCCGACTAGTATCTGCGCACCTGGTATGTCCCTCCTGTGCTCCTGTACTTCACTCAATTAGTTCAGATCCTTTATTGCACCTGTGTCTCCCGCTCGCCAGTCTGTGCCCTTTCCCTCACTGAAGATGGCGAACATCCAACAGCACAGCGCATGCAATCCCTTTCATCAGTCTCTCCTTTAATCTCCATCGCTGCCTCTTCCTCCCAGATACACAGACTTTAGCAAAAAATAGATTCTTTGAATGATTTTTTATTTATTTATTTATTTTTTCGCAGCACCTGGGAAAAGACAAGCTGCCAGTTTGCCTCCTGCTGTGAAGTCGAAAACAATTGAATCTGTTGAAAGCTCCGCCGAAGAAAAGAGGGCAGTCTACCTCAGCTGTTTGTGGCTGCGGGGCTTCTTTGCAAAATGTGTAATTTTTTTTTCTGTCTCCAACCTAAAAATATTCCCCCGTTGACCCCAACAATCACGGTATGAAAAGCGGTGCTTTTAGCATCACAGATGATACATCCGCCTGACTGTCGAGAGAGCCGGTCTCCGCTGTGATTCATATAGAACAAGGCTACATTGTCTTATCACGTCCCGTTGGCCTTGAGGAACTGACTGCAACCGGCTCTTTATCATGAAACACAAGTCCCCGTGAAATTGAGGAAAACATAAACTACAGATAGCGCAAGCAGAGCGCATAAATTCACTGCACACCCTGCAGCAGAGAGCCGGAGGGGATTTATGAACAAGGGAGATGACTTGCAGAGACGACATAGTGTTTGAGTCCTTTGGAGTTCCCCACGAAAAAGCCCCCCCTCCCCTCCGCCCCCACATTCGTTTTGTGCTGAGTTTGCGCTTGTGTGCTTTCCTCTTAGAGACTTAGAAAACAGGTAGAGCATAACAGAGTGAGAACGATGCTGTAGACAACTAAAAAAAAAAAAAAAAATCTATCAGGCAACTTCATCTCATCTTTGATCTAATTGCGTTTCCTACATACTCTTTATCGATGGAAAATGTAGCCGTCCTTACTGCGCCTCCGAATTTACTCCGAGTTACATGATTAACTGCTCACAGTACATTGCCTGGCATCTTACAAGTATTTATGTCTGCGAATCAAAGTGGAGTTAGTCCCTTAAGCGGTTTTCACCACGTACCCATGGGCTCTAACAATGAGCAGCGAAAACAGCACAGTAAAAAATAAATAAATAAATAAAAATGTTGTACTGTGCCATAAAACCACAGGTGACAGTTAACCACTGAGCCACAGAGAGGAAGCAAAAGATAAACAAGAGATGCACACAGAGTCATCTAAAAACAACAGCTATAAAATATGGACTATCAAAGTGTACAACTTCGAGCAATAAAACTGAAGTTAATTAAACCCAAAACTAAGTAGAAAAAAGAAAAAAAAACATAAAAAATATCATGTTCTCCTACTGTGAATGTAATAGCATGTTTGGTCAGCGTCACCATAACTGATATTTCAAAACACTGGCCCAGGATTCAGGCAGACCTGGTTCATAGCCGGGGAGAGCCAAAGGTCAAAGGAGGGAGCTAAAGGTCACCGGGGCGGATATGCTGACAAAGAGAGCGTGTGTCAAGGCAGAGAGGCCAGAGGGTGAGGCTGTAAAGGGGAAGAGGGGAGGTTTCAGAGGCTGGAGACACGGATCTCACAAATAATATTTCAATTCATTATCCCTATTCATTATAAGTGCTTGGTAATCATGACTTATTAAGCACTTACATTTGTCACATGGGGTGCGCTCCCATTTGAAAGGTTCCAGCTCTGCAAAAACGCCACGGCGGAATCGACGTGACTCAGCAGAGCGCCGTCAGTCTGAATGATGTGGCAAAATATACGGAGAGGCAAGCGGGGCCCTCTATGAATTTACAGCAGGTCGAGGCTTCTGGCAGTTTTCTCGCTGTTAGCAAATACTGCCCGGCCTGTTATTATAGAGTGCTGGCTGTTCTCATCAGCATTCACTCTGGGGAGCACCTGCTGCTGAGGTGGATGCTCCACAAGTTATTGGATTGCTAATCTCTTCCTGGGAGGCCTTTTTCAGCCAGGCGGACAGATGAGGGTAGAAAAGGCAATAAGCCATCTACAGGGAGCGGCTGATGATGAACTTGAGTGAGGAGGCGGCGGCAGGAGGAGGCCTGGGGAGAGGGAAACGTCCGTCCACGTCTGAGCTGGGTAGAGGACGTCTGCCCCCCTGACGACGACGCGCCTACGTTCTGATTTCCTTCCTCGCAGTTGCCAAGTTATTGCTTTTATTTGAAGAACACTCCAGCTTTCTCCCTCAATAGATCACGGCGCTTGATGCGTGCCGCGTGCGTTTCCTCCAGCCCGAGCCGATCTCCAGCACCCCTGATTGCTCTCGTAATGGTGATGAATGCACAGGAAATGGCATGCCTGCTGCCACAGATGCTGTGATGGAAGCGAGCAATAACTCTACACCATTGGACTGTGTGCAGCCAGGACATTACACAAAAAGCCCACTGTCATCGCGGAAACACGAAAGTAATAACGCTCTCAAAAGCCAGGCCACGTCATTCACTTAGTCCCAGTGCAAAAGATTTAACTAACCTCAATGATTATTTACAAAAAAAAACACATAAATCATGCAATTATTTTAGCAGACTGTGATAAAAGTTACTACAAAACAGCCATTGTGGCACATTTTCTCTTCAAGAAAATGGATATCGAACTTCACCATTTTATGAAGGCAATTATTTGAGTGATCGTGCAGCTCCAATGTCACAATTTATATTTTTTTTTTATGCAAGACTTTTTATCTCTTAGTGTATTCTGTGTAACAATTAAGTCTAAAAAGCAACTTTAGGCCCTAAAATTATTGCTTTTATCTGAAGAACGCCTCAGCTTTCTCCCTCAATAGATTGCGGCGCTTTTTTCTTTTTGTTTACAACCATAATGCACAATAATTATTCCGATATGAACATCAGAATCAGTTGTTATTAAGAATTGGGCAAAATTTAAGTATCGGATCTTGGAAACTTATTTTTCGACACTTTTCGACCACCTTGATGAACATTTATGAGAACACTAGATGTTTGTTTTGTTTTGTTTTTTTGTTTCCGCTCCAACCAGAAAGCAGGACTGAGGATCCCTGAACCTCGTTATAACTGGATCCAATAGCTTTTCTGAAAAGGTTAGCGGAATAAACTAGCCTTAAAACTATTCATTCCAGCAACTGTATGCAGACATTGTCAGAGCTACACTTGGGCAGAACCTGGCTCCTCAATTTTCACTCTTTTTTATAAACAGCAAAAAGCCACTTGCCTTTATTTTTTTATGTCCTTGCGGGTTCCACTTTTCGAAATACTTCGAACTCCAGACGTTTTGAACCATGCTGGGATATCTATGGCTTACTCTCTCCAAATCTCCGCAGCCTCGACTTTGCTTTTTACTGCTAATTTGCAAATGCTGGGATGATAATGAGGACATAATTGGACCTGAAAGCAACAGAGCAAGGACGTGGCAAAAATGCAACGCTGAGTAATTATTCAGGACTTCTGCCCGGTTATATTACAGGCGGCCATGTTGTATTCCTTCGTACCATGACGCAGCTAAAAATGATGGAGCTGACAGCGTGAGGCTTTGAGTCAGGGCTTCTTTGATGGATGAGTTTAATCAGTGACATTCAATCGACGGGCCTTCATTTAACGTGATGGATGAACAGCCGAGCTTTTCATCAACATTATCAAACAGCGGCAGCTTGTTAAGATAAAACTCTTCTGTGTCCTCTCCGCTGTGCATTCGGACGGGCGCGTGCGCGCCTTTGAACCGGCACGACTGTCGTCGCAGCTTTCGGCGTCACAGCACATCAAATGCTTTTCAAGCTGGACCAATCGCGGCCTGGTTCATTACACACGAGCTGTATATGCGTCAGCCTGAAAAGAGGGGCTGTCATGGCTTCCCCGCTTCCTCTTCATGTCATCGCAATTGTGTGTGTTTTATTACAGAGTTGCGTTGGCCTACGATAAAGTGACAGAGCGAGGGCAAGTCTGCAAAAAAGGCCCCTGGCCGGCTGCGGCTCAGTGACAACCCGGCTGAATTAAATTACTCCCAAACAAATTTTTCCAAAGTGGGTTTTTGCTGGAAAAGTCAGGGGGCCATCCATGATTGCTCCTGCCCTGCTCCCCCCCAGGCAAGATGGATGACAGGAACACTGAATCGATGAAAACCGATCTGAATATCGCGACTACCTGCTGGGCTCGAGAGCAGAAAAATGCATGAAGAAAATTACATTATTCTGAGCGTCTTCAAGAGATTTACTGCATTGATCATCTGACTAATAAGGAAAGCATTCTCCATCTGACTGACAGCTTTTATTTCACATTGTTGCCGTATCTTTGGTTTGTTGCTTTCAGGTGCAATTTTGGCTCTCATTATCATTTCAGCTTTCTGTGTTTTCTTTTTTTTTTTCCCTCCTCTCTCTTTTTTCTGGGAACCTTCAATATGAAATGAGATTAAATCTTTGTGTTATTTGAAGATAAATCGCTAGCTGGGTATCAGTTCAAACTCATTACTGACAATGAAGATGCTACATTTAGATCTGAGGCTTAACAATAATCCGTCAGCAAACAGAGGGGAGGGGAGAATATCACTAAAGTGCAAAATGAGAATTTGATTCTGCCAGAGTGGTGCAGTGAAAATCGCTGAAACTCTGCCACAAGTACTTTAAAACAAGCTCAGGGCGAATACAAACGCAGTAAATGCATATATGGAACGTGAAAACAACGGATGTTGTTGTGTATGGAAAAGCCAAATGGCCTGGAGCTGATTAAATATGGAAAATCATCCAGAGAACATAATCAGGCACGTCGTGAAAAATGCACGTTCACATACGAGACACAGACACAGTGTGTATTTCACCAGAGCACACATTAGTCTGGTCCTGTTGCATCACTTTCGCCTCTGAAGGCGACAGTACGAGATGGGCATTCCTGCAGTGATCTCCAAAGATAAAAAGGGGTTTTAGAGCCACCGCTCCACAAGAGTGATTAATCATTTTTAGATCATGTTGCAGAGCCAGCGCACAGTCAAATCTCGGCCGCTAATGGAGTGCAACATGCACCGTTCAAATCAATACACGACATATTTACAGGTTTTTCTGGAAAGAGAAGTAGAAAAATAACAAAAACGGGGCGCTGAAGGCCCGAGAATAAACACACACTTCAAGAGATGATTGCACCGAGCACCTCCACTGCGTTTTGCCTCTATCCCCATGTCTTTTTCAGAGCTCGAGGGGAAGAAGTGGTTTTGCTTTGGGTTTTCTTTTCTTTATTTTTTCCCTTTCTTAGCCCAGTGCCACCATGAGAGCACAGTCAAACAACAAATGCACCACAAAGTCTGGTGCAATAAATAACAGAGAACCCGACAGTGTGTACTCAGATATACTCCCAGGATTGTTTTTCATTTGTTGGTTAACACACAGGCCCCTGTGGTGGACGCAACAACACTAACACAGACCTGCTTTGGATTGTTGCCGTTTGTCTTTCCGGCTGAAACTATATTATCTTTTTACAGTTACCCACAACCTGGAGCCAAAGTCGCAGCTGACGCTGGGGCGAGGGCACAACGCGGACGGGTCGCCCACCTATCACATGACAAAAGACCATTTCTGACCAACTGGAGTCGCCAAGGAACCTAAACTTCGTGTGCTTGGATCAGAAGACGAAACCAACAGCTGGAGTGTCCGATGTAGCGATGTGACGTCGCTAGCAACGGTGGCGGATGCTTAGTCGGATTAAGGAATCATTCTGTGTTGTGTAGCTATTGCAACAAAACAGACCAAAGATTCTTTGGTGAGACATTCAGGCCGGAAATCTGATAAACAACCGATTTCTATGAAGCTATGAAACTTCTCCATAAAAACAATCATTCCAACTAAAATCTGTTATCCTGCAGCTCTGGTTTCAAATTTCTGGTGCCCGTGTTACACTACACAACACACACACACACACACACACACACACACACACACACCCCCCCAGAGTCTAATGCATCATGACACAGAACCTCCATCAAAGCCACTGTGTCAAATTTTAACTAATTAAAAAAAATGATGGTGCATTAAGCCACCATTTTGGTCGTCATCTGAAGTCTGCTAAAGTGCGAACCACTGCTCCACCGTGCCGCCATCTGAAGCGTCCAAACAAAAGAGCTCAGTGTGCTATCTGATCAACTGTCCAGACCAAATCACAGTTGAAAATCTAAAACACGTTTAGTTTGATAAGCATCCACAGTCGAACATCTGGAGTTGTGACTTCTCGTGGATGAGTGAACACCTGAACAAGCAGCTCTCTACTTCTGCACACAGCAGACGGGTACAGTACAAACTGAAAAATACAGATAATGGAACAGGGGCACAGCGACGTGTTGAATAAAAATCCTCCATTATCACGCGGGCAGCTTTAACTTGTCTTATCTGACCTTTGGAGGCATTTCACAGCTGTTCCCCAGCAGGAAGAGGAATAAAAACAGACAGCACAGACAAACTGTATAGATCCTGCATGTCCTGCATCTTCGGGCACGAATGCTTTAAGTATCTTTATTTGGAGCCATAAAGAAAAAGCCTCCAACACAATATACTTCCGCCTTGCAGCTTATTGTGGAGGTTGTGCTGAGAAAGGAAGCTAAAATAATCAAAACTCAAGCGTCCACCAAGGCTGAGCATCTCACCATATGCTCTTTCATGAAAACGCTTTATTCCCACTGCAGCACTTCCTTCACCATAGAAACATCTCAAAATGTTTTTGTGAATTGTAATGGTATAGAAGGAAAAATTGAAGGCTCAAAACAAATATTTAACATGGATACACTTCAAACTGTATGATATCTAATATGTTATTCAGAGTCGCTTATTTAAAATGATTATATTTTATCTTTTTGAAGGTATTTTTCCTGATATATAATAATAGAGACAATTTACATACATGAATAATCTGATCATCACTGAAGTATTCGATGAAAAGTTCAAAGTTAACTTTTTTCTGCCTTGTTGGGAACGATTTGTTGCTTCTCTTCTTGAATTTAATATATTTGACTCAAACTTAAAACCACAAGTTGTAGTTTCTCGTATTTTGTGATCGACCTTTCTGTCCAAGTAAACGCAACTGACGGATTAATAACAGACGGAGAGAAAATGAGGCCATCTTGGAGGTAGTAATAAAGAAAATTGGACCCAATATCCTGTTCTCAGTTTGCTTTCCAAACTTTTCAGGGAATGATTTTGCCATTTTGTAATCATCAGTACAGAGAGCTGAAGGAAAAAAAAAAAAAAAAAAAAAAAAGTCCATAAAGTGAGAAGGGGCTGTGAATCCTTGATGTAGTCAGGATTGGATATTGACTGTCCTTACATTTTGATGAGATGTTCCCCAAAGTGAAGCACGATGTTGTGCTTCAACAGCTCCATGTCTACGAGACTGAAACGACGAGTAGACCGAGTCGATTGGCGTTTCCCAGCCTTGAACACCATAAGAGCACCTGCGGTACTCAACATTTGACACCACGCGCATATGGCAACCTGCTGCTACTTCATTTCAGCGAGAGTGGAGGCAGAAAATATCAAGATCAATCTTGAACCTGTTTGAAAGGAAACATCTGTTCGGTCCAGAAGGTCAACTCGGATAGTTTATTATCTAAAGCTGTCAGTCTCGTAAATGTATTTTCTGTTCTTGCGGCTGAGATCGGAGACCGTTAACAAGACCAACAGGGATGAGACGGGGATAAAACTGCTCCGCATTAAGTCTCCCTGCCTTCAGTCTCAATATGGCATCATTTTGAGAAGCAAATGTCAAATTTACATACGAGCCTCCCAGGATAAAAGACGCTTATACATACTTCAAGTGTATCAAACATACCTGAAATAATTAGCGCTGCGTCTGCTTAGTCTTAAGATTAATGATGTTCTATATAGTGTTTGTGTACACATAATTGCGTATATTCTATAATTAGGCCTAGGAGTCAAACACAACTGCTCAAATGAGCTCGTCTGGTCCTCTGGAGAAATCTGTGCTCATTGAGAGCAGATGCTGATTGAAATCAACTGTGCGAGGTATTAATATCACCTCCAGAATTATGCCAAAAGAAGTACAAGATGTGATACATCCGGCCTCCAAAACAAAACTAAATATCTTCCTCTGTGGCGACTGAGCAGCATGCAACACTGTATTTCAGCCCAACTCTGATTCCCAACACCCAAACATAAATATCAGTAACTATGTTGGGCCTCTATAAAGAGGATTAGCATGGGGGGGGGGGCAGAGACAAATTAAAAACTGATGCTTTCAAACATTAGAGGAAGCACAATCCACTTCCTTTCTAATTGGAACAAATTGCCTTTTTATTGGAGTGCACATTTGTGTGTGTGTGTGTGTGTGTGTGTGTCACAGGAGCCACAGGGGTTTTCAGAAAGCCTCGTCATAATGGACAACACAAACTCTCAATTCAAAGCCTCAAAATTGCACTGACAAGGTATCCATCCGGCAGCAGAGATAAGGAGGCAGCATGTCCTCATGGCAACAGGGCTTTCTTTCTAATTCTTTTTATTATGTCTATATGTTCAGTAGCATTGGAGGCCAAAGAGCCAGTTAGACAACAGACAGCGCCCCCCCCCCCCCCCGATGAAAAACCAATCATTTACTTGACCCAATGTGGTGGGGGGTGTTGCTGGGAGGCAAGATGGGAGCCAGCTTGGCAAACCGGCAAAATCCCAAAGTCCCACAAATAAAAACAAACAAAAAAAAAAAAAAAAAAAAACCCCGACAACACCACAGGACTCAGAGACTTGGCTTTGGACTCATCCCATGCCAAATGTGGTGGCGGCCGGGGGTCAGCAGCAAAAGCCTCACATGTGGAAAATGGGGAAGGCAACAGCCGCCGACATGTGACCACATCTGGTCGACTGTCAGCATGATGCGTGGGAGCGGCGTGAAGCGAATGAAGACCAGCATCCGCTCCCTCCCTCCCTCCCTCCATCTCTGTGACACGACTGCAATCGTAAAAACCAGCCGCCATGACCCTTGGGTGCTGTGCACAAGGGGGAATAAAATGCAACTCAGCACTTATAACATGGACTCCCCCAAACAGACTGGCCGTAATCGAGCTGTGTAATCACTGAGGTGTTTTATCAGGCCACTCTGCTGCAGTGTGTAACTCACCTCCTCAGACTGAAAGCACCAGTGACGAGGACATCACATTGTTTTGGGTCAGCCTTTCTGCAACTCCTGCTTTCTCTTGTCGTCAGTAAAACAAGAGCAGACATCTGCCAGCTGAGCGTTTTCACTAATAACTGCCTATTACGCTGTCATTCCTCATCTTTTATCATTTTCAGAGCGAAAATGGATGGCGGTACATTTTCTTCTCGGGTATGCTATCGCTGTGATTTCACAACGGCATGCGTCTTTGTGTCAGTTCCAGAGAATGTGCCCAGATGATAACCAAACAACCAGGCTGTTTATTGTTTTATTCATGTGCAGTGTCATTAAAAAGAAGAAAGAAATCATACCAGCCACAGCGTGTTGGCGCTGAATGTGGTTTCATACGCAGAGCTGGGGACGCACCAGGCGAAGCCCCGGCCAACAAGATTACCAATGATTAAATAAAGTTTGCCGTCTCAGACACGATCACAGCGCACTAAGCTCGACTGATGAAACACACGGCTGTCTGTGTAGCTTCTCCCAAGCCTTCCCCACAGAGCCGGCCTGAAAGGGAGAGGGCACGAGAGAGCGAGCCAGCGTGGACGGGCAGCACAGGCCAGAGCACATCAATGTGAAAACCAGTGAACGCCCTCGGAGAAAGAGAAGAATCAGAGAGAAATCCTCCACCCACAGCAGCTCACAGCTCCAGACCTTATGAAAGATGACAGCATTTTAACTTACAGCTCTCTTCTATCAGTAATTTCGCTGCAGCCAGACGCTAATAAAAATCAAATGCGTTGTAAATTACGACTTGTTACACAGAAGCCAGTCATTCTGGATGAAAACAGCCAGCTTGGCAGCGCTCCCTTCCATTGGTCTGCTTCCTCATGTAAGGACGGGGTCATCAATTATTCATGAAGGTCAAGTGAATAACAATAATCTGACTCTTCATTGATCCCCTGAGGGTAAGGCTCTCCGTGTTTTGCTCCAGAAGAGGTCAGCGACCCTGCCAGAGTTTCCTCCATCACTGCACACAAACACCCACGAGGAGCCAAAGACAAACGTAAAATGCATTGTCGCATTATCTTAAATATGAGCATTTGTTCCCGTTCGGCTCGCCGACGCATTCTCTGCTCTGCTTCCTGTTTCAGCCCCTCAGCCAATCGGAGCAACGACAGACGACTCTTTACGGGAAGTGATATAAATCCTCCTTGTTACCTGTGGCTCACACTACGTATCAACACAAAGAGACATGATATTTAGTAGCAACAGCTCTGACATCTGCCACTGATTAATTCATCCCAGTGAGGCAAATCTGACAGTGTATTTTTTTTTTTTTTTTGGTGTTGGGGGGGGGGATCTCCAATAACAGCTGTGCAATTGTAGCTCCTTAATCCAGCATTAGCATCAGATACACAGTGACAAGATGAGCTGCTCCTCAGCTCCGAGTCCTCGAGGTCTCAATTAACTGCTTTTAATTCAGCTCGCTTCAAACAATTAGACTTTCCCGGGTTTGAACTTAAAAACAACAAATTGACACAGCTGGTTTAACAGTTATTCAAGTCAGAATCGCAAATTATGAAATGCACAAAAAGGCCTCAACATCAAACCCACCGCGGTGAAATCAGCATTGAAGCACTGGTCTTGGTGAAGGAGTAAATTACTGTCATGTTACAGGTCACAGTGACAATGTATTTCCCACGCCGTATATTTATCACTTCCACGCTGTCACGCTGTCACCTGGTTACCTCGGAGAAGGTGAGGGCCTGCTGGGGAAGTAAATACATAATAATAATAATAATAATAATAAAAAAAATGGCTGCACTAGCAGAACCCTGTGTAATGTGCAGTTGCAGGAGCTGAAGGGAAAATTTAAGAAGCCATCATTTCGGCTGCTTTGTTTACTGCAGAGAAGATACGACGGAATTTATTTGCATTCACTTCCCGCGATATAAACCAGCTCCCACAGCGGTAAAATATGCTCATACGAGAGATACTGGTCACAAACATTTAGACGTATATCATTTTGGTTGTGCCCTTCCTCAGCTGGCATCCCATCCTCTTCCTATAATAAGTTCCTCCTTTTGAATGACTGATTTGAAATCCAGATGATGGGCAGCTGAGCAGGTTTGCCAGGCATAAAATTAAACCGACGGTGGTGGCACGGAGGGAAAGGGCTAAATTCAACACAAAGCAACGGTCTTCATAAAAAGGAGCAGCTTCCAAATGAAACAGTGACATTTGACAAGCCAAGCTGTGAACCTCACGGAAATATGTTCCCCCAAGGGCACAGAAATGCCATTGTACACAGCAACAAACAGCAATCCGCCGACTGACAGATTTTTCCTTGAGACTGAGTTGACAAGAAAAGTGGCGATGAAGGTGTAAGTGCATTGAAACCACGAATGAGTTAATAAGCCGGTTTGTAATGCACTTTTCTATTAGTCGCTTTATAAACTCCATTCATCACTGTCACATGGACTTTATCTTATCGGGGGAGCGCCGTGTTGCGCCATAAATCGAACTCCAATCACTTCCAGGACAAAAATATGATGTAATTAAGAAAATCCGGTCCGGCCTGAGAGCTTATTGCAGACTCACTTCCACCCAGAGGAGGTTTCGGTTTCCTCGGACGGCATCAAGCTATTTGCTGGAGAACATTTCAAAAGATCTATGCCATGTGCTAAATTCAGCCGATAACCCTGACAGGCAGGATGCCTTCACATATAAACCCCCCAAAACGTGGGTTAAATGAGTTAAAACGAGGCCTATTAGATGCTCACCCAGGGGCTTGCTTCCTCTCACAGGATGTCAATAAGATGTAGTTTACAGCACAGCAGATGTAAACAACCTATTTATATGTATAAAGAAGGCGTTAAGACTTAGATTAGACTGTTTTAGCATTTAGGAGCATCTTAGGGAGACATTGAAAAAAAAAGAAAAAAAAAAAAGATAGATTTTTGGGGCAAACTTTGGCATCTTGGGAAGAAAAGTAATGATGATAAAGAATGATCCACAATCATTACTCTACTTATATTTGCCATTAGATGGTGCGCCTTTAAGAGACAGAAAGATCATCTGACTGTCTTGCTTAATTGTGATCTGTGCATATCCACCATTTTGGCACTTTCTTAGTTCGCATTGACTATCTGTCAAGATACGGCTGTCATTCATTTATCCATTTATTTATTTATTTATTTATTTATTTATTTATTTATTTTATTACGGACTGAATCTAAGTGTTATAATTTGTCAATCCAGTTGCTGCTAGTCCTGGTTCGTCCTGCTTCTCTCATCTCGTGGACGTGGTGGGTGGGATGAGCTGATTAGCAGCAATTGAACTTTCAAATAAATCAAATCACTTCATGAATAAATAACAGCCCTGCTATTACTGCTGGCTCTTTTACAGTCAACAATGAGCTAGTTAGCCACAGCTAAACTTTCTAAATAAATACCTTCCATATATAAAATCATGCACCTTTCGTGTACATTGCACAGTCGGACTTGTACATTTGCAAGTTGCAAATAAATATTCTTGAATTTTAAATACAGCAGTCTCTTAAGTAAAACTAGATCATATTTGAAATTAAGATTGTCAGATTGGTCATCCCTACGGGGAAGCATCAACTTGTCAGGCTGAATCTAAACACCCTTAATACTGCAGATAGTTTCTAAATCGGAACATTTCTTGGAGCTTTAGTGACAGAAAATTACTTGAGCTCAACCCAGCAGAGGCTTTGTGGTCCCCTCGCACTGTGCCAAGAACAAAAATTGAAATGTTTACAAAGCAAGTCAAGCAACTTGAGATCAATTAAGATTTTTGTGCTCAGATCATTCATCATCAAAGCAGACCTCCAAACCCCAACTCAGATCCTCCATGTGCACCAGATCCCTGATTGGATATGTCATCATCTAATTGAGATTAAACCTCTATATTTCATGGCAAGCTGAAAGGAGGAGTGCGGGCCATTTTCTGAAATTAAATGGAACACGTCCCCTCTCTACACACACACACACACACCCACCCACCCTTGTACAATATCAGTACCTGGTCATGCGCCAGTACACAGGCTTAAATGAGAAAATTTGGCAGGGCTGCCAGTATTAACGACATAGGTGGCGTTGTAAGGTTGAAAGCCAACGGTGTTCGCAAAAAAGATGGACTTGGCTTCTTTGGGATGACTCTCCACGACAAGAAGCGGGAGCAAAGGAGCATTGATGTAACCACTTCAAGGACTGCTGTAATTCAACCCCAAAAAAAAAAAAAAAAAGGGGGAAGGATCAGTCCTGTAGGAGGGAGATGTGTTTTAGGTCCGTGGCATTCCTTTTTCAAAGCAACTGTCAAAATAAATTGCGAGAAATGGATTTCTGGAGGCTTAGCCTTCGTGCACGCAGCGAGCAGAGACACTGGCTGTGAATTGTTGTTATGACCCCTTGACTACAGGGTAAAATCCCATTGAGCAGCTTGCCACACTGGGTTATATCCCCCTCCCTCTTTCCGTTTCTCCTGACCCTTTCACTTGCCTGGGAGAGTGCAGCAGCAGCCTGACTGAGTGATAAAACACAGCATGGTGACACTCGCCCCTTCCTGCAATGGAACACAGCGCTGATGGATTCCACGAGTCCGTGTTAAGTGACACGGATTAGGAGCCTGATAAATCATATTTGTCCACAAAGTGCACAGCATTATGAAATGCACAATGTCCTTATCTACTTATCTGGATTTATTTCATCCCTGCCTGGATGTCTCTTCCGCCCCCCCTCCTCCAAATGGCAATAAGCCAGACTCCACTGAGCTCACTTCTTATTTAAGCCATGCACTTAAAAAATAAAAAAAAATAAAAAACAACAAAAGACATCAGATCTGAGGTCCAGCAGTGAATCCCATTTAACCCTAACCTCCACAAATACATTCAAAGTCAAGCCTCCAACATCAAGTTTAAAATGCCCGTGTTATCTCTGCGGCTCAGACAGCATCCTTCAGTCCAGCATGAACTCACAGCCAGAGTCAAACAGCAAAAAAAAAAAATAAAAAAAAGAAGAAGAAGAAGAAGAAGCCATGAAGTCTTTTTTTTTTTTTTTTTTACACTTCCATACAGAAAGCATCCAAGCCTGAAAACAAACCCGTGCGGAGCGGCCACACGCACCGGATCAACACAAGCACCACCTACCGCTGCTGCCGCTGCTCTCCGCGTCCCGTCGACACCAACTTGTCCTGGGCGCTGAGCTCGGTCCGCTCCGCACGGCCGGATCCCTCCTCTGCGCTGCGTCTCCTGGAGGGAGGAGGAGGAGGATGGATGGATGGATGGATGGATGAGGAGGAGGAGGATGGAGGATGGAAAGGGGGGGGGGGCGGGGAGCTGGCCAATCAGAAGCAGGCTGATGGGGGAGGCAGAGCAGCCAATCGCTCCCCCCGGTGGAGCTGGAGGAGGCTGATGCTGCTTTGTTTAACGGGGACGGAGCGACTATCTGTCAAGCCTGAGTGATCTGATGGCATCTGGGCTAAAGCAAACCCGCGTCCCACTTAACTGCACGGGAGGATTTAGTAAAAAGAGAGAGGGGGGGGGGGGGGGGGTGATTGACAGGCTTATTAATGGGACATGTCCCCGTGTTCACTAAGTCCAGCTCACCGGACGATCGATAGCAAATGACACGATTTCACGGAAAGCCCCGCAGATTAAAAGGACGCCATGACAGCTTACCTTGGTGTTGATCCGGATCAGCTCCGGACCTCTGAAGGTGAGCTGTGGGGTCCGGATCGGACCGGCTGGTCCAAGAGGTGGACTAGTGTCTCCATCCCACAGTGCGAGCCGATCAACGGGCCTGCTGTTTTCCTTTCCTCCTCCTCCTGACCGCTGGAGACCACGACCCGGTGTTTGCTTTTGGAGAAGCCCGTCCAAACATCACAGTCGACTCCGATCCCCCAACCTTTCAGCTCGGCTGCCAACAGGTGGCAGAGAAACGAGACAATCAGTGTAATTTAACGCACCTGCCACCTCACTGTCCTCCTCCGGATGAACGTCCCCCCCTGCGGTGTCCAGGGTCCATCCGAAGTTTAAATCCGAGCCGGCCCAGGTCCTCCTGCCATCTTCATGAGCAGTCTGAAGGGCTGCTCATCAAGAACATGCTGCATTTAAAGCGATCCCCTGTCAGGTTCTCAAGAGAAATCTGTCTCTAGTATAAAAATCCTTTGTCTCCACACTTCAGTAAGAAGAGTTCAACATACTCGACGTGCCAAAGTCAAACTGCTGAGGCTCTGGAGCAGACGCGTCAAACTCCAGGCTGGCGGGCTAAATCTGTCCGGATATACAATCACATCCGGTCCAAGGTTTTTTGTTTGTTTGGGTTTTTTTTTTTTTTTTTTTTTTAATCTTTATTTACACATACATTTACAAAATAACCATGGGCCCATCCAGCCCAAGGCACAATCACATCCGGCCCGCAGGGTCGTTTCTTCCATCCATCTTCCACTTCCACATCCATCCCGCTTTTCCGTTTCCGGGTCGCCCGTGAGACTCGTACTCCAAATCCCATAATGCAGCGCAACAGCTGCCGCTCCAAAAACCGGGTTACCTGCAAGAACCCCAATTTCAATTTCCCCGAAGACACACCAAAATGTGTCGGTGAAGCTAATGTGGGCTGGAATCTGGAAGAATTTCTGCTCTCAAGTTTTCACGGAGAACAAAAATATTCTCTATTCTGTCTGTTTGAATTCATATTTTTTCGTCAAAACATGGTGAGTTTTAGTTTGTTCAATACGTTTGTGTGCTATGAGTTTTGGCCCTTCGTGTAGTTGAGTTTGGCACTCCTCTCTGAAGCAGTTGGATTTATCAGGACTAATGAGTGCCCAATAATAAACCATATGATGCAACTTTGCTGGACTCTGCAAGAGAACTAATTGAAAAAGAAAAAGAAAAAGAAAAAAAAAAACACAACATAATGGTTGTTCAAAGTTTAGGAAGGTTGAGTGTGATTTACTTCAAATGCAGAATAGTATCTGTGTGGGCGCTCCCCCTGTGGTACAACCAGAATTAAAAAAAAAATAAAAAAAGTAAAACTGCTCATGAAGATAAGTGCACTGGGCTTTGTGTTCATGGCGCTCTATGAAAATCAGGATAAACCCTGCTGATGAAGGCAGGGGAAATAGTAGGCAGTCTTGTTATCATGAGGAAAACCCCTCGGGCCAACGGGGCACATGATGATTGGTGTGACTTCAGCGCTGGGGCCTGACGCAAGTTTTGGCTGAACTTAAAAGAGAGCTTCGCTGGCTGGAGTTCCCCGTTCACAATTTACACTTTTAGACGGAGCTCCACTGATGAAAAATCTCTTTCGAGCCATCATGGACAGAGTGAACATTTGCAGAGGGACTCAGACGAACAGAATGTTTTATCTCAATACAGTTCAGGCTGAGTAAGGTAAATTACAATATTATTGGAGGGTTAGAGTATGATTCTATAATTTGTTGTATTTGAAAGCAGCTGCTTCTGTCTTTAAATCAGTTTTTCATTTTTTTTAAGACAAAATAAAATGACTGTATTTTATATTTCAGGCATCACTGAAAACAAAGCCGAAACCACATGGAGCCTAAAATTTTTGCGATCTATGAGATGACGCACCAAAATGTGATGGACTTTGAATCCCCCGTAGCAATGTGAATTTTCATTGCAAAACATTGATGTATTTTTCGAAAAGCGGCGGCACTTCGTATGGGTCTGTAACTGCTTGGCAGGGGAGCAAACAAAATTTACAAAATTGCATCTTCTCCGGATTGTCATCGAAAAGGCTTCAGGAAAAAAAAAAAAAAAGCCCAATTAAAAAGATGCCAAACAGCATTTCAAAGAGAGGATGCTGAATTATTGAGCTAGCAACAGTGTTTCCTCAGCTTCAGGGAACCGTTACCACGATGCATCATGATCTACTGTGAATTTGTAAAAGGCATCACTTTTCTTACACTACTTTTTTTTTTTTTTTTTTTGGCTGGTGTAATTAACGGTGCAGTATAATTCTCTTCTCAGGCAATTACCTCGTGTGTTCGAGCTGTAACTGAGGTGGGAAGAAAATCTGTCAGAGTTGACAAAAGCCACCTAATGGAAAAATCTGTAACTCCTACAACAGGCCTGGTCAATCAGCGAGAATCAATACGCCTTTCACCGAGGAGATCTCAGCTGGACCGTGTTATTGAGGTAGGCTATACATCAAACTAGCCCACCACACTAAGGGGTGGGGGGGGGGCAAGTGTCATGGCTGCTCCTGCATAATTCAGTAAGTAAAAAGTCACGTGTTGTTGAGTTCGTGAAGCTTTATTTCAACCAGATGTGACAGAAATGAACAATAAAAAAAAAAAAAAAAAAAAAAACAGCAAAGCCTGGCAGCATTTGGTTCAAAAACAAAATACAGTTTGTAGATAATGCAGATATTGCAAATTTTGAAAAATAAAGCCCTGTTTAGATCAAAATATAGGTATGCATACTTAGTCATATAGAAGAAAAAAATATCCATTTTCCATTTCTCTGCACGCCAGGTGCATATCAGCATCAAACAAAGCTAGCTAATGAAAAAAAGAGTATGGTTTTAAAAACTCAGTACAAAAACTCGAAAAGTAAATCAGAGCAGTTCTTCTCTCCATGGACAGTGATGTGAAATCACACATGGCCGGCGCTGCCTGATTATTTGCTGGATGGGCCGGATTCAGAAGTTGTCGTCGTCGTCGTAGTATCTATTCCTCTTGATCTGCTCCTCCACTGTCAGGTCTTCGTTGTCGTCGTCATTCTCCCACAAAGAAGAAGCGGGCCTGGCTGCGCTGTCGTGCCTGTCGCTGCCTTCATTCTTTCCCCTCAGATCTCCTGCTTCATCTGCGCTCTTTGTCGTCACCATCCCAAAATCCAGAAGGTCATCCAGCGCCGACACCAGAGGCTTCTCCTGCGCAGATTGACTGAAGATGTCAGATGTGAAATCAGATAGCAGACTGGAAGTGCTGGTACTTAAGCCAGCGAAAATGTCCTCGAGGAAGCTCGATGTGCTAATCTTTGGCTCGGGGTCCTTGATTTTGAAAGCAAACTCTCCCTCGGCTTCCTCCGTGAAGAAATTTGTGTCTGAATAGCAGTCTGTGGCTTCAGTGCATTTGGCACCGGCTGGCACGAAAGCATCGCCCCTCTGTGCCAACTGCAGCACGTCACTTGGCATCCATTTTGATTCTTCGCAGCGATCAGCTTGAAAGAAATCTGCTCCTCTGCTCGTATCTGTCAAGAACAGCGGCTGGTTTTTCTCCATCTCATCCTCATTAAGCCCTTGAAACGGGATTTCATGCACAAGCTGCGTCTGGCCTTTGTTATTATTGTTGTTGGAGTTTGCATTCAGTGGCTGCTCTGCCATCGCCTCCTCATCTATCAACCTGACCTTTGCCGCCTCCACGTTGTTCATGCTATCATTATTTCCTTTATCAATCTCCTCCCAGAGTACCCTCTCATCTGCTGCACTTTCTGTCTGCCTGTCATGTCCCTTTACTTCCCCTTCCTCCACACTTTCTATACTTTTTGCCTCGTTCCTCTCCAGCACTTTGGAGCTTTCCACAGCTCCGTCGTCATTCCTTTCACTTTGTTCTTTCTTTTCCACTCCAGGGTGCACTTCAGAGTCCATTTCAGAAGCCACTTGTGCCCCAGCCTCAGGGCCACTGTTTGACTCTTTAGTTTCTTGAGTGTGAATAACACTCGCTGGTTCCTCAGCAACTGCTACCGGGGAGGCTGGAGCCTCTGACTCTGCTGGAGTTTCTTCATACTTGCTCACATTCTCTGTTAAACTGGCACACTCCTGCACCTTGTCATTTTCCTGGGCTCCATTTTGTACTTCTGCTGCAGCACTATCAGACTCTTTAAATGAAGGCCTGGCAGGCTGATTCATGTGGTCATTTTCCTGAGCTGATCCCTCCTGAGGGGGCCACGACGGTTTGACCAACTTCAGTTCTTCCTCAATAGCAAAGGCTTTCTTTGGAGAATCTGTCTGTGGAGGCCAAACTACAGAAATCTTTGTCGCGGGCTTTTTGTATTCATCCACTGATTTACTTCTGTCATTATCCTGAGTAACTAATGCGCTCTTAGCTGTGGAGCATCTGTAATCTACGACTTTCTTTTCAGGCGATGGTGATTTGACTTTTGCATTTTCAGGTGAATTCTTATTAGTCCATTGCTCTTTATGTGGTTTCTGTCCAAATCCCTCATCATAATTTCCTTTGGACTTGAACAGCTGCTTGTAGTGTGGTTTGCAGTACATCCGTCCATGGAGAGAGGCGTAGTTGCCAAGACTAGTAATAAGAAAATGGAAAACAAAAAGGTTAAGGCGGTGAGAAATAAAACAATAAGCATTGTTTGTGCGCTGCATAATAGGTTTACCTCAGTTTGCCTCTGCAGTGTTCACAGCGAAAGCAGCTTTTATGGAAGTTTTGTTTGTCTGTGATCAGCGATTCCATGGGGTACACCCTCTTCCGACACACCCTGCAAAGTTCGGACTCTGGAATTCGAATTCTCTGCAAAAAGAAGGAGGACATGCTGATTTCACAGCTGTGGTAGCCCTTTGATTTTCCTGGAGTTGATTTAGTGCAAATTATACGCAAAAACAGAGATGGTGACTTGGTAAATTTCCACTAAATTAATTCTAATTAATTGCTCATGAATTTCTCCCGGGACCACTTGGGGGGGGGGGTCCATCTTGATGGTGGCACTTCTTAAAGCTCATTATATAAACGTTAAAAGCCACAAGTGGCAATTAGAGGTTGAGTTATTGGATTAAACGCATCCTCAGGCTTATCTGTGGTGTGTCTGAATGTAGCGTAACAGTAACAGCACAAGTAGGGAGAAAAAAAAAAAAAAGGTAAACCTTCTTGGTCATTTAGACAAAGTGAAGTTTCCTTTTCATGAATAAAAGTCAAATAAAGATCTTTTAAAGTTTGTCCTTCAAACGATACAATTCTTACTTTCAGAACAAATGTGTAACTTGGTATATTGTTTTTGTCTGCAAATATCATAATGCAATAATGGGAGGGGTCAACTACATGGATTAAACTAGTTTAATAAAATGTTTCTAGTTCATATGTTTATTGGGATTTTGCCATTTTTGTGTAGTTAACTACTAAAACTGCCAGCACACAGGAGAATATCAAGTATTTTTAAAAAGAATACAAAAAACAAGTTGACCTGTGTTGTAAGAGATGGCCTCAAACCAAATGAAATTGCTGTTGTTGACAATATCGACAGTGTGGATGTAGATGTAGCAAACTAAACAACACAGTTGGCTTTTGTAGGTCTAAGAATAACTTGTTACAGCAGAAGTTGCACCACCATCCTTTTCTTTAACCTCACCATCATTACCTCAGTTTTAAAAAAATATTTTTTTTTTTTTTTTTTTTGGAAAGAACCTAAAGGGCAGGGAATACAAGATGAAACCTTATCCACTGAAGAAGAATAAAATTATTTCAAATTTATCAACGGTTTATTATCGCTGCAAACAGCAGCATGCAAACAGGCAAGAGAAATATTAGTTCAATATGTTGGCATCATTGCCAGCATCACACATCAGAGGCATGAATAAACAGGACAAAGTGTAACCTGTGAATATTAAATGTTGTGAGCATCTAAACTGCGAGCTGCTCTCAGCTTTAGGGAGACATTTCAAATAAAAGGGGGGAGGGGAGAAAAAAAAGAAAAAAAAAATCAAAGGAACTCAAGGGGACATAAACAACAGTGTCAAACTAATGTTAATGCTTTCCTTTTCTTTCCACACAATGCAGGCAATGTCTTCAAATTTTCACACATGAAGCAAGTTAAACACACCGTCACGCTTGTTTAGTGTCTTCATGCTGCACAGCTCAGTTTACCCGTCACGACAGTCTCCTGCTGGTGTGTTACTATCTGGGAAGTCCTCTGCTCTGAGACACTGAAGCCCAGCTTCTGGAAAACGCCTTGGCTCTCAGCCCACGACTGCTGGAAGCTTCTCAGCAGTTCCTCCGTGGTGGCGTCGGGGGGCACGGCCACTGTCGCAACTTTGCCTCTAACCACGTCGGCGTAAGACGGGGGGTTGCCGCGGGTCAGGGTGCTCCCCGGATTCGTCTCGCTCCTCTCTTCCATGATCACGTTACCGAAATCATCGATGCTGCAGAACTGCTCGGTAACTGTTGTGGTTTCAGAGTGACCCACCGCCTCTGAGTAGGCCGACTCGGGTTCTCTTCGTTCTATTTGTTCTCTTAGCTCCCGGGCTGCTTGGGAACTGTGCTCTCCGGTTTCAAACACATCCTTTATAGCTTTCACTTTGAACATTTTGATTTCTTCAGTCCTTGGCGTTTGGAGTTCAGCCTCTGCGTCCTCTGTGTCACTTTCCAGCCTCTCTGTGATGACGATCGGGTCTTTCCTGGTGTAAACCTTTGGCTTTGGAGACTCAAACCTGTTTACCAGCTTAGACAGGTCAAGCCTGGGGAGATCCTCTTTCAGCAGATCTGCAGCCTCAGCCGGGGGTCCTTCCTCAGTGTCAGGTCCCAGACGTTCTGGGATATCGATTGGATCCTTCCGCATGTATGTCCTGTTTACCTCAGCCCGCTGTGCCTCCTCAAAGAAAGACTTTTTGTCCTTGACAGACATCATGGAATCCCCCGTTTCTGCAGCGCTGATGAACTCCTGCTCATTTTTCTCTGTGAGAGTCTCCCTGTCGCTAAATGACGGGGACGGCTGTTCTCTTTCAGCTGCTAAACACTCGGGCACTGGCATGGGAGGTGGAGGGGTGACGCCACGGGAGAGCTTCGAGGTGGTGTCTCTCAGCTTCATCAGCTTCTCCGAGCGGCTCAGGGTGGGGGATGGCGTAGCCCTGCTGAAGGTGGACGTGGGCGTGTAGGACTTGCGAGGAGGCGGCGGAGGCGTCCCGACGGATTTGTACGGGGGAGGAGAAGGTGTCACTCTGAGCGGCGAGTCCACCCTCCTTGATTCAATACTAATAAAGGTGGGCGACGGCGTGCGGATGCTGGCTAACGGAGAGGACACACTACGATCTGTCGCCTCACTCAGCTCCTTGTGAATTTTGCTCTCTTGCAGCGACTTTTTCTCATCAACCACCTTCTTCTCTGTTTTGGAGAAGCCAAACATCTTTGCAGTCGACCCGCTGAAAACTCTCTTGTCTGGTTTTGGAAGCGCTGGCGGTGGTGCTGGCTGTTCTTCTTTCCTTTCCTCTTGCTGCTTTTCAACAGCTATCAAGCTTTCCTCCAAGAATGTGAGCTTTGTTTGAGCAATATTTCTCACATAGACCATCATCTCTTTCAACTTTTTCTTACTCTGCTGTTTAGCTATTTCGCTTAAATTTTTTTTCTCATCAGCTCCCGTCAGCCATTCTGGGAGTTCACTGATAATCATCCTGACAGCGTTGGAGTCTATTTTGCTCGGCGTGCCCTCCAGCTCTTTTATTTGAGCGAGCAGCTTCTGCATCACATTACATCTCTCTGAATTTGTGATTTCCTCTAAATGAGTCTCATCTTTTTTACACATTTTCCCTGTTCCTTTCGCTGATACACACTTTATCTCACCTTTTGACTTCCCCACCTTTACCTGTGTTTTATTTGTTTCTGCGGCTTCTTGCTTTATTTGCTGCGTTTGCACCTGGACAGCCTCTTGCCTCTGATGGCTCTCAGTCACCACCACTTCCTCGTGTCTCTGAACGCGCTCTGCCTTTGTGCTCTGCTGACTGTGGGTGACAGATACATGGCCTTGTCCTTGATGAGTTGCAGATGTTGTCTTCGTCACCTTAGGCATTAAAGCCGTTACAGATGGCGACAGCTTTAGTTCAGTCTCATTTTTCTGTATCTGCTTCCCCTTTTTCATGTGAATCTGGACTTCTGGCACAGCTGGGGTCACCTGACTTTTCTTTTCCTTTACTTTGATTTCTGTTTTCGTCTCTGCTCTTGCTGATGTCAGCAGGTTGCTTTCCTGATTCACTTTTGTTTCCCTCGTCTGTAGTGCATTACTTTTCTTATCCTGCTGTAAATGCACTTCACTTTTCATTACATCCTTCTGTCCCGAAGCATCACATTTCTCCTCTCTCTTCTCCGGTGGCATCTTAAAAGTTTTCACCTTGAAACTTGGAGTTACCTTAGGAATTTTAGTGGGTTGAGAAGGACTCGCTTTTCCCTCCTGTGTCAGAGGCACATTAATATTCTTTACATCCTCAGCTTTCAATGTGACCGCAGCCTGGCTTTGAAGATTTACATTTTCTTGGACAGCACTCTGTGTGGCAGTGATAGACCTGGTGCTGGATTTCTTAATAAACTGCTGCTGCTCTGTGACTGAGGCAGATACCACCTTTGAGCATGACTGGACTTCTGTATTTGAGGCCTCTTGATGGGACTGCGAAACAGAAACAGTCTGATTTTTGGGCGCAGCATGGCTCTTTTTAACTGCATTAGTGGAGAGATTTTTCTCTGCGACATGCTCGCTGGTGCCATGCTTTTTCTCTACGGACACATTTGAAGATTCTTGGGCTGATTTTTTCTTCACCACTGAGATCAAAGGCTTGCTCAAAGGGATCTGGGAAGGGACTTTCTTGGCAGGTGGGTGCTGTGCCAGCGTTTCCTCTTTGGAAATCGTCTCAACTTCTTTAGTCTTTGTCACTTCTGTGGTCACTTCTCTGTCTGTGCTGTGCGGTGAAGAAATCTCAGCATTAATTGGTGGAGAAGTGGGACTTGTGACGACAGCTTTCTCCGTTTCCTCTTTCTCTATCCGTTGTTGGCGATACCGTTCCTCTGCCATCATGAGAGGGGTTTTAAATTTGCGGGCATAAGGCCTCGGGGTTGGAGTTGGACTAGAGTCAGGTGGTGGGGGCAATTTGATTGGTGGGACGAACCTTTTGGGCTCTTTTGGCACTGGTTTTACTTCTGGGGTGCTTAGTTTCTTTGTTGTTGACACTGCTGATGATTCAGACTGAACCTGTTTGCTTGTTTCAATCGTTTGGATTGTTTCATTTTTCACTTCCTGAACCTTAGCTTCTTCTTTTCTCTCTGTTGACGAGGATGTTCCTTGATCAGCAGGGAGCTGGGGTGCAGATGGAGGTGGTGGCGGTGGTGGTGGAGGTGTTGGCTGCTTTTTCTGCCACTTGGGTTTAACTTGTACGGCCGGCTTCTGTTCTTCTGGATGCTTGGGCACTTTGAACAAAGGCCTGCCGATGGGTTTCCCTGGCTTTGAAGGGGGAGGCTGAGGCATGGCGTTGAGCTCCAGCAGTGAGGGAGGTGGAGGGAGAAAATCCTGTCTGCTTGGAGAGGTAGTGGGAGGAGGGGGTGGAGGCGGAGGAGGGAAAAAGTCAGGCTCGGACTTTGTGCATTCGATGGGAGGCGGAGGTGGTGGAGGTGGGGGTGGGAGGTCGCTGTCATGCATCGTGTTAAAAGCTCTGGACGAGGGGAAAGCTGGACTCTCCAGCACCGGCGATGGAGGAGGAGGGAGGGAGAACTCAGACTCTGAGCGTGGAGGTGGAGAGGAGGGAGGAGGTGGGAAATGTATCTCCGGTTTTACCTTTTTGATCATCCCTTTCCCTCTCACGTCCAGGTTGCGGTGATCACTCTTCATACTTTTGATGCTCTGCTTTTGCATGAGCGCCTTATCCTCTGTTTGTTTTTGAGATACCGACATTTGCTCCGACACTGTCACATTTTGCTTTTGCTTGACAGTTTTCTCCGTCACTGTAGTGTGCACCTGTTTGATAGTCTTTGTTTCGCATATTTGCTTGTTTGAAATATTTGTCTGTGCTGTCTTTTGCATGTTTTTCATCATAGTCACATCAGCTGCTTTCGCCTCAGTTTGTTCATTACTTGTGATTTCTTTATTTTTTATTGTAACAGGCTTTGGAGCTTGTATTTTCTGCGGGGGCAGAGCTTTCTGTTTCTGTTCTTTTATGCTCTTCTGCTGAGAGGCCCCAATGGTATTGTCTGCTTTGGCTTCAGTAACAGAGTGGCCCTCTTGGGTCGTTACCTGTGTTTTCACTGATTTGCTCTCAATGTGCCTCTGTGTGTGCTTCTGTGATTCACTGCTCTGAGAGAGGTTTTTCACAGCAGGAGCTGGATTGACTGCTGCAGTCACACTCTTCACTTCATGCAAGCATTCATGCTCCTCTTGTTTCACAGTTAATGGATTTTTCATGGTCACTTTTGCTTTCTTTTGAGGATACATTCGTTTCGGTTTTGAATGCTGTTTTCTTTCCATCAGGCACTTTATTGCCCCTTGAACGTCCCCTTTTACTACCTCCTCCTTCTCCAACTGCGTTGTCTCCTGTCCTTCATAAAGACACTTTATGGATGTCTTCACATCTCCTTCAGTGCTTCCCCTGCGCTGCATTCTCGGTGATGCTGTCGGCTCCAGCAGGAGCTGGATTGTAGCTTTAACATCGCCTTGTTCGCTCACTTGGTGCTGGTAAATCTTTTTCTCGTTCGATGCCTCTTGTAAGCTTTGCATGGCGGTGTGAATGTCTCCCTTGACAATCTCTTCTTTTTCCACTTCTTTCACAATTTGCTTTGCCTCCTCCAGGGACTTCAAGGTCCCTTTGATATCACCTGGCACTAAATCTTCAACGGTCACCGTTTTAGTGGTTGCAGATTTCTCCAGTGACTCAAGGGCACTTCGGATGTCTCCCCTGATGATTTCCGGCTTTTCCATTTCTTTGGCTAGATGCTGGGCCTCCTCCAGAGACCTCAAAGTGGTGGGTATGTCTCCCTTAACCACCTCTTCTCTGTCTATTACTACTTTCTGATTGACAGCCTGAGTCAGTGAATCCAAAGCTGCGCTAAGGTCACCTTTAACAATATCCTTTGTTTCTAAGTTTTTGTAGTTAACAGCCGGCTCTGTCATGAAGACTTGAACAATGCTGTTCACGTCACCGGGAACTATATCTTCCTCTGCCACTGTGCGACCAATCTGCTGCTGATTCTTCCGCAGCAAGATCTTGGTCTCTTCAATGTCTCCTCCAATAATATGCTCCTTTTCCACCTTTTGCTCACCTTCATCTGATTCGCTCTGAAGTTGCTTCAGGTAATCCAAAGCTCCAGACTCAATGCATGTGGAGTAAAAGCTGACGTTCCCCCTCTCCATGTCTCCGACCTTTATCTTTTTAGAGTCTTCGCCACCTGAGTTGGATAGAAGACGATGAAGAGTTCTGCTGATGTTCCCTTGTATGATATCTTCTTTCTCCATACCAGCCGTCTCACCTTTATTTAAAAGGGAATAGATAGTCATCCTCACATCTCCCTTCTCATCCTCTTGAATCAGAATGCCTCGTTTGGAGGAGCCCTCATTATTTAGCAGATTGTTTATTGCCTCTTGAATGTCACCGCGGATAATTTCCTCTTTTTCAACATTGATTCCTCTTTCCTGATTGAATAGCTGCTTCACTGTGGTGTTGATGTTCCCTCGCTCCTCCTTGTCAATTGTTATTCCCCTTTCGCTGGTCTCCCTGCGGTTCAGGAGATTCATCATAATGCTGCCCAGGTCACCCCTGATTACCTCTTCTTTTTGGATTTGTGGGGCATCCTGGTTCATGAGTTTATACTTAGCCATGCGAACATCACCAATCTCATCTGCTTCAATGAGGATACCTTGGGAGTCCACCATTTTCTGGCAGTAAAGCTCCTCGAGCGTCTCCTTGATACTCTTACCCATTATTTCTCTTTTCTCCACACTGCTTTCATTGAATTTGTGAAAAGGAGTGGTCTCAAACAGCCACGTTGTGGACTTCACATCGGCCTGTGGGATTTCCTCTTTTGTCACGACAAGCTCTGTGCTATCAGTTTCTTTGATAGTGTCAAGGGGCTGCTTCTCAAACAGCCACACAGACTGTTTGACATCCCCTTTCATTACTTCCTCCTTTGTCACCCTCTCCATGCCATTGTACTCAGCGCCTTCGCCATGGATCTCATCAATTGTGCGAGTTTCAAACATCCATGTGGCAGATCTGACATCGCCTTTTTGGATCTCGCTCACACTAACAGTTCTGATGTACTTTTGAGACGTCTCATCGGTTTCAAATCGCTGCTTGTTTGTCTTCACGTCACCGCCTTGGATATCAGCAACTGTTTTTGATCTTACTTTTATTTCCTCAGTAATTTCATCCAGTGGTTGCGTTTCAAACTTCCACCTGGCAGAGCTAACATCTCCTTTGTTGATTCCTTCTTCAGTCACAGCTTTGATAACGTAGACCTCCTCTGAATCTCTAATTGAATCAAGCGGCTTTGTTTCAAACAGCCATCGGGCCCCCACCACGTCTCCTCTCATCACTTCTTCCTTGGTCACTGTAGTCACTTCATGATAATGGCCCTCCTTGTCACGGATGGCATATAGCGGCTGAGTTTCAAACATCATTGTGTAATTTTTTACATCTCCTCTTTCTTTTTCATCTCGAAAGATACTCGTTAGTTTTGAAATATCAGTTTCTGATGAGTCTTCTTTGATTTGATCAAGGGAGTATGTCTCGAAAATGAATCTGCCTTTATCAACATCGCCTCCCTGAACGTCAGTCACAGTGCGGGTTTCCTTCATCTCTTTGATGTCATCGTGGATGGCATCAATTGGCTGGTTCTCAAACATCCAGGTACAGTTTACCACGTTTCCCTTCTGGATGTCCTCTGCCTGCTGCGTCTTCAGCTTCTGCATCATTTCCTCGGAGGTGGAGCTCATAATGTCTGATGAACGATTCTCGAAGATGTACTTCATCCTGGACACGTCGCCCGACTGCACGTCGATTTCGGTGACTCTCCTGAAAGAACTGCTGTCCTCCCCTGTGATGTTTTCAAGATTCTCTGTTTCAAAGAGGAAGCGAGCCAGTCGCACATCTTTTCCTTGGATGTCTTCTTGATTTACGGTGCAAGTTTTCAGAATGGTCTCGGACTCAGACTCTGTGTGATCACGTATGTTGTCAAGTGTCTGAGTCTCAAAGAGCCAAGTGCAGGTTTTGACGTCGCCTTTTTGCACTTCCTCGACATCACTCTCAGTCTTTTCCACCTTTTCATACAGAACATCCATCGGCTGTGTCTCAAATAGCCACCTACAAGTCTTCACATCTCCTTTTTCAATTTCCACACTCTCCTTAGTTTTATGGTCCTCATCTTCTAAATTACTGAAATGTTTGATGGCATCAAGCTGTTGAGTTTCAAACAACCACTTTGCTGTTTTCACGTCCCCAGACTCTATCTCCTGCTTAGATATACCTTTAATGATCTGAAACTTATTGATGCTGTCATCGAACTCATCAATAGGACGCGTTTCAAACATCCATCTACAGCTGCGCACGTCACCTTTCACAATCTCCTCTCGCCTCACAGTCTTCACTTCATGGTAATGACCAGAGCTGTCTTGCATGGCATACATCGGTGTGGATTCAAAAAGATCTCTATTGGATTTGACAGATCCACTTGTGACACCTTCAACTTGAATTCTCTGTGTTCCTTCACACTTTCCTAAATCCATACTTTCAAACCTTTCTTTATAGTTTGTCACATCTCCTTTGTCGAGTGCTTCAATGTTGACAGTCCTTGTGATCTCCTTTTTCTCCTCCCTAATATTCTCCAGTGGTTGGCTTTCAAAGACCCACTTTTGATGCCTCACGTCACCCTTTTCTTCTTCAGATGCAACCATTTTCTTAAGCTTTCCCACTTCCAGCAGTTCTTTGAGGTTCTCCATGGGTACCGTTTCAAACAAATGTTTTGTTGATTTAACATCACCGCCAACAATTTCCTCAGACGGTAAAGGTTGAGCATTGTCATTGTCTTTCAGAGTGTCCATCGGCTGCGTTTCAAACATCCAGCATTGTTTTCTCACGTCAGCTCCAATTATTTCCTCTCTTTGCTTCTTGGAACTCTCCCATTCCTCGTCCTTAATTGTATCAAGTGTTTTTGTCTCGAAAAGCCATCTACCTTTGTTCACACCGCCTTGAATGTTGTCTTCCATTGATATCCCGCATATTAACTTCACCTGAGCAGGGTCTTTGTTGATCATATCCAGCGGCTGGGTTTCAAACATCCACCGTGAACTCTTCACGTCTCCTCTCTCAGTTTCCTCCCTGCGGATGGTGGTGATCTGCAGCATCTCTCCAGCATCCCCCCTAATGACACACATGGGCTCGGTCTCGAACATGCGGGTGGTTGTCTTCACGTCCCCTTTAATCTCTTCCAGCTCCGATTTCAGGTTCAGGAAGTGGCTTTCCTCAATGGTTTCTGTCTTTCCAAGGGAATCTAGATGCTGCGTCTCAAAGAGATACCTGGCAGTTTTGACGTCTCCTCCAGTAATGTCTTTGGTGACAACAGTGTCTGTCTCCTGCTCGTCTTCTTGGTAGATCTTATTCAGACAATCCAGTGGCTGCGTCTCGAAAAGCCAAGTAGCAGTTCGAACATCTCCTCTTGCGAGATCCATCAGTTTTTGGGACTGCTCAGTTGAATCGGGAGTCTCCGTCCCAAGAGCATCCATGGGCTGAGTCTCAAACATCCAAGCTGTGTATCTCACATCTTTACCGGCAATGATTTCCTGCTGAGCAATATTCCTCTCATCGTTCTCATCTGGGGTGTCATCTTTGATTGTATCCAACGGCTTGTTTTCAAACATCCAGCGCCTGGACTGCACTTCTCCTTTTAGGATCTCATCCCACTCCACATACTCGCAGTCAGGGCTTGAGCACCGCGAGCCGTTGCCCTCATTTTCGAAAATGTAGCACACCTGCTGGACATCCCCCATCACCTCTTCACTTTCCAGGTCCTTCTTCTCTGCTTCAGTGAGCTGATTCATAAAGTCCTCTTCCAGGTTCTTGCGGACTTCTGGGTGAATATGTTTATAGAGGCGCTTCAGTTCAGCCATGCTCTTGTGCTTGAAAAACTGATCCTTATTGACAGTTACTTTGTGTTGGGATGCTGGCTCCTGAACCTGGACGTCACACGCTGGGACCTCCGGCAGCAAGTTTGATTGTGGGGGAGGGAAAAGTTCTGTCGCCTCATGGGCCACTGATGAGCTGGAAGTTACCGATGAGGCAGTAGCCGTCCTCACAGTGGAGGAAGAGTCATAACTTGTCTTTACTGAAGTTTTGGAGGACTGGCTTATTGGTACCCACTGAAACTGGCTGACATCCACATCAACCTTTGGTCCATAATTAGTTTTTGTTAAGGAAAGAAGGACATTATATTGTTACATTTCCCTCATTTTTCATCCTTGGGTAAAACTTTGAAGTACAGGGTAGTTTGATAAATTCAGAATCAATTTTTAACCTAGAACAACAAAGGTAGTTAGAAGAGAGAGTGGACAATCTCAAACCTAATTTAACAAATCTCCAGTCTTTCTGACCTCGACGCAGTGTGCTATGCATGGTCATAATTTAAGACTTGATAGAATTTTTCATTGAAGATCGCTTTATTGACTGCAGACAGTCATGCGGGTTGTGGTTTTAGACTGGATTTTTCTGTTTACACTCAGGGGAAAAAGTGCCCCTGACTTTACTCTGTAATGACAATGTCTTTTATCCGTTGCAATTTACTCTCCATCATGAGCAGTTTCCCTTTTGATGATTTCATGATGTGGCCTCAACTTCACCCTGATGCCTTATGAAAAAGACAAAACTATCATCTATTTCGATAAACAGACAGCATCATCACCTTAATTTCCTTGGCTGGTACAGCCTCCTCAATCGTCTTTTCATACTGCTGCTTCAAAGCCTGAGTCGAAACCTTTGGTAGGTCCTCTCCTCCAACGAGCATAACTGAATTAGACACAAGAAGAAGGCCACCTCATTAAGTCATTCGCAGTGAGGGAGCTCAGGGGGATTGGAAGGGGAAATAAATCATTTCATTAAAAACCTGAGTAGTTTTCATTTTCTGAAACCATGCAGCAGTGATTGCCCAATTTCCGCTTTCCAATATTTTACCTTCCTGACTGTACCGGATTAGATTTGCTACTATGCACTGAATAGAAAATCATTTGCACTCCAGCTCATTTTTATAGCTCATCCGTTATTCAGCCGTAGAGAGAACAATCATTAATATACAGGACACAAGAAGTGCTGTAATAAAAACGAGCAATATTACAATATTAAAAGGTATATACAGACTCACCTGTTTCATCGTAATGGTTCCCGAAACTGCCAGCCACATGGCTATGGTGGACTCTTTGATCATGGGCCACCTGTGAAAAGATGGGGGATAAATGATCAGTCTAATGAAAAATCAACAGTAGCGTCCAAAAGATTTTCAATCTACAAGAGTCTTATGGGATGTTTTCATTTTAAGTTCTGAAATAACAAAGACGGGATTTATTAGCAGCCTGTCAGTAATAAATGCCAGGAGTAGCAAGCGTTACCTCTTGCTGACTGTGAAATATGGCTGTGGTAGGGACGGCCTCTCTGCCACTGCTTCTCACCGTCACCTGAGAGGAGCTTGATGTTTCCTATTAGGGAACAGAGGAATGGGAAAGAAGAAACTATGAACCGCTCTTAAAAAAAAAAAAAAAACACACACATGCAAAAAATGGTCACACACAAGCCACGGCTTTATCACCCTCTGACTGAGCTGTAAGAAACAGCAAGAAAATATTTTTTGTGTTATGAAAAAGCTTAATAAAATCCCTCTGTGGCTGGTAACAAATGCTTTTCCATTACCAAGCAGCTTCCAAGGGAGCTACTAAGTTTAAAATCCACTGAAGGAGGATTTCAGCGCTGGAGAAAAACAGCAATAGATTACAAAAACTGTATGAAACTGCCTCAGCCATTTCCTCCAGTGATATTCATGCAATTTGAATGAGATGAAAAAGAAATATCATATTTGCTTGTATTGTCTGCTGTTAACATGAAAGATACATGGATGGCAAGGGGATTGGGGGGGGTCGGTGTACTTAAACCACTTATGTCAGGATAATATCTTTCTTGATGTACATCCAGCTTTAAAACATAATTCAGACATTACACCTTTGAAGAAGCTTGAGTGGAGAGTGGTTTTCTGTTGCAGCACTGAAGCGATAATCCAATCAAACAGACTCAGACATTTCCCCTCATGAACCCCTATTTAAAATTTAGCATTCAGCAAGGTCCTTGTGCACTCAATGAATCCACTCTGCTTCCTGCCTGAATGAGCAGATGGGGAGAAGCATGAAGGGGCAGAATTGACCTCACTTCAGTCAGATACAGCCCCATCCCGGGCCGATAACGTGTTCTGGCATTTTCCCCACGCGCTGGGTGATACTGGAAGAAAGATGAACAAAGTTCAAAGTGCCCTCTTTGGTTTGACCTACAAGACTGCTTCAGAGTCGCAGGCAGTGCAGCCAAGTTTTACTCCAATTAAGAGCGACAGTACAATGTGGGGAGCGTGGGTGAGTTCACACTCATGCCAACGTATTGCAGCATCCTGGGTTCGATTCCGGCCAGAGACCTATGCTGCCAGTCATTCGGCCCTCTCTCTCTCTCTCTCTCTCTCTCTAGCCTCACTGCCATTTACTATCATAATAAAGCCATAAAAGTCCAAAAAATATATTGAAAGAAAAAAGAATTAGAAAAGAATGTAAATCAGTAGCATTCATGTTTCTCTCTTTACTTGTTACGAGGAATGACAGCAGTAATCCATCTTCTGCGCTGTTGACTTCAAACGCAACCGAAAAATCTCTCCTAATCTGTCATTTTCAGTGTCTCAAGGGATTCATTTCACAAGCGAAAGTTGCACACTCAGTATGTGAACATATTATCGCATACATTCACAGTTGCCCCCCTCCTGGCACAGCACGTAAGCGTTAAGTCCGAAACACAAGTTTGCATGGAAATGATAATCGGTGCACGTCAAAACCCAATCCGGCGAAGCTTCGTCTCTATTTTTACTCCCTTATGTGAAATTAACACTGAAATCAACTTTCTTGCATTCAAGCAACCAGCTTCATGCTGCTGGGCTGCTGCATGTACATGAGAAGAAATGTGTGATTTGAATGAAATTAGATATTTTTCCTTTAGACAAAACATAATTATGTCTAACTATAGCTAACATTAATAAAACCCCTAAATGGATAATTTAACATGTTTTCATTTTCTAGATGACACAATTCTCATTTACGTTCAATATACAAGGTTGACATGATCATTTGCAGGGATGGATTTCACCTGGTGGCCCATAAAACTAACAGGATCCAACATGAATGTTTTTTCTGTGAGGATTAATCTTCTGCCGTAAACTTAGTAGTAACACAGAAGGTTCAGGTGGTTGTATTTACGGCAAAATTAATAGGATTAACTCACAAAATGTTGACTTATTAAGGAGATGAATATGTAGAACTGTCATGTCTAATTCCAGCTGTGATCACATGCAGTCATGTAGCCAATGAGTTGAAATCCGTCAACAGTGGCTGTGATTGCCATCTCACCTGGACAGATTTCTGTTGGTAATGAAACTGGGTGACGCTTGACTGGGAGGATGAAGACGCAAACTCCTGAGTCTCAAATTGCCTCTTCACACTGGCCAGGCCACCAGGCAGCGAACACGCCTCTGACTCATCCATCATCTAAAAGCAAAGAACACATAGAAGAAATGACAAATCTGAAATCTGTGCGTTTTGTGCACCTCTCGGTGAAAGACTCCAGTTTTCAAAGACTCAAGAGATTAGATATGCCTTTGGCCCAACAATCTCTGGTCTCGTTGTTCATGAATACGTTCTGCATTCACTTATGCTAATACAAACATGAATACAGAGGCATTACTGCATGCTAATGGTCTCGCACACGTCAACAGTGTTGGTTTTCTTTTTACATGTGCTGTAAAATGCTGTAATACGATAACATCAGTGATGGAGATTATTCTCCTTTAGCATCCTCTGGGGTAGCAGAAGAAGAAGAAGTAGGATATGTACCTTTTTAAAAAAAACAAAAAAAAACAAAGCTTAAACAATACAACCTCAATCTCTCTGATGATTGGAGCAGGAAAAAAAAAAAAAAAAAAAACTTTCAAATACCAAGTTATGGCATGAATAAGGTTCATAGCTTAAAGGACAGAGGAATACTGTCTAAATCTCATTAGTATAGAGGACGGCGTCTTCACCTGAGAAGATCTAGCTTTGAACACACAGTGATACAATAATCTCCTTTTGGGTTTGTCAATTACTTTGCAAATAAAACATTTATGGCTTTTGCATATATAGCTTCTGGGAATACGCAGTATATCCGAGATTCTCCAATCCTGATGCTCTGTGTGTATTGATGTGTGTGTGTGAGCGGCCTTACCCTTATTTTTCATTTTAATGCAAATTAGGGATGCAATGCAATTTACAATTTACTAAAGTTATTGGGGTGGACTTTAGGTCAGTGACTTTTTGTGGCAGAGCATCATGTTATCAATATTTTACTTCTTCAAGGTGCAAATGCATTGATATGACATGAAATCAACATCTTTCATTTATAATTACTGCCATGTAATGTCGGCTTGAATATGCATGCTGGGACGTCTCCTAAGCAAAATGAGTTTCTGCCTTTTTCTCATTTGCACATTATAGAATCCCTTCTCTTGGCCTATTCCACTTGAATTATGTGGCTAATTACAGTTGAATTCGAAGCAGCACTCAATTAAATCTTGGAAAATGACACACTGCTAATTTGGTTTTGTCATTTACATTTAAAGATCAACTGTAACAAGAACTAGGCTGTGATGCCAGAGAGTCCATCATCCCATCACACAAAGCTACTTTTGTACAAAGGTTAGAGATTTGTAGAAAATATGGGGCAAAGTAACTCCACCTACCAGTGTAAACCTGACAAAATAACAGAATATATATTCATTTTTGCACTGTTTCTTTCACTCCAGGAGGTCATGGCACCAAGTGAGGCGATCAACTCCCATTTAAAGTATAAATTTACCTTTCCACATTTCTGCATGTTTGTTACACTGGACGGAGTTGAGCTACCTGTTCTGTCTATATGCCAAACTGAGCTAGCTGTTTAGCCAACTGTAGGAGAGCGCATATTATAAACAAAAACGCTATTTGCAGAATGTTTCCCTCAAATATACACAATCAACACTATTTAACTTGTAGGTTCATTAGTAATGCTGCTTTGGATAGAAAATGTACACAGTGTGGATTATTTCTTTTTCATGCGGCAGGGTTGCTGGATGATAGACTGGACAGACTGAGTGACACATTGTCACTTGTGTGTGGACATGCAGACAACAGCTGCAAGATATGGAAGGAAAAACAGGACTCCTGTGACCCTCCCCCCACCCGTCCCTCACACCTACACACAAACATCTCCACTCAGCTGTCAGCAACCGCCACATGAGGCCTGACAAGGGGGCTCCATTGAGGTTGCGAAGGTTGCTGAGCTGCCACGCCGACAGTCGCCATGCAGCAAGAGGGCCGCTGAAGCTGCTGTTGGGGAAGCATCGCGCTTTTCTGTTGGTCTCATTAAACCATCAATTTACAAATATGAAGGATTTGCATAATTTATCCAACGGTGTTACTTTCAAGGATAATTACATGAAACAGCCATTCATTAAAAGCAACAAGGCACTTGTGGCAGAGCTTTATTGTGATGGTAGCGCAGCTAGAAAAGCACTCGCATGTAAGTTAACAACACCTCTCATATGCTCTGAAACGGCTGTAAAGCTTGGACTCGAGTGGCTTGTTGCTATGCAAGCCTGTGACCAGCTAACGCTCAATATCAGGATGATGAAACTATGCTTCAGTTAGGACGACAACATTCAGTTATTACCATTTAATTATGTCCAATGATGAACTGCTTCAATTATTCATCTTTGTATTTTTAATTAATTTGTGCACCACCACTTGGATTATCTTTCCAGTCTGCCGACTGCGGTGTTGATGAGGGGAGTAACTTTCTTGGCTTGTGATGTCTAAAAGGCACCAGGAGGTGGCAGGTCACCACCTGTAGCGTTTCCACCTCAAGGGCTCGTGCATTGATGTGATGAGGATTGGAGTGTGAGCCAAAACCAGGGAATCATTCAAACGTTAAGCTTTCAGCTTTATCTCAAGCCACAAGGAACGCAGAGGTGTCAAGAACTTGGCCAGCTGTTATAAAAGCTGAATAATATATAATCTCCCTTCATTAGTACACTCCCTTCCTTATTATTTTCATCATGGCTATCATTTAGGTACTTCAAGGTCAGTAACTCAGGAACTTTCCTGAGCAAAAAGGACCTTTTGGCTGGAGCTGCAGTAATTCCTGTACTGCCCCCACCCCTATTTCCCTCATGCAGCTGTTTCTTAGCATTCAACCCTATTTCAGACCCTGACCTCGTCTCACCCTCAACCTGCTCCTTTGGATTTCTTTGCTTTAAATCGAATTGACTGCTTGTGAACTGAACTTCACCAGTGAAGGACCTTGATTCCTGAAAACTTCTGAGTCCCCCATCTCGTGGATTCAGTGCACGACATTCCCACCTCGGCGGTTCGGCCCCCTCACAAGGGATTCAAGATAATTAATAGGAGTAGAAAGATGAAAACAGCAAAGTAATACCTTGTAACACCTCGACTACTTGGACTTATCTTTCCATTTATTTTTGGGAAATGTTTTCTCTGAACATCAAATTTTTTATTTCCGTGTACACAGTGCTGCACAGTGGAGATGAATATTGGTCTCTTCAGAGAGTTTGTTTGCTCAGAGCAGCTGGCTGGTGATATATGGACTATACCAAATCTGCAGATGACAGAATATGAACATGGTGCTGAGAATTATGCCTAAGATCAATGTGTGCTGCGCTGAGATCTGATATTTTTCCACTCAATGTTGAAACGGGATGGTTTGTCAGCTTCCAAAAATTTAAGTGGATTTGTTCTCTCTGCTAGAAAATGTATTTGTTTTTGTTTTGTTTTTTTTTAAGTTATTTTGTTTACATGGATGAGGCGTTCAGACTGTTCTGGTTGTTGATTTACAACACACTGAAATTAGTAGTTATTTGGTGAAAGCCTGTGAGGAAAGCCCTTTATTAGGCTTTTTTCTTTTTGGTGTATACTATAGCTAGTTTTCCAAATAAATACAAATAAATCATTACATTGAATATGAAGACATTCTAAAACATATTAACCTTCAATAATAGCTAAATTTGTTTTGTATTACCAAGTATATTATAACCCACTTATAAAAAGAAACCACCTGAGACCTGAATGTCTTTACTATCTCTGTTTTCTCCCATTAACAGGTCTAATCTTTAGCATGCCAACGTTAGCAATAGCAGCTGCCAGCCTGTAACGAATGCTCTACCTGATTTATTCCTTTACTTACAACCCTTTTCTTTTGCTTCATGGTGATGGATAGGCCCTCTAACTAGGAATCAGATGTTACAGGTTTGCTATATTTTAATATAAAATCTTCATCTTAAAGTAACAGGTTGTCAGATGAAGTATAGTGGTGCAGCATTTAATTTGGGGGGGGAATCTCAAAATCTACATTTGGTGCTGAATTAAATGTAGGTAAAGGCTCCAGAACTGGCTCCAATTGATGTGAAATCAGCCTTGTGATTTTCAAAATGCACGGCATGTTGAGAAATTATTGATATATCCTGCTGAGACAGCAGCCCGATGTGACGTGACTGCTGATGACTCCTGCCGACTCCCATTCACACTCTTGAGGGTTTGTGTTTTGACCTCCATGGCACTGACAAATGACCCCACCTTCCCAGCAGAGTCGTTCCGCCCCCACCCCCCCTACCCCCTATTCAACAAAACAGCTGATTTATGCCTGACTGTGACAGAGATGTGGCCGTAAATATCAGTAACGTCTATCACAGTTTGTCAGTTTAACTATTTAATCAAAGCGCTGCTAGTTCTGTGTATGATGCATCTGCCTTTTCTCTGGTTGCCGCCATAATATCCTCTCTGCCATCTCTTGTTACATTCTGTGGAGGTATTGTCTTACCGCAGCCGAGGAGGAAGCGCTGGTTTCCTTCTTGGACACGGCAGCCTGGTACATCGCCAGCCGCTCTTTCACTGACACCAGCTCGGCCTCCTGGTCCTCAGCGCTCGGGGCCCTGTCCTCTGAAAGTCCTGAGCTGGATCTACCTGCAGCCACACAAACAGAAGCAAAGAAATGAATATTTAAGATATGAGCACCTTTCACTGATGCATGCAAACCAAACTCAGCTTTATCCACAGCTAATATTTGCAACCTTATTACTCTCTTGGCTCACTGGGGAAGACTCACACAGAGCATACCCTTTCGTAATTGGCCTGAAGGGACAGTTTTGCGTATATGAGTTTTCTGTCATTATATTGGAGCCAACTGTTTTTCTTTGAATCGCTAGAAGAGACTTTTATTTAGCTGCTGCAGACAGAGCAACATCCTTCCAAAAATATAACACACGAATTTCTTTAACAACGTAAAGAAAAGGCTGTAGGTGCAGGTTTTGGACGTTTAAACTAAAATTGCTTTTGTTTTCGTGGCTTTTTCAGATCTGCAGAAAATGCCATCCTGAGCTTGATAGAGACATCTGCATAGTTCCGGATGCTGCAGCTATTTTAACCAAAAAGGTGGCCACAGGCAGACGATCCGTCACAAATGTCGACACAAAACTGAAGCATAATGCTCATCAATCACAAAGCAGTACCTTATGATTCTTCCTATTGCTCAGCATATCCCGACAGATAGCCAATTAGAGCAGAATATTGATTTTACATTTGACTTTTCTGTGCTACAAAGCTTCATTAGGCAACACAGAAGGCTCCATTAAAAGCTCAACATACACCCACACTGGACCTTTAAGCTGCCAGTATGTTCGCGTTCTCCAGGCAACAACGCCTTGGAATGAGAGAAGATCACACATAGAAATGATTCTGCCTCATTATTTGTTCACATTTTCACCTTCTGATGTTTTGAAATTCTCCCCTCTCATTGCGTTTTCGGCATAGGGGGGCTTCCAACGTCGATAATTTTGACGTAAATAAGTTCAGAGTGAGTTTTACTTCACATCAGATTGATGTTTTCAGATGTGTTCAATCGGCTGCTTCTAGAATCCTGACGGACTTGACTGATGTTGCCTTGGTGGAACAAACAGTCATGCATTAAAGAAGCAGTTTAAAAACCTGCTTTTTGAGGTGGACTGAAGTCACAGCACGTCATTCAGCTGGTAATAGACCAAGTGCTGAATTGTGTTCCTTCCTCGACTCAATTTCAACTTTTTGATTCCCGCACTTAAGGTTCAAGTAGGCTAAATTAAGTGGTTTTATATAGTATTTTTAGAAGTCACAGTTATTTTGCGCCTTTAATTTATTAACCTTATGTCCAAATGAGTCACAACACAACATACAACACAACCTTCAACACACATTGTTTATGGGAAAAAGCCTCCCTCTCTCCCCATTTACTGCAAAGTCTCCTGACCTTTGCGGTAACAGAGCTACAAAGTACAAAATGGAGGAAGTTAACGTTCAGCTCATTAGCGCTGTTATAACAACTGTTTTTTTGTTTTTTGAGATATTGTTGTCAGACAGTTGTGAGAAAATGCCTTATTTACTCTTTTACGTGTGCTGTAAAATGTAACTACATGCATTTATTCGCCTGTAAACAACCAGGCTAACACATTTGTAACTGATTTAAATCCTCTGGATATTTGAGGATACTTTCAAAACAATTTAGATGCTTGCATTTTTCTGTTAATATGAATTAAATTCCTCCAATATCAACAGCTATTAACTGGCCCTTGGAATGGATACATATTTATGTAAAATATGCACAGTTATAATATCAATTGTTCACTTCTAGCCCAACAACTATGTCTCCAAGCCTCAAGATAAATATGCATCACAAACAGATACTCCATCCCAAAAATGTGTGGATGAATTTCACTCTGCTGTGACTGAGCCTTAATACAGATGCCATGTGACAAAAGCATGTTCTCCTCATCCCACCATTTTTAGATTTCTGCTACGTGTGGCATGTTAGTGTAACCAGTAACCGTCAACCGTCAGGGAGAGAAATGGGCTGCCCGAGACAGCAGCGTCTGAAAATAAACCGGGTTTTTCACCCACCGCGTCCTATAAATATGGGTCAGAAATCCTACACCTGAGGTGGCAGCATAACCCAATACCAGCCTGATGGCAGAAGCACAAGGATAATGCCTTCATTTATCACCAGAGATAAATGTACACGTCATAGTCTGGAGCTGTCAAGGAGACACAGACACGAAGGCTTTTGATTCCCGAGTGCAGCAAAAACGGCGCTTTGGATATCACCAGCTTCTGAGAAGGGGCTTGCTGAACACAAAGCTGCCATAGCATGGGGGTGAGGTAACCAGGCTCAGGAAGGGGATGAGGGGGGAGGAGAGGAGCGAGAGGCTGACAGGAAGAAAATAAACCCAGCCTTTTTATAAAACGGCCTCTGTCTGCAGCGTCATGTTCCCCCGTAACAAGGAGATTTATGGAGTGGACATGGGAGAATGGATGCATGAGTGAGAGAGACAAAAAAAAAAAAAAAAAGTAAAAACTCAACTATTTAAGGATTCCACAATCTCCCTCTGCTGCCACTAATTATCAGTGGCACCGACGGATGTTTAATTAGCATGAATAATACCTTTCAAACACATATTCACTGCTTAAGATGCTCAAAATTACAGAGGGCCAAATCTCTGTTTGCGGTGCTGTACTGATATCAGATCAAACCTTTCCACAGGCAGACTTACACCAAGATCTGGTGTCATTTCTGTTTTGAGGGCGAAGGTCTTAGCTTCTTATCTCTTCATTTCCCCAGCAAAGCCACAAATGTTGGCACTGGACAGGGGAGGGGGATGGAAGACGGAGAGGCCTGGACAAGTTAATGGGAGGGGAGGGTTGCGAGGGGGTCATGCACGACTCAGTGGCTATATCGAGCCCAGCTTGGACCGCTGACCTCCCTGTCACCGTCTTCTCGCTCCAGCTGGAAGCGAGGAGGCGAGAGGCGGCACAGCGTGTTAGGAATTGAGAAAACTGAGGAGAATGTGTCCGGCAACAGGGAAGTGGTGGTGTGTGTGTGTGTGTGTGTGTGTGTGTGTGTGTGGGGGGGGGGGGGGGGGACACGAACAAGAGAGTAATTTCAGAGTTTATGGGTGTGAGAGGCTTCAGAATGGGGCTGTAGCTCACAGCTAAAATCGAGGCCCATAGATCTGAGTCAAGCTGAGACTGTTTCCTAATCACAGAGGTGTCACCTCCTTTCCTGCCCTCTCCTCTTACAAAACCCAATTTTCTGTTCAGTACTTACTGACCAAACCTTTTGGCTTTCGAGCTTTGACACGAGAGTCAGAACGAGCTACGCTAATTGAAATGTCAGCCATGGAGGGCGATTTCCTCCTTTACAGATGAAAGCAAAACAGGCACAATAATTGAGCTGTCAAATCTATCAAAATAACTTCTTTACATTGTGAATTGGTGGCCCCAGAGTATTTCCTTATGCTGGGCTAAGCACTTTGTCTTTAATTTGCTACACTATGAAAATATTCCAGGACAGGCTCCTCCTGGCTACGTTTGGTCGAAAGCAAAAGGAAAGCAAGCCCATGCATGTTTTATGACAATGCGTGAATCCTGATGGAATCACAGAAACAAACTGAAATATCACATCTCATTCTATACAAGGCTCACAATGCATCCTCTTCCACTTCATCTTATTTCCAATTTTACACCAAAGATGACTCACGTCTGCCGCCCGGGCACATCAAACCAATTCATTATCAGATGTCATCTACCATTGCCAATCTCTCTGCTTCCGCTTTTGCTTAGGTGCCAAATCACTTGAAATGAGCTGTGCTGACAGCAGGCACCTCTGTTCATATCAAAGTCCACACACACACACACACACACACACCGCTTACCTGCGTCACTTCTTGAACTGTTTTGGGTGCTCTTTATTTCAAATGATAGAATCCAACAGAACAGAAAAGGAACCTCCAGGAAACAGAAACAGGCTCAAGCGTAACCCAGCACAGCCAGACAGAGTGAGGCTTGGAGACCAGCTCCAGCGGTGTGCTCTACAGCTCAGTGAGGCCCCAGGATCCAGTGACAGCTGATTTTATTTTAGAAGCCCCCCTTCGTAAAAAATAGGATGGACTTAGGGGAGAGGGTAAATGGATGTGGGTTCGCTTTTTTTAGTGTCACGTACCAAGGTACCCGACATGCTCCAAACCTTATGTCACAGCAGCCTTATAGAGAAAGACGTGAGCTGGTGACAGACTTCATTTATCATCACAATACTTGGCACAGAACGCCTGTTTGTTAGCATGGGGACCATTGTGACATTTTACAACATAAACGCACACATAACAGCAATGGGAAAGTGACAGCGCCTATACAATTCACATCTCTGCCCTGAATACAAAGCTAGAGCTAGTGAGTAATTAGCGTATCTTAGCATAAAACCTGGATAAGCTCAGAAAAACAGTGTGGGGAAGCTGTAAGGCTGAATAAACACATATATATTGCAGCCAAATGCCAAAGCGATGTCTTAAAATCAATGAAATTTAAAACCATCACTTTTCTGAGCTTAACAAGCATTAACATGGACATATGAGAAAATAAGTCCCTGGTACACAGACTTCCTCCAGCAAGGGACAAAGACTCCTATTCTAAATGTGTACTGAATTTTAGATCTGTTTAGACCATATTTAGGTTGTTTCTGTCTCCGTGTTTATATGGCGGGCTATTTTTGTGGTTGTTTTTAAGCTGCTTTGTTGTTGTCTTGTGGGTCTTTTAATGTGTCTTTTCAGTCATCTTCAGTTTCTTTGTAATTGTTTTGTGTGTCTCTTTGTGCCTGTGGCTCAAACACAAGGGTCACCTGATCCCTCTGTCCCTTGTTGACACAGTCTTTAATCCTTCCACATGCAGGTGGTCATTTTTTTTTTTTTTTTTTTTAAGTTTTACACTAAGCAAAGCTAAGCTTACCAACTGCTTGGCCTCAGACCATATTTAGCATCCACACAGGAGCTGCTGTCTTATCTCACTTCCTGTACGGGTATCAAACGCTGCCCTGCCTCACTATATGCATTATTATTATTATTTTCTGATTGTTAACTAAAAAAAAAAAAAATGTTTTCCCAAAGACACAAGGAGACATTTATTCCATCTAAAACCCCATCATTGTAAGTCTGTGATCAGAATGCTATCGAACCCCCTCAGCCCCTCACATGCACACTGGGACGTCCAACAACTGACTGCAGAATGAGGAAATCCAATGCAGCACCTGATCTGCAGACGCCCAGGAGGACTGAGTAAGAATCCTGTACCAATCAAGAAACATTGAAGCAGGAAATCAATGAGTGGGAGATCGGAAATCTCACTCATATCCCTTAAGACTTTTACCTTTCCCTTTTTCTGCTCGGGCCTTTCTCCATTTGCTCTTTTTTTAAAAAAAAAAAAAAAAAAAACATCTTTCCTCTTTCTTCATATGATGCAGTAAAGCAACAACTAAGGTCCTGTAATATCAGTGACCTCCTGTTTGTATCGGATTAGCCCGAGGCCTTTCATTCAATCGCTTTTCAACCTGCATCCTTCTTGACAACAAAAGAGAGACTAACATAACCCTGCAGGGATTGGGCTGCATCCATTCTCCCCCATAACATTAGCAGTGATCATCACTGCTGACTGTACTATATGTGAAACACAAGGTTTTCTCAGGTAGCCCACCCCATGAGGTGCCTCTGGCAGCACGTCGACTGTAGAAAAGCGTGGTTATCAGGTTTGGAGAGAAGCTGCACTCTGCTGATAATCCCACAGAAATTGCAGATGGATTTCCTATTTAAATGGAAAATAAACATACTTTTGTAGAATACTCAATGAAAGCGTGCCCCTAAACCTGGGGAGTGCAAACTCAAGTGAAAACTAAAGTAAGAGGTGCTAAGTGCAATTAAGGCTCCATTTAATGTATTGTACGTATTACAATATCAGTCAGGACTCTGTTTTGCTCAAGGAGCATAGAAACAGAAATGGGCATGACCAACTATTTTCATGCAAATTTGGCAGCTACAGCCAAAGCTGGTGCAACCAGACATAACTGGGTGCAAGTCAGAGAAATTGCTTGAGGGAATAAAGGGGAAGAAAGAATCAGCTGGTGGAGGCTGGGTGAGATTCGGTATGGACCAGACATCAGCCCGTTTTAAAGCAGAAAGATGGACAGTGAATCGCAACAAGCAAACATGCCGTTAAATGGTGCAATTAGCATTTGAACCAGCTTCTATTGTAACTGGTTATAAGCATGCAAACTCCAGGTAAAGTCTTTAGCACTGTATTCCGTCTCCTCCTTTGCAATAATCAGAAATAATTATATGTCCTTGGGGATACAAAGGAAATAAACTCAAAGTGAAACAGCCCTTGTCCTTAAACAAATACGGTTTGACAGTCTTATGATTAAATTTGATTCGAGAAGATCTAAATGGTTAATGAGAAAGCTAAAGCTAAAACATGTTTTGCTTGTTCACGTCAAATGGATCATTCTGCACAATGCAAAACACAAATGGGGCTTTTTTTTAATGAATGTTTAATTTATCTAACGTTCTTCTCCTAACAATCGTTGTCAGTTTGTCCACAGACATTTAATGTTGCCGTGTGTAAAAAAATCACACACTGTGGATGAGACATTCTCTGATGTGGTGTGATGAATGCAGGTGTTTAATCAACTATAGAAGAGACCTGACATTCTGCAATTCGCTTTGAGCTGCTCACTAATCACAAAGAAGAAGCAGGTCACTCTCATATGGCTGACACTCTTCCTAATATTGTTCAACCTCCTTAAAAATGAATTTTGCTGCACTAAACAATCAGCAGCGAGAGAAAAGGCCAGACTTGACTGTATGTGTGTATGTGTATGTGTTAGATCCAGAAAATTGCCCAGTAAGACGAAGCCCAAATGGTTTCATGCCGACATTTGCACCAAAATTGGCACTGAAATTGCATACACACACACACACAACAGCGCAAACTGTATGCAAAGATGGATGATGGCTCTCTACTTCCTAATGCTGTGCCATAACAAGACGCTTCACATAAACCCTCAGCAGTCAGACTCTTTAGTAGATGCTAACACGCAGACGTGGGAATCATAACGTTCGCTCTACACAGCTCCAATAGTTACATACGCCATAAAAGTGACACACGATCGCCAAATAAGGAAACACAGTGGTGACTGAGGCACTGGTTACATTAGAAAAGAGAATTTGTGAATTTTGTGACTGGAATTACTCACATCAAGCAAAGTCTCTGTTTTGTTTAACACCAACTCAGTGCAGAACTTATCAGGTCCAAACATTTTAATTCCCACCGTGACAAAATACTTGGTGATGTGGGCGAGATTGTTACTGCGTCAACACATCCTCCCTAAATAACAACACAAAGCTCCAGATGTAAAGGAAAGGCCACAAACTACCTGACGTCTGGCTACAGGACAGATATGAGTCACGTCGCTTCCACGTCAGCTGGTTGAGAAACAGAAAATAAAGGAAGGAGGAGGAGTAAAACATAAATAAGCTCAGTTTACCTGCGAGCTGCTGTAATTCTCGCACTGGCACAAAAACAAAGCTCTAAATAACGCTGAACTTTTAAACTTTTAAAGCTCCAGGAAACTACTTTTCTCAGGTTCTCAGGGAAGGACATTCCCTCAGAGATGGATCGGTGAGCGAACTAAGCTCCTGGTCATAGCATACTAGCTCAGGCTGAGGCAGCAAATCCCCCGTGTGAGCCTATAAAGCTGAGCGCGGGAGTCTTTATGGGGGTCTGCTTATGAAGTCAACTTTACATTTGTAAGAGGAAGAATGTATTTTCTCTTCTTTTAAAAGATATAGCCAGAAACAAAACATCAGTCAAGATGAATGCAAAGATATTATAGTGTAATCGAGATAAAACGGTCAACTTAAAAGGAAATTCTTTACCTGGTGAGGTTAAAAAAAAAAAAAAAACATACTCTTCAAAAGTCAAGGATTTCAGAGAAGCACTTTACATATTTCGCTGAACATTTATTACACAAGCCGCAGACAAAGTGCCAGTTTACCTTGGAGGAACCAGCTTCACATCAAACCTCCATCTTCAAATTCCCAATATAAAGATATCATTTATGTGTCATAGCGACACATCGACTGAGGGAGTCAAAAAGAAAAGCCGTTTATCCTCTGGATAAGATTATAAAGACATCATCATTTGGCAGCCAAATGTGGGCGGAGATTAATTAAAACAAAAAGGCCATTTTGGAAAATCCTCCACCAACTGGCATATGTCTGTTGGAATTGAAAAATATACCATTAATATATGTTTACATATGAAGTCACAAACATAGGTATTGTTCTGTGAGTATCATATATATATATAAAAACTACATCTACAAAGCTTTAAATAAGCTTGTAGTATTGTGTTTGCATTGCAAAGAGGCCAGTCACACACATGTAATCTCTTGTAATAGGAGAGGAAACAAGTAAACAAGGATGTCTATTTAGAACCAGCAGCGGCGTGGAGATTTAGAGGTGAGCTTTGCATCTGTTTAAAGTGCAGTTACATCCTGCTGTATTTAAAGATTGTGGCTTTGGAGGGAACGGCTCCTGAATCCTACCTGCCACCGCTGTCATTCATTTGACCCGGTGAAGACTGCGCCGTGCCGTCACTGACAACTTGTCAGCGAAGACAAAAGCTTGTCGCTCAGTCGGGTCAACATAGATCGTCAGCAAGCTCCAATTTCAGAGACGGCGGGGTGGTGTACAGGCGCAGGCCGACACAAAAGCCCAGACTGATGACAGGTATAGATGGAGACGCTCTCAGTCTGAATATGGCGTGTGTGAACATTCATGGTTGTGTTCACGAGCATGTGGTTAACACTTATTTTCAGCACCTCCATCGCTTTAGATTCTCACCTTCTACAATCACGCTCTGGCTTCTTTTAAATTTCCATGATTGGCATTCAAGTTTAAAGGCTTTTGAGTTGCAAAAAATAAATAAGAAAGAAAGAAAACTATAACACAACCAGATTAAAACAAAGAGATTCAGAGACGGTGAAAATTAAAGCAGCAATGAATAATATTTCTGACAAATCACAGGACCACTTATGTGAAATTCAATGAGACCAGAATCCAAGCTAACAGAACAATTTTGATGTTTCTCAGACAAAAAATAAATGAATACATCCACAAAAGAAGCGGGTTGGCTTTATTGAACATCATGGACTACACACCTTTGATTCGTGCAATATACTCACTCAAGGTTTTTACTGGGAGCCAAATTCTCCACAGAGGTTTCCTGCTCTCAGTAACAACCAGACCAGAGGATTAAAACCAGGGGAGACACCAAAGAAAGCTCCTTCACAACCAATAAATGGTTATCTCGTGCTCTTTGCTGGACACAGATGATGTTCATTCCCATTAAAATATGTGGTGATCACTGGATGCTCTGGTGGCCTCCCATCAAGGCACTGACCATGACACACAAATCTCTGGCTCTAGGGGGCTTTTCTTTTTCATTCTCAATCTATTTGTCGTTTCCGGTCACCCCTCAATTGACAGCATCCAATAAATGGAAGGGAAGAAAATAAAATGTTGACTTGGTGGTGCATCCTTCTGTGTTGGACTAAACTTTTGCTTTCAGATTATTTTGGTAACAGCTCTGGGAATTTGCTTCATTTTCTAAACTCTTTCCGAAGCTGGGGCCCGGTGGTTGCTCTCGTCGGTTTAGTGACCGCAACCTTCCAACTCAACTCGAAGTTTCACTGAAATTGTGGCACCAATACCTTCCAACTTGCTTGCTTCAATTTGTTTGTCCTCCTCGCAGCAAAGAAAGAACTGAACCTTGCACTGCAAGCTCCATCTGTGAACAGCGCTATCAGCATCAGAGGAAAACAAACTGGAGGTAGCCAGTGCAGTTTTCTATCAGAGTAATGGAAGCACAGTATCTAGAGAGCCACAAGCTTCCCATTAAAAAAAAAAAAAAAAAAAAGGAGCTGGGGAGGCAGCCTTATCTGGCAAAGAACAATCTCGTTTTCAAAAGCTCCTTTCTGCCAAAAGTTTATCTCACTGGACAAATGGGACAAAACATTGCATTAAGCATGCTGCAGCCCGGGTTGTTTGCCCGACAGACTCGTGTAACCATGGTGCAATCACAGAGCCAGGCTGGCTCTTAAATGTTGAAACATATCTGATGTTTTTGCATTGAAGTGTTTTGAAAAGTCCCTGCTCTGGGGGGGACTACAAATACAATTCCCGAATGAAAAAGCAAGAAAATACTCACAAGGAGCGGCGTCCTGAGGTGAAGCCATCCCGCGATCTGGACTGGACATCGCTCTTCTGGATGGGGAAGTGTGGACAGGTGTCGCTTCCTGGTGAGAGATCAGAGAGAGCTATCAGAGGAAACACCTGTGTTTTTTCAGCAAGAGGTGCAAAGGTGATGCTGCAGTCGTGCGTCACAAACAGCTACCTGTAGCTGCATTGCCTGCGCACACACCAACACATGCACGATTCAGAATGAGAAGTGATGGCGTCAAGGCTCTGGTGATGTTCAAGCTGCGGATTCCGTTGGAAGTTTGTTACTATTTTCTTGTCTGCACACACCCACACGTACACGTGCGCACAAGTGGAAAGAGAAATGACCTTGAACACATTGTGAGCAGCTAGTGCAAACAGCATTTAGTTGAATTTTAATCGCACCACTCTATCTGTAACTAAAGGGGTTTTCACAGGCTTCAATTGATAAAAGCTAGAACATTGGTAAATGATGTGTCCTTGGCACATACAGGCTTGTTTTTCCCCTGAAAGCATTTTGTCAAAACTTAACAGTCAGCCTGTGCAACACTCCTATTCAGTTGCAAATCACCCCCACAGGAAGCAAACACACCTGTGTCTGTCTGTTTATATAGGCATGTGGGTTTTGTTTTGGCTTTTTTTTTTTTTTTTCCCCCCATTTGCAAATCAAATATTCCCCATAACATGCAAATCAAATTCTCCCTGTAACATTTTTTTTTTTTTTTTTGACAGCTTCTTCCCTGGCATCAACGCAGAGTGACAACAAGCATGCAACACGAAAATCACATGACACACACACACAAATGCACATGAATCAGTTTTTCTTCTCTCTCTGAAGGTGTCACCCATTATTTCAAGAATGCACCAGAAGAGGACACAACACTGTCTTCAAAAATCCCATTAAGCGAAATGCATCACGGTCATTTGCATACTTTACGACAGCATTACACACATACACGCACAGCTGTAAGGCGGGAGCGAAAACATAATCTCTCCCTTTCTGTCAACTGTTATTTTCGCTCTCTCGCTGAAGTGGCATTCACATTGAATGAAGCTCAAATAAGTGAGCAAACGCACACGGTCCACCCTGCAGCTCCTCGGCTCCCTGTGTTTGACTGCTGATATTAAACGGAGGATTTTTCGACAACAGGTTATTTACTCTGGGGATGATTAAGTGCCCGAGCGGTGAGGATGTCTTTGAGGCCAGTGTGCTAAAAATGTGTGCAATTGTGTTGGTTTGGGTTTGCCTGACTGAAAGCCATTAAAAAGCCTGAAACATTCATCCCTTTTTGTTTTCCAGTTAGCTTGTTTATTCTTCAGTTGTGTGGTTAATTATGACCACATTTCTTGTGTGGGTGTGAAAATACTGTGAGTCTTTTTCTCTGTGCACATCAATATTGTGTAGTTGTAGATGTACCAACATAGAATCTAATTGAAAGGCCGTTTGTGTACACATACAGTACAATAACTAAAGTATGTTGAAACCAGGCAAAGAACGACACATGCTGCAAAAACGCACAACCAAAACTCCCTGAGTAGCCTCAGCCCTCAAATCCAGAGCCTGACGTGAGATAATCTCACTGACTGTATAAAATGCAGTATTTGGCTCAAAAAACACAAAATTATGTTGTTTGGTTTTTGTTTTGTTTTGTTTTCTTTTCCCAGTATTCATGCATGTTCAAATTTAATTTACTTCTTAAAATAAGAACCTGTGTTTGGCACAGACAGAGAAGAAAACTTGGAGTTTGAGCTAGCAGAATTGGAAACTACCCAAACCTTATTAACGTTACTGCTTAAAGGCACAGTTATTTTTCCCTAAAAGAGACCATATTTTTCAAAAGGCAACGAAAGCAGCCAGTCTGCGAGGAAAGACTCGAAATGTGCTGTAATTTTTGTTTTTACAATCCAAGACCGAGGGAGTGAATTTTGAAGAGAATATCATCAGTTGCAACACATCAAACTTGATTTAAGTAGGTATGATTGACAGGCAACAGGTAAAATACAATTATAGAATAGCACTTCATGGACACTTTGTCTTATTTGAGCTTTTTTTTTTTTATATACGTTATACTGAAACCAGTTAATTATACATATTAGTCAATTCCAGAGTCATGAAAGTGACAGCTGATTTGCAGTTTGTCGAGATATTTTGTGACATCGTTCTCCCAATCAGAACTGAGTGCTGCTGTTATTTACAATAACAGCTACAGTATGTGGATGACCAGGAGTAGTGGCACATCACAGTGTCTTATGCAACCATCACCAAACGCTATCTAGCTTCGAGTCCCCGCCATATGTTCGACTTGCCTCAGACTGCCAGAGAGGAAGGTGGGAGGAAGAAGGGAAGGAGGAGTGGGGGTGGTGGGGGAGTCTCTACATATCGCCAACAGACTGGCGGAGTTAATAAGGGACAGCGCTCAGTGAAGTCTGTCTAAATGTACATGCCTGTCGCCAGAGATTATCCATGTGAAATTAAAAAAAAAGGAAAAAAATCACTGGATCTTCTTAAAAGAAGCTGGGCTAATGAAATCAGTGCGGGCCATCTGGGAGCCTTCCATACATGACAGACGCCTATGGAGGAGGACAGTCAGACCCGTGATGGTGAAACCATGGGAACAGCAACGCATGCACTGGTAGCCTGGGGAGGTGATACCCTCCACCTTCACATTGCTGCCTATTAGAGCGAGACATCACCGGAGCTTAGCGCAATCCAGGAAACTATGAGCTCGCTGTCACACATGCAGGGAACTTAACATTTTACACTGATCGTCTAATGTCAGCTGTGGATGTTTCGTCCTCTAACAAGCTGGTGCCTCCACCAGTGGGACTTTAATTGCACGCCTTCGTGCATTCTGGGGTCTCTGTGGACGTCTGTCTGCCTCTCCCTCCTCAAACCTCCTCCATCTGTCCTCCTTCCGTGTCATCCTCTGTTTAAAAATGTCACTCTTAATAAGTCAATTAGTCAAAAACTGAGCCCTAAGGTTGAATTTTTTCCACCCACAGAGGCAAGTATGCCAGTTGGGTGAGAGGAACTCAGCTGTAAAGATCTAACTGTTCATTTTGACAGTGTGATGCTGCTTTCACCTGAACATTTTCAGTTTTTTTTTTTCGCACATATGCACTGTTTATATTTTGAAAGGCATAATCTAATTTAGTGTTGTAAATTACCCAAAATTAGGCCGGAATGATTATGCCCAATGCATTCTGGGAAGATTACCAGTTATGTTGAGTCTGAATGAGACTGATCATAGAGCTATTGTGCATCTTTCCTCTATCTGAAAATAACTTGGAAATTCCTCAAAGTGTTTTGAGTAGACTTGATGAAGTTTCAGCCACAGCTCAAATCGATGATGCCGGCAGGTTCAATGTTAGATGTGACAGTTTGAAGAAGTGAGGTCGGCCACCTCAATCAGATGTACTCCTTAAACAGATCTCATTTTGGGATTGCTCCCTGTTCTTCCTCCCCGCCATCTCTTTTCCTATACTCTTCTCCTTCTCTTCGTCCTTTTTGTTTTTTCGTGTTGAGGCTATAGACTGTAGATAAAGAAAGACATGTCCATCTAAAAACCTGTTTTGAGGCTGATAATTGACTGCTCCCCTATCACCAGCTTGCCAATGCTGTTTTTTGGCTTCATCCTTCAGTCTTGGTGAAGACGGGCCTCTGGGTTGCAATTGATTTGTTTTCCTGTTTGTCCTGCAGGTGAATGGTTTGTTGGGTTATGTTTTCAGAGCTCCCAAGATCTGTCCCAGCTTCCATTTAAGCTTGGAGGCTTTTGCAGAAGAATTTGTGCTTTAAATGCTGATAATTTACTGCCCAGCCGAGGACCAGAATTGGAAGGAAAACAGGACATGATCACACAATTTAAATCTTTTGTTAGCAAACAGCGCACACATGCACTCTCCTTCCGACAGCTCTTGGAATGAGTACTTCTGGCTGTGAAAGCTGCCTTATGTGTTGGCTGGCATGACGTACAAGTGCTCTCAAACATGACTCATGAAACTTGACAACGATAAACAAATCACTGAGTCTGACCCAGGCAACCAGTTGGTTCGGACTCGTCTCCAGCAAGCAACCACTCAAAAGCAGTTTGCCAAGAAGTCAAAAATACCTGAAGCAGAATGAAAGCATGAAAGTGAGTGACATTCCCAATGCAGCACACGATTAAACATTGACACCTGTGAAGATAAGATCCCAGAAACCGGAATGCTCCTGCCTTGTGTTTACAGTCTGAACACCACAAGAGAGCCTGGTACAGCAGTTACAGCAGCATAAATGTTACCTGTCATGATTCAAACTCCGTTTGATGTGAAAAATCTCTTGTGGCCCCACACGGGCTGGACAGAAACTCCAGTGAGCTGAGAAAAATCAAGCGGGGCGTTGCCAAACATGTCACTGAAAATATTATCACATATTGCTGATGGTAAGCTCGATTCTTTTCACTGAATCAAGTTTAAATGAGTCACTCACCAAAGTGAATCGAGTTTTTGAGTCATTTGAGTCACCGACTCAGCTACCCAGTCGTGCGGAGCGGCAGCCCCTCTCCCAAGCTCGGGTTGAGTCGCTCATACAGGTCAGCGCCAGCAGGCTGCACACCACGAGCTGGCGTCATTCAGCTCGCAAGGAGGGAGGGGGTGTGCCAGTGAGTGGCACGTTCATCTTTATGGCTCGAGTATTTCGTGAGCTGCAGCCATTTGTAGCTCACCCGGAGGGAGGGGTGGGTTAACGACTCGTGCGTGTTGACGCTGCGTACTGTGAGCTTAGTGAGTCTTGTGTTTTGTGTTTTTCCTTTGTTCACAGCAGGGAAGGAAATAGTGACGGTTTGCCAGGGGAAACGGGGAGCTCAGTTAAAAAACATGAACTGTTGCTTTCGCCGCAATCACAATGACTCAAATGCTGTTGGAATAGCAGTTTCACACTAATGACATACTGACTGGTGTCTTCAGTTAGCTGTGCAACGAACTCGTGGCAGCAGGGATGAGTCAGTGGATGAGTCAGTGGGGACCAAGAATCGTGCTTCATGAGTCAGTAAAGTGATTCGAGTATTGAACGATTCGTTCATGACTCGCACAACACGATCACATAATCAATTGTGTGTGAAAACACACACTAAAGGTAGCATTTATGCGTTAATTAGAACTATAGTTAATTTAAAAATGCTAAATATTTAATAAATGCATATTGAATATATGAATATCTTGATAAACATCCACCTGCTGATTAAATGTGGGCTAATCTGTAGCTCATTTCACGATGGAGATGCAGCTAACAGGGGAATTTCTACCACTCACACTGAAGGTTGCTCACCTTCCTTTGAAGAAAAACTGGATCACATCATGAAACCATTTCCTTTGCCTCTCCTCTCTCTCCTTTCTTTTTCCAAGAACAGATGTTCTTTTAACTTTAGACAGCATGACTGTACATTACTGTAGCCAAGTTAGCATGGCTAGCTAGCAGGCTAACGGTGCTGCCTAAGTGGACCAAACCATTTCAGGCAGACAAAAAGGGGGACGTTTACCTTTTTGATCAGTGTGGATATTTAACTTTTACCCCCAAAAACAAGTAAATACAAAAATGACGGTAAATTTAAATGCTATATTTGCATCGGGAGGACCCGCCCTACTCCGTTTCTGATTGGCTAACAAATAGTGTTAGGTTGAGAGATGGAGCCGTCCTTTAATCCTTTTGGTGAGTGAACTCAGCTCAAGGATGAATTGAAATGGTGTTTTTGAACTTTTTCCTCTGGCACCCAAATAATACACACCTTGAATAATTTAAGTCCTGCGAGTTCGATAACAGTTTGATTTTTGCTTCGGACATTCAGCTGTGGCGGCTGCAGCTGGCTGCGCGCTGCAATGCCTCGGCCTGCAGGCTGTGTGAATAAATAGATGAGTGGATGAACGCATGAGTGCCCGAGTCTTTGTTAATTATATGAGGTAGCTGGTCATCATCTTGAACGGGACAGCTGCTGAGAGAAAAGAGAACAAAAATAAAAAAAAAGAAAATTATCTTTCAGGGTTCAGCTGTGGGGGGGGAAAAAAAAAAAGTCTTCACTATTAAAATATTTTATTGAGCTCAAAAAAAATTTACATATATATTTGGCTTAAAACGACCTTTTAAATTACTTATTTCCTTTTTGATTTTTTTTTCTTCTTCTGGACATCAAGAGACCGACAAGGAGATGAAAATTGTGCATAATGTTCTGCAGGAACTTAAACAATAACCCTGGTAAACAAGAGTCACCCAGGCAAGCATCTCAGTAAAAACCGTTTATATTCCTGATAACAAAGAAGAAAGATGGAAGAAATCGATCCACCCCATCTTTACTTTCATTCTTTCCTTTTAATGCCAGCAAGACAGCTTTGATACTCTCAGCATCAATGCTATCATCACAATGAAACAATCAGTGTTTGCAGACAATTTCATTACTGCTCGGCAAATATATTTTCCTGATGTTTTTGACCCCCTATGAGTCAACCTAGTTACCAACAAAAGGAGATATATCAGTATGATTCCTATTTTCCTTCCTTTAAAGTTCTCTGTCCTTGATTCAAGAAATATTGCTGCAGGGAAATCTCTTGTCATTAGACAGAACATGAAGACTGATCTACTGAAGCAGTTCATCAACACAGATCATGCAGACCAAGTATAGGATATTGCAGGTGATCATAGCTAAATAACCAATAACAGTGCTTCATGTTCTAACAGTTCAGCACACAAAAAGGTTAGAAAGACTCACAAACAAATCCAGTGAACTAAAGCTAAATATTCTCCGGGACTCGAGCAAAAAGTCAGAAACGAGACAACAGCAGGGAACAACTAGAGCATGGTGGGAAACAAGGGCAGGAAGTCAGGGCCATAGAAACAAAGGGGCACATGAGTGCCACCAAAATAAATCTGGACATTATAAAAATATGACACATAACTTCAAAAAACAGATAAATTGTCTATTGACTACATTTATATGGCGCCTCTTGTCTTTTTGACACTATAAGCTGTATTCACTGCTTTTTGATTTGTTCTCCTAATTCATATATATCTCTTAATTTCAGTCTAAGGCCAATAGCCAACCATCTTCTATTTCTATTTCTATTATCCCCCTCCTCCTTTGACATCACACAACCATGTTGATTTGAAGGTCATCTCAGTTTTAATCCCATCTTTGCTTCCACTTCAACTGTCTCCTCTGTGGCAGCTGCTTTCTCTCTTACATTGTCTTTTGTTTGTGTCTTCTGCTGCAAGTGTTCCCTTTTGAAATCCAGCAGAAGTGCAAAAACAATGTTTTTCTTCCTTTTTGTTTTCAATCCTCTATTGACTGTCCTTATTATGACTAAACAGAGGAACAGAACCACCCACATCAATATTTCAAGCACTCATGGGCAGACATAGCACAAAAGAGACACGGTCCAGAGACAGAGGAGAGAGAGAGAAGGGCCATGGGCATTCAGGAGTCTGGGTGAAAAAGTGAACGGGAAAGGTATTGAATAGGGTGGAAAAACAGTCAGATTGAGAAAATAAACCAGACGAACAACGTAAAAAGAGTTAGACTGCATGATGTCGGAGGGAGAGGGGTGGCTGATTCGTGACAGTAATTTGAAGTTTTCTACCAAGCCCGACTGAGGCAGAAAGGATTAACTAAAGGCCAAACACGACAGACAATAGTCACAGCGAAAAGAGAGACGAGCAGAGGAAATGAACAAACAAACAAACAAACAAAAAAAAAAAAAAAACCCAAACAAACAAAAAAGACAAAACTACCAGACTGATACTGAGCCAGAACAAAACAACGGGGAGATACGACTCACATTTATGGGGACAAGAAAATCAAGCGTCGTGCCGTTTCAATACTGCAGCTCTCCGGTACCAAAAACTGTCCTGAAACGTGAGCTGAGGGCAGAGACGCTGCTGTTTTTGGACACATAACTGCATGATATGTTTTCCTCCTGCCCAGTGCTGCTGGGAAAGACTGTGTGGTCGTTTTGTTTTTTCATTATTGGTGTGCATGATGCAATACTTTGTCAGAGTTTTCCCTCCGCGGCATTTGTGGTGGTTTCCTGTCAAAATTCCCTTCTCCCGCATCCGTTTGATGAACTGTGCAGTGGTTTCAGATTCATTTTTCACTCTCAAACCTGCAACTTCGTGACAAATAACAAAACACGTGAGACTGATATATTTAGATGAACTCTGGATTATCTGAACTGTGCCATCATCCCAGAAAGGGGCTGGCTGCTGTATGTGCACAATTTAAAAAAAAAAAATAAATAAAAATAATAATAATAATAAAAAAAAAAAAAAAAACAGCCTCCAATTTGAACAGTCTTACAGGTCGTTAATTCCATCCCTCTGATGCCACCAACGCTGCCGATATGAACTGGGCCTTGGTTGTCATGGTTACAATACTAAACATGCAGGATACAGAGAGACCTTTGTCGCAGCAGTGCTCCTTGATAAAAGAAACAAGGATAAGTATAAAGTGACTCATGCTGAAGAACATTTCTTCCTTTCCTTCATTTACTTCGTTGCTGTGGTAATTATCACATCCACTAACTTTTTTTTTCTTTCCCTTCTCCCTCAAACATAAATCTCAAGTTGAAGTTCTCCAATGTAACAGACTTATTAAAGGTCACCATCAAATTTGTTATCTTAACTTTGTTTGCCTTTGGGCTCCTGTCTCACAAAGCAGTTCAAACTGTAGAGTAGAGTTAGCGAACAGCAAACGGTGCTTTCTTGCACGTTGGTCATTGTGTGCCATCGGTCAACACCCAAACCGTCCTATTTGCTCAACCTCAAAACATGCAGAATCGGGACTTACAGTGAAATATTTCATCCAGGCGCGTTCAGATCTTGACTGATTTTTGACAGTCAACTTACTTCATCTGGGTTCTGCGTTTTTCAAAAGGGCATCTGAAAAAAAAAAAAAAAAATCAAACCTCACACATCGAAACTGACAGTGTGCCCATGCCAGAGCTCACCTTCACGTACTTGACAGTTTGATCCTCGCACATTTACACCTGGGATCTGCCCAACTCCATAGCTGTCAGCTACTGGCCACTGAGCCTCCTCACTGGAGGGGTTGATGCTATTTTTAGAATTACTAACGCACCTCGTGGGGGCCAGCTTTCCCCACACACGGGATATTAACGAATGGCTGAGTTTTAAACGGCTATGAATGATCAATTTGGCCGTTTGAGTGACAATCAGCCAACTAATCCTTTCAACATGCATATGCATGAACAGCACGACAGTTAAATCAACAGCATGAATGTGTTAGCGGCAAACCAAGCGGCACATGATAAGGGCTGTGCGCCGTACGCCGTACCTGCATGAATGTGATGGAGCATTACTAGTCAGCTGATGGAAACACAGCTGGTGAAGCTGCCAGTGGTGAAGCATAAACGAAACAGCTGATGCTACTCAGCTAATATCAGGGCGACTTAAGTGTTCTGCCTGAGCAAACTCTATGCTCCAGTAATTCTTAAGGCCCAGTGAAATTTCTGAGCAAAACTGACTTATTGCAGCAGAATCCCCATGATGAGCGAACACGCCCACAGGGCTGAAGTGAATCCACACACATTTTTCATTTGGCTTGGGCGAAACTTGACCCACAAATTTGCATGGCGGACGCAAATCTACCTGGTAGACAGAAAACTGGAGAGCTCCAAACAATGGAGGATGGATAACCGCAGCATTTTGCAAAAATGTCGTGATTAATTTCACCTCTCTCAGGCCTTATGGTATCTTCCTTTTTTTCACCCTGCATTTCTACCAGACTTCTACGGAGCCAACTGCCTCGTTCAGACACACTCTGGGGTGGGAGCTGTTTTTAAGAGGGAGTGAATTTGTTTGCCCAACTGGGTCCATTTGCAAAAAACAAATTTGACCCAGATCTAGAGAGCAGCAGACACGCAGCCAATGATTTGGAGTGTCACAGCTTGGCTGCAAAAACATCTGTCCTTAAAACAGGGTGGACCTGCTCTGCCTTTATTTAATATGAACATTAGTGCTGGTTTCACAAACAATGTTCATTCTCAGACAGAGCAACAACAACAAGGCACTGCATGATCTGAGCCAGTGGTGCCAGTATTGTATGCTGTACACTTCGTGTCTGTATCTTGTGGCCCATGGCAGAGCTCATCCTGTATTCTGGGCCTTTCCCGGCTGATTATCAGTGATCCTCACTCGGACTTAACCCTGACAGACATCTGCTCATCTGCAAGGAGAGAAAGCTGTTGGGAAAAAAGGAAACCGAGGAAAATGTGAAAGAGAAAAACAGAGCATCAGTAATTGAGCAGCTCGGGAGTTGGGGGGGGCGCAATGAAGCTTGTCATTATGAAAACATGAATATAATTTGCTAATCAGATAGCGAGCTGCTTTACCAGCTAAAATATGAACTCTATCTTCGTTTGGATTCTCTCTCTTAATCCCCCCTCCTTCCATGCTCCCCTGCTGACTCACTCCGAGTCTCTATCATCTATCCAATCCATCTTCATCTTCCTTACCCTTTGACTTCCCCTCCCATCCGCTCTCAGCGCTCTCTTTCACAATGTGGCCCCATGTTCGCTGAATGTAAATCATATTTCAGTCTCTTTCATCAGGCGCCCCGCTCTCTGAATGCTCAGTGAGCAATACCAACATCACCAGGCACCACTATTTATACATGACGACTCCAAAGTCGCTTGGCTCTGTTTTCAGCCTCTCCAAATATACTCTGAACCAAGGATCTGACATCGGCTGACACTCTACATACCTCTTTTATATTCAGGGGCGTTTTAGTCTATAATTATCTGTATGTAACACAAACTCATCAAGGTGGACCAACCTCATGTCACCTTAGCACAGTGACTTTTATGTGAATTCAAGTATAACAAGTGTGAGACTCCTTCAACACATTCCCTGGGGCTTATTTGGAACCCCGGGCTTAACATTTGCATTTGAGATAAAACATCGAGGATTAAATATATACGGGTTCATCCTTTTCCTTGAACTATAATAACTTTGAGACTTGATTTTAATTATAGGGTCACATACAATTATTGCACTTGATTAATTTCAAATACTTGGGAGAGCTTTCTGAGGAAATTTCCTCTGGAAATCAGCCACTACTAATAGACTCAGGACACCCGCACTTTGTCACAGTGTTTCTCAGTTTTGGTCATATAAGGAAGCCTCCTCGGAAATTACTGCAAAATAAAGAGCTGCCACGGTTAGCAGAGACATTCATTGTCCCCAAATGATGACTTCTAATAATTTTCTCAGCTTTTTGCTTCCTGCCTTTAGGGAGCTCAAATTAGAATTTGCGCAATCTGCTTTATTACCGAATATCTGCAGCACAACTAACGACCCTGCCATCAAGCTCCATTGTATGAATTTGGAGGTAATTGAAAAAATTATGCCGCGCCAAGATGATAATCAAAATTCTTAGTACTTAGCGTACTTAGGCCCGTACCTGGAGATGGTAGCAAAAAGAATGGAGCACATTTGCATCAAATGTGCAGAATTTATCATCGTCTGCCTGTTAGCTTAAAATACAGGCCAGGAATACACTGATTGACCTTATTTTTAAGTATTTCGATAATTTATGCAATTTTAGATATGATCCTTCATTCTTTCATTTCAACGTCTCTCACAGATCAAGTCAGCGGGTTTAATGATTCAGCGTTGGTTTATGAGTACAACCACAAGGATTTGCATTGGGATATTTCTCTGAAGAGACCTTTCTTTTCTTGCCCTGGCAATGATGAATGGCAGAGAAGCGAGATGGCGTGGTGCTGCCCTCGCAACAGCATCATGCCGGAGCTCCAATGAATGATTGAAACAGTAAGCCTTGAGGTTTTTGGCTAATTGTTGAACACATATGCTCTGGTGGGGCTGTGGGTGTCAAACTGTGCTGCAGAAAAGACAGTCTGAGTCACGCATCAATCTCGATGGAAAAAGGCCCAGAGATATGCATTCGTTACCCAGCTATGGGAATGGATTTTTATTCTTTGCAGTGCACATGTTACCACAATAGCCCCGGAAAAAAAAAAAAAAAAAAAAGGTTCAGTCCTAACAGGCACTGGCAGCAGCACAGAGCAGACTTTTGTGTGTGTTTCAATTCATCAAATCCATAACCAAAATAAACGGCAGGTAGGCAAACAACAACTGAATGAGCCAAATGAAGCAGGGAGTTTCCTGTGCTATGTTTGACAGAACACGTAGCAGTGTGACTATTCTCAGAGCCAAAGCTGTGAGCAACAAGTCATCATCACACAGCAGACTAGCGATGTGTCACACACACACACACACGGCCCTGCTGCCAGCTCCATTAAAAGATTTGAATCTGTGAAACTGAGACGAAAGAGATGCCTGGTAAAAGTTAATGGAATTTTTACGGGCTCATCGGACCTGATGAGGACGCAGCCGTCCTCATCAGGTCCGGATCAATGTCTCAGCGAGACACTTAATTTATTTAACATTTAATTAAGTATGTTTAGGAAGACTGTTGCCTGTTGATTGATTTGTTTTCATAGCTCATAATTGGGCCAAAAGCTGGGGGGGGCAAAATTCACCACATCTCCACACAAAAGCTGCAGAAAGGTGACTTTGAGAGAGCGATTGAAATGAATCATATGAAAAGCCAAACGCATTTCTCCATTCAGTGTCTTGAAGATTGAATGGTGCCTTTTGAAAACAGCCCATTTGGAAGCTTCGTACAGAAAATATGGATACACGTTTGGAAATGTCTCTTTTCACTCCAGCCAGACACACACAAAAAGAAGAGGGTGAGTTAAGGAGAGAAGAACCAAGGGGACATTCCAGACCGCCAGTGTCAATGTCTGCATTTATGTAGACCACTCATTCAGTGGACACGCGAGTCATCGCCCTAAAAAAAAAGAAATTAAAAAAAAGTTACCCTCATTTTGCTGCCTCATCCTGCATGACCAGCTTTAATCCCACCGTACAAAATCCTTTTAACTTCCTTTATGCTGCGTTAAATTTACCAAAACACTACAGTTAGATATTTTGCCAGTTATGCAAATCCTGATAATCTGACTGGCTCCTGACACAAGAGAGCAGCCATTTAAAAAAAAAACCTCCAGGCATTAGACATCAACTCCAATTAACACCAGGTGATTAGCAATTGTCTCACTGTAATACATTCCTGATTAAGTCTGTGGAATCTATCCTTCCTCTCTTCCGCATTGGAGTACACACTAACTTTGCTTTCTCAACCTCCCAGATGCTATACTGCCACCCGCTGGCCAACAGGAGCCCCCACAACCTGAGTGAGCACCCACATTACAAATACTCAAATTATGTAAGCCCTAATTTATGCTTGAACATCTTAATGAGCCTGAACAAAATAATGAAAAGTGCAAATGTTCAACATCCCTGATTAGTAGCCTATTTTTGTGCGTATTTGTAATGCATGGAAATTAATGGAAAGTGTGTGTGGGCTTCGAAGAATGACCCCCCCACCACCACCACCACCTTCTTGCATAAGATGTGACACAGAAGCCCAAGATCACCTCATCTGTCTCATGCATCAGTGTGTGCCTTCTCCCTCATGCACACACACACACACACGGTCATGACCGCAGGGTCAGACAGATGCTGTAAACACAAGCCGGGTTCCCTGGAGCTTCATCCAGCCACACAAGCGGAAAAACACGCTCTTTGCACTCAAGATAAACCATTGCATCACTTCACATCTGCGGTTGCTGGAAACATGGACTGCCCCCCCCCCACCACCACCACCACCACCACCACCCGCCTCTCCACCTCTCCCTGTGATGCTGAGGATTTTGGCCATAGCTGAGAGACCACCTGGGAATACATCAGTATTTGGTGACAGCGTCCAAAGACACTCCAGCATTTAAAAAAATAAAATAATAATAAATTAACTGGGCATGGTAAGGAAAATACGGTGTGTCATCAAATATTAAGCTCAGCCTACCAACTTGGAGACAAGGTCATGTTTTATAGGTGGCTGCTGCAGAGCTCTAGTCCCTTCCTCTGTATGGGACTCTGGGAACACTGCCCATATGCTCCATTAACACTAACTACAGCCTTTTTTTTTTTTTTTTTTTTTTCAAGGAAAGATAGGAACAGACTGTAATCACTCATGATACAATTCCAAGATACAGCCTGTGTTGCAATGCCAGCCTGTGGCAGACATGTTGACCAGCTGTACAGCTTGTTATCTAAGAACCCAGATAAATGACTTTCTCTCCCACGGGTCAAAAGAGTGAGGATTCAGAAGGAGAATAGAAGGAAACTTGTCATTTTGCAGGCATTTTGACAGGAAGGGAAACTTGGAGACCAGCAATGAATAACAATACTAGGCCATTAACACCTCTTGAGTTGATATAGTATATATATTTACACATGCAGCAGATACTGGGAACATTTGGAGTTGTGTATCTGGCCAACTGAGAATTTAATACAGTATTAGCTCTGTTTTTTGTCTCCACCGACGAAATGCACCACAGTGTTCAATTTATTTGCTAATTTTATGTGATGCAGGCGGTGAGAAGTTTTCACAAAAGCAGCAAAAGGAGGAAAGAACAGCCAGACTCCAGACAGGTTACACAGCCAAAACACAAAAGCTGCAGACCTGAAAAATTGTTGAGTCTGTTGGTTAATTCTCTCTGGGTTTGTCACTAGGAGTGACCCATTTCTCGTTACACACAATCAGTTGAACCATTACTAAAATAAAAATATGCAGCACAGCTGTTTTAATGCCCCTGTGTATGAAAAAGCTGGGGGTAAACAGGATAGCTAATGATCAATGAGACACAGTGGAATGTAAAACAGTCAGAATAAACCCTCCCATGTTCTGACACGAAAACCGCAGCAGTCCAAACATATGTCTGGTGACAAAAAAATAAATATATATGAGCTGGACTGCAAAGCAAAAAGAAAAACCTCAGAAGATGCAAGCTTGGCTTCAGCGATGCGGCTCATTAACCACAGTAATCTGAAAAATGTTTTCATCTCTGGAGCCAGATGTGATTTGATTCTAATAGTTCCGTCTCTCTCTCTCTCTCTCTCTCTCTCTCTCTCTCTGCTCTGGCCTGACGGAGAAGTTTCACGCAGCTTCCAGCAGCAGGCGACATACCAATTACAGGGTTATTTTTAAAATCCTGCTTAAGCATAAAGCTCCCCGAAATAGGTCTTAAATAACAGGGTGTCAGATATCAGCCGGTGGCACTGCACACATGCAGCTGGTGTGTGTCTGTGCCACCAGTTTGCACTGGCACAAAGTGGGAACTACACTTCTCTGATCAAACTGGCAACAAACCACGTTGAGATATAGCTTTAAGAGTTCGGATAGTTTAAACAAAGCAGTTTCCACACACCATCACTGAGTTCAGTGTCATTAGAACATTTTGATGGGTCAAGTCAACATCAGGAGCAGAAAGTAGGTCATCTGGACCTCCCTGCCTCATCAACCATTTGGTAAAAGGGAGGTTTTGTCATAATAACCCACTTCACTTCCAACAGACTTAAATTTTCCTCTCACAGAAGCCAGCTGGGATGGAAAAACAAAGCAGGAGAGTGAAAACCACCCGCCTTGCCGTCAGCAGACACATACTGTCAGTGTTTTCCACCAAAGTAAATGACAGAAAAGAGCTAATTGCCAGTGAGTGAATTATCCAGAAACTAATGTAGAACTGAAAAAATAAAAAAAATGTTCTCAGTCTCTCATTATCCAGAAATATGCCACAAGTTAATCAATACCTAAAGTCATTACGTTAGGAAGAAAAAGTACAGCTTTCAGAAAAGTTTCACAAAATATGTGTTGGCCTCAGTCATGTCACCACTACTAACTTTACACTTTCAAGTTCCTTCAAAGTTTTTTGTTGTTTTTCTTATTTATTGAAATGCAGACTGCATCACACCCATTCATCTATCTGACACATTCAGCACAAAAGTGCAGAGCGGCGGTTACCTGGAGAGAAGGGGAAAAGTTGCTGGGCAGTAAAATCTACAGTTCACACCATGAAAATTCACAGTGGTAGTACTTACCATATTTGCCGCAGCAGGCTTCTCAAACATCCTCTTAAGACTATCAAGTGGGATGGAAAACCTTTCAATCCTCTTTGCAGCCTGCAGGTCCTCTCTCAGCACTGGACTGTCTGATGCCTCTACCTGCGGCCCGCAGTGACTACGGGAAACAGACCCCGAGGTCGCCGGCACTGTGCTCGCCACCTCCTCTCCATTTCCTGATTGAATTTCCATTGTTGTACAGAAACTGAACCACCCCCCCCCCCCTCCCTTTGTTTTCCCTTCAGGCTGTTGCTCAGTGGGGGTAGTCTATTGTGTGAGGTGAACCAGAAGGGCTGAGGAAGCGGGTGGAGGAAAACAGAGAGTTGTGAGAAGGTGAGGAAGAGAGATGTAGAGGTTTTCTCTTTGTCTGTCCGGCTCTCTGGGTTTTTGCAAGAGCGGCTGCAGGAAAGAGGAGGAGAAAAGAAAAAGTTCACAGGGAAATTTTTCCCCTCCCTCTCCCTCTGCCCAGTAATTACTCATACATACACAGAAGCCTGTGTAAACTCACATGTGGGCTCAGAAAAGCAAATTGAGATAGGAGCAGTAAGAACAGGCCAAAGGAGCAGAGACAAAGGAGAGAAGAAGGGGAGAGAGAGAGAGAGACATGCTAATTCTTTCACCCTGCTTCCTGGAGACTCAAAAGCACACTTTGTCGTGTTGTCAGCTTGACACGAGACGCGAGAGTTGTTTTTAGTCCACAGAAAAATACACACAAGTTCAGAGCTGTTTCCTCATATAAAGAGTACATGATTACATATGCCACCAACAGGTACAAACTGGGGCTAACAAACTACAATGTAATGAACTTCCTGTAGAATTTACGTAAACACCAGGCAAAAAAAGTTGCCCATAAAGTGCTGTAAAAGTGTTAATAATGGAATATTATTGGATACTTTTTCCGTTCTTTGCTGTATATAAATTGTATTTTAGAAACAGCCATTAATTGTATGTCAGTTTACTACATTATTTTGCATTCATAATTCAGTATCTTATTGTAGAATGCTTTTACAGTTAATCTTTGTTCGCCACATTTAGCACATTCTGATACTGATAATCCAAAATGTGTCAACACAACATGAAAGTCAGTGCTGCAACAAAAAAAAAACCAAAAAAACATTTAAGACTAAACAAAGTATGGGTATGAAATGTACTGAAACTTTCTTTTTTATGAACTAAAGTCTATACATCATTTGCATGTGATTTAGAGTAATGAAGGTGAACATGGATCCTCCACTCTGCAGTAAACAGAAAAGTCATTTCCTGTATCCTGCTCCCTCTTTCAGCCAATCAGGAGGGAGAACCCCGCACATTTCTTCCCCATTTGCTGCAGAGCAGAGGGACTGGGAGACCCACATTAATGACCGAACACTCTGAATGACTGATGGTTTTTGGAATGAATAACTATTTTACACTTTGAGTCACAAAAATATATCACTTACTTCTGTTTTAATGAAATACAGTGTGCCATTGTCCTTTCTTTTGCGACAGGCTCGAAGCCATTCAGTCCATTAATCTTCTGAGAAGTCCAGAGGCCTGAAGGTTTACGCTGTTGTTTCGTCTTCCCACTTCTTGGGCTGATCCACTTTGTCGTCTTTCGGCCGGAGGTTGGGTTGATCCCGATGAAGCATCTGAAGTCAGAGAAATCAGAGAAAAAGACACTTAATGAGACACATTGTTTACGAGAGACAGCAGAACCCATCAAGTTGTGGAGACAAGCTTGTGCGCGTTCCAAATATGCAAAACAAAAATGTACTTTCACTGCAGATGTGCCGCAAGCTGAAGCAGAAAGCGGCTTTGCAACGCAACACGATGGAAATGCAGGGAGTCGAATAAAAATAACATCATGTGTTCACGTTATTCAGAATGGAAAACGTAACAAAATAAGAATCCACGAGCATCCCCTCCAAGCGCATACCTTTGAATGAATTCCAGTGTGCTTGACGCCTCTTCTTGGTACACCAGATTGAAGACGCAGTAGCATGAGAGAAAACGCTGCCATTCCAGCCACAATGTTCTGGTGTGTACCCACAACCACTTGGCTCCGAGTGCTCGGCATCCAATTCGTTGCCATGAGAACATCGCCTCAACAAACAATGTCGCAACCCTGAAAAGGACATGTTATTTTCCTGCCCGCTTGTATACGGGTTTTTAAATGTCGAAGGAAATCCTTCAGATTTGTAAATGTAGCCTGACGAGTGGATCTCTGTGTAGATGAGACTTGAAGGCTGTACATTTTCTGAATGAACAAGAACATTCAGGGACACCACAGTTAAAGGGCAGTTCATTTCATATGCCAAGGAAATCTTACTATAGCGTTCCTCTCATGGGCACACTGCACTGGTACGTCTCTGGGCTGGGAAGAACAAAAAAAAGAGAAAACAGAACCAAAAAAATAAAACACAAATACAATGAGCAGAGCTTAACCACAACACAAGTGTTTCACCATCCACTTAGCACAGCGAGAATTAGCACACAGGCTCACACAAACCTCTCAGAAGAGGATAACAAGGTCAGCAATCTGAATGTAACTCACAAAAATTACATCTGCAGATGCCGGCGGCGTGGACAGTATCAGAGGCATTTCGGATTGTGGTGCACGCAGCTAAAACACGGCTGAGAGAAATAAAATGTGAAATACAGTCACTCACACAAATAAAGACATTATTCCTGTTGGTAACACAGACATGTCTACATTACACGCCGAGTCAAAACGGACGTCCGTATTCTTCTATTAACAGTACTTAACTGTAATGTGTATCATTTACAGTCAGAACTAAGTGAAAACAACCATCCTGCAAGATAATGTGAACATACGCTTTGAGTAATTATTCTGATGAGTTCATTTCCCTGTGAATAATTATTGCAATTAATTTTTCGCCCATAATGCATTGCAATATACAGTTCCACTTGTTAAACAGTCAATTTTTTTACTGTAGAAATTAAACTCATTTGTTTCAGTGATATACTTATCTTCGACACAGTACTACTTCTTAAAAAAAATAAATGTACATTGAGGATTATTTGACTTCTTGGGGCCGAGCCGTGAACGTAATGTCAGCAATAATGACATGAATGGATTTTGAGGAATTTGGGAACTTTGCTGTATTGCGTATTCTTGCGCAAACTTAACTTGGTGTGAGAGAAACCTTTTTCTGTCAACTTGTTGAAATGTGGGAATTCAGTTTGTGGCAACTGAGGTCAGAAGGAAAAGGATACACCTGAAGGAGAAACGACTGAGTTTTGCAGTTATTGCTGTTGCGTGGCAGGAAGGATTGTGTGGAGACTAAAAACTGGGGAAGTTCAGCCCTGCTTTACTTTTCAATCAGCTGGTCAGGAAACAGATGAGCGGCTTTTTGCCTCACCCATCCTCCCTCCCTTCGACAACAGGTCTGGGAGCGCTCCGTATTCCCAGTCGAATCGAGGAAGGCCCACAACAGCCAGCCATGATGGCATATTCATTGTTCATGTTTCACCAGCCACACCAGCGCTTCCTAGGGAGTGTTTTCCTGAAGAAAAAGAAAAATTAACACACGAGTTTCCTCCGTGCAACATTTCATCTGAGCTCTTCCTCTCTCACCCCGTCGTGTCGAAGGTGCAATTCTCCCACATTTCCAGTCTGGAGGAAGTGGTTTGCCTGAAAGAGGATCGGGGGTTAAGATGAGGGAGGAGAGGAAGAACGATCGAAAGACGGAGAGCAGAGTTACAAGCCTGGAATAGTCGCAGCCACGGCACAGGCATCAATAGAGACGGGGAGAGAGGAAAGAGCTCGGAGGCAATCTAGATAATCCAACCCTAATGAATGAACCGCCATGATATATGCATCTGATAGTACTTTGGAGGACAAAGTATCACTGCATTATTCAGAGAGGCCCAGAGGTGTGCGTCTCCCTTTCTGCTGGATCCTGTGTCCCCTGAGACTTACGCTGAGTTTACAGCGGTTACACGCGGACACACGAGGGGAAAATATTTCACGTCATGTAGTTTTCTATTTAATTATGTCACTGTGAGATTCTGTTAGTTATTTCATTTCAGAAACTGAAATGGACCAGTGGTGGACACGCTAAGGAGTAAGGAAGTATTCAAGTTTTTCTGTGATACACCATCTTGAGTTGCAAACACACAGATTGCGGTAGCCGCTGAGCTGAATGGATTTCAGTGTGGGAGTATACATAACGCCCCCCTAACGCAGAGCACCACAGCAGCTTTGCTTTAATACAACAACACAATATTTCAGGCATCGTGGGGCTTCAGAGAGAGTTTATGGTGAAGATCCACCGGGGCATAAACAGGGTCTGCCTGTGTTGAATAAAAGATGCTGCAGGTTCTGTGTTTGCCCCCATGTTGAATTCCTGGACCAAGGACTCCAGATGACTTCTGTTTCGAGGACAGACTGAAAAATGATACTCCCGATAAGATAAGAAGATGGAAATAACCACTTTCAATTTATTTTGTCTGCACTGCCAGACAAAATGTGAACACATCAAACTTTTCAGTAACCCATTAAAAAAGGAAAAAGAAGAAGAAGAAAAAAAAAAGCATTGCTAAATAGGCCCACTTAACATAGTTCAATTGGTCGCTACTTCAAGCCAAAAACAATCCAGTCTGGTTCCCAAGAAAAAGTCTGAAAATACAGACAACATATCGGGATCACGCACACTCAGACAGATGATGGATTGAGTTGGAAAAACTGTCAAAAACTCAGAGCCAGAAAAAGACTTTCCCAGCTCACAAAACATAATTCATCGTTGTTGGTTTGTTTATGTCGCAGAGGAAATTCCTCATTCGGCAAATATCTTCAACAAAGCTTTTCAGAGGCCCAGTCTGCTGTGAATATCATCATCCTCCTTCACAGTCTGACACTTTGAGTGGCCAAGTCTCTTTTGTTAGGACACTAATATTTATTAACAAAGGTGAAGTCTGGCCGACACGCAGCCACATCTGGGGAAATCCCAGCGGTGAAGCTGTTGACTCATCGCTGGAGGATTTTCTGTGTGTTTGCCAGAAACAGGCCCAGATGTGGAAGTAAGATCTGATCTGACTAAACACTGGCTAATGTCAATAATTAAAAATATGCTATTTAAAATGGGTTTAACTCTTATATGTGCTTTTCCTGTTGTTCTTCTCTTATGGGGAGAAACACAATGTGTAAATGTCAGGATCTTGAGAGAAATCAGTGTTCAATCAATGATTTTCCTCTGATAGTAACGCTTTACTCCAGAGCGTACACTGCACTTCCTCTTCACTTTCGAGGCACAGAGAGAGGCAGACATCAATGCAGATCAAATTACAGCTACCACTCCAATTACAAGGCTTTACTTCCTACCCCAGCCAGAGCAGATCAGAAGCAGGTCATCTGATCCTTCAGGATAAATAAAGTATCCACGTATCGGATCAGCCGATCGGCCAGAGGACAGAGATGCAGAGCGGTGGTAGTCTGGTCTCGTCAGTGGAAATCCACAGGAGTCATTTAGGGTGAGGATGTTAAAAATAATCGGGCCTGATGAGCGCAGTCAAGAGTTTTGTGGCTGAAGGGCAAGACTCATAAATCCTTTTATTTAAATGTTTGTATTTATACGATCATGAATTCATGTAGTTTTCCCAGTTGGGGTTATTATTGTACTTTTTTTGCTGCCCGTTATTTTTGGTGTTTCTCATTTGTTATTTAGTTTGCGTCTGTACAGCAGCATCATTAGCCGGCTCCACGGGGGACAGACTGACTGACTGGGTTATATGAACTCCATAAATATTATAGACTTTTAAAAACAACTTCGAATGGCTGCAGTTTGGAGAAGAGTAGCTCGTCCTTTTTTTGTTATTATCATGATTAGAAATCGCTTTAAAAAAAAAAAAAAATCTGAATAAAAATGATCAAACTTCCCAAAAGTTTGTTCAAAAGTTCAAAACATTTTCAGTTGGGAAGTAACTGAAGTTGTATATAAAATGGGATCATCTGAGTGAAAACTATAACTGTGTCCTTCAGAGGACATGCTCGATGAAAACCGTAACATTTTAAAGTGTTTGGTTTTAAAAGTTGGACTGCTTGCTGACATTTAACACTCACGTTTAGAAGTCCAATCCATCATTTTTCCTGTCATATTATTTGACTTGGAGCACACAATTAATGTTGGGACAAGCCCAGTCAGCACAAGCTACTGCCCCCAAAATCAGTTTCTGGAAGATGTTTCTGTTTAGGGACACAGTTGGAAAGTGTGAATTCTATAGAAACCTGACTGCGGATGATTTTGGTGAAGCTGTCGAAGTTGGAGTTTCTTGCAAACGGTTTCCTGCTTCCCCTGCTGCTCACGTATGAGAGATAATTAGATAATTCACCCACGTTATTTTAGTTATTTTAGTTATTTTAGCAGTGAACACCTTTGACTTTTATATCTGCTGACCTTTAAAGTCAGATTTACGGCCTTTTTAATGACCTGCCTTCTTGCAAACTTTGTAATCAGCCAAATAGTTTTAACTTCTTTGCAAAGCAGGTGTAACAAATGGCTTTCACAATGGCTGCATTGTCCCAGCAAGACGAGTCGGTCTGAGACGGTCAGCCAGTTGGCTTTATTAATTACACATCAAATAGCGCGCTCAGTGAAAAAGGCTTATCAAGTCCGCCAGCTTGATTCTCAGCAGCTCGTTTTCTGCGGGTTGAGCCGTTTCATTGACAGAGCACTCCTGATTAATTGAGGAAAATGAGTGAGTCGAGCTGTGGCTGTGTTTTTACATGGCAGGGGGAGGAAGAGGCAGCGACTACAAACCTGCAGTGGTAATGACATTAAGATAGGTTAAATGAAATTAGCTTTCGGAGGTGGTGGGAGAAAGGGCCTGTCTCTGAACACCATGGGCAGAAGAGGAAACCCTGTTATACTCAATATTAGCAGAATTAGCACACGTGGAAGCCGGCAAACCCTTTAAAGTCTAACGTTATTACAAAAGCGTCTTTGCTTTGCTTCAAATTACAGCCTGTGAAGGTGCAACAGCACAGTTGGTGCCGCTGTATTTACGTAGGCAGCGGGGAACCAGCTGTGAAGTTAATATATCCAACCGCAGCATATTATCTGAAGGCTTCGCGCTCCAGCGTGTTATATCTGCACTGGAAGAGCATCAACTGTTCAATCACAACAGCGAAATAAGTCTTCCGAGGAACAAAACGACACTGAGGATATTTGCGTTTCAGAGTACAGCGGATTTCATACAACATACCCAACATGTTTTCGCACATTTTGGGAACAAACTCTTGAGGAATGTTTAGGGGCAGGTTTGATCTGTGTTGATCAGGAGCAACATTTCATAAAGGCCATTGAATCTTTACTTTGAGCTGCAATGGTATTGTTTTTGTTTGTTTTTTTTCAAAAAACATAGTTTCTAAGTATTTCGATTGGAGTACATTTTGTGATGAAGTAGTTCAATTCAGAGGAGGGATTATGTCTTTGGGTTGGAAGGTGAGAGTGGAAGCTCTGAGATCATTCCGGGTCGTGTAGTTAGCTTGTTTGATTTGGGGCTTTGCCTGTGGTGCTTTCTTTTTTTTTTTTTTTTTTCTCTCAACAGACCAGACAGATGCCATCTGTTCTCCTGATTGGCTCTCAGTTACCTCCTCCTCCGACGGGGCCAAAGGCACGCCACCTTTTCACATTCAGCACATCTGGTTGCAGCATCGTCCTCTGGACTAAAAGGAGCAATAAAACAGAGTAAAAATTTTTATCTGCTGCCTGCTGGAAAGGTAGATGGGCGACACATTTTTAAAAGTCTCCTGTGGTTTCATTATGTGGGGTAAATACTCCATTCAATTAAACAGAAGGGCGCTGTAAACACAGGAGGCTCGTTACGTGCAGCTGGTGGCCCTACCAAATATTTTCACTGTAATATGAATTTTACAGCAGGATATCCTCTCTTTATTTTAATTCACACAAATATTTTGGGCCGTAAAATTCACCAGGAAATAATATTTAACATAAAACTCTCACATGTGACTTCTGGGGCTATAATCTTTGGGTCTGTGGGTTTGTTGGGCCCCCAGGATCCCTTTTGGCACAGGTTACGTTTTCAAGGCCAAGTCTGCCATCTGCTGGTCATTTTTAAGAAACACACCATTAGAGGATTAAAAGGTGTTAAAGAAGTGTTGAGGATCATTGTCGAGTTTACTTTTCCTTTTCTCTGCCAACAGAGATCGTTCGACACAACCCAGCTTGTTTCGTGTTCCTTCTGTTTATTGATTACGAACGCAACCAAAGCTGCAGCAGGCTGATCACCTTGAGGAAAATAAACACAATACCATTGTCAGAAAATCATCTCACAAACATCCACAATCAAATTGATTGTCCCTATTTTAATAATTTTACAAAATAAAGCTTGACTCATTACAATTTACTCTTACAATGTCACTAGTTTAAACCGTTTTAAATAATTACTCCACCTCGCATTTAATCTAGGTCACAATTTCAATCTTAACACATTTTAATTTTCTTAAATAATCAAAAATAATGGATTTCACAACTTATGTACACTTTCTCTATTTACGTCGTCTATCTCAAAGTTTGAACAAACACATTCTCCAAACATGTCAGACCACCAGCAGCGCTATCTTTCATTTCAAAACATAAACATCACCATTTTAACCTTTTAATCATGAAAAAAAACAAGTTGCTTCTCTTTGTCAACGTGATTAAAGCAAAGCTTTCTTACCACTGGCATCTCTGAGGTCTTCCAAAAAGGCAACACACCTGTCTCTGATTCTATTAATTCACTCTGAAACCATCCTGACCCCCCCTCCCCTCCCCCTGTCTGATCTACAAGGGATTCTGTCACCCTCTAGTGGGAAGGTACAATGATTGTATTTAATTTTAACCCAATTGCACAAAAAAAGTCACGCTGGGCAAAAAAAATAATAATAATAATAAATAAATAAAGCCAAAATAGAGGCATCTCAGATGGGACACAACAGAAATCATTGTGGTTCGAAAGGTCGCACACAAACTGAGGTGTGTGTTGTTCAGTTTAATCTCCTCAGCCAGCTGATGAGGAGATCATTAAAATTGGACTCAGAAGTGATCGACTGATGAGCTGTGCAGTCAGTAAACTGTCTGAAAAGTAAAACGTAAAGGTAGGAAGTAAAAATCATATTTTGAGATGACATTGTTGCAGGGTAATGAAGAGGGATTCATGGGTGGGAGAGAAACTTCCCAACCACTGAATCTGGTTTGTGTGTGTGGAAAGGAAAAAGATTCTGAGTTTGCAGAAAGTGACATCTATGACTGCCACGAAGAAAAGACTGTTTTCATCTCTGTTATTCTCATAAGACACCTGAAGTGGATGTCGGGCATCACAAAGACTTCTGTTGTGTTACAATTTTTTGTATCTCAAAACGTCCCTCTTTGGTCAAAATAAAAATACAATGGACAGCTCACACAGAAGTAACACATTTCATTCCATGTCTTTTCTCAGAGAGAGAGAGAGGTCTGTGGGTCATGGTGTATCTAGACAGCTTAGCCATTTGTCTGAGTCCCCAGGGTAACAATTACACCCGAGCAGGCAGCAGAGTCGGACAGGAGCTGGGAATTAATGACGGCCTCATGAATCAAATCAAGGCAAGGCCTTCCAGAGAGAGGATGGCCGAGAGCTCCCTCTGCTGGAGATGTATCAGCTCCCAGAGTACAGTACACTCATTTCACCTCACATCGAGCACTTCATTTATTCAAAGGCAACTAAATTTGAAATAAACATATTCAACATTTTAAAATTGAAGACAGAGATATTGCTGTAAATGATCAGATTGGGACCATGCGGTTAAGATTTCAAATCTGACATCACTTGTTGTGATGGCTGCACTGAGGCGAGGTGTTGGAAAACAGATGCTGATTCTCCACACGCAGCTATTCCATCAGTTTTTCAGTCATTGGGTTTATTGCACATTGAAGTGGAAATTTCAACGTGTGCTGCTTTATGCTTTTATTTGTAAAACTGCTGATCAGCGACGACATAAGGACAATAGCGTGAGTTATTTTGATTGCCATGCTTTTAAAGGACATCAGACTGATTGTTGAGTGAAACCATTAGGTGGAACACAATAACTCTAAATAATGCCACGGCTCAACTTACTAATGTTGTAATATTTCAAATATTCATCAGGCAGCAAATCCTTTCTGGTGAGTCAGTGCAGGTCCCCATACGGGTGTAACACAAAAATAATTACAGTAATTTATTTGATTGGTATTCTTATTTTTTCAGGCTCCGATGAAACATCTAATAACAGTAACAACAACAGATGTCAGTATGTTGTGTCACACGTACAGATGTGTAAAATATATCAAAATATATTTGAGACAGAAGAGAACCGCCAGCAGCGTGTCAATGTCTGTGGCTTCATATAGAACAAAGACACTGATGTATGGTGTAATAAAAGCAAGTCCAACGTGCTCAAACCATAAATATGTCTGTGCTGATAATTATAATAATGTCTCATTTTCGCAAAGCAAAACCGTTGTTCAGTTTTCCACACACACACTGTTCTTTCTGTGGCTGCATCAGGAGCTTCCACAGCCCAGCCCCCACCTCCCCACAACCCCTCTAGCTGCCTCCTCCTCCCCCCCCCCCCCCCCCCCCCCCACCACCCCCACCACCACCACCACCACCACCACCACCACCTTCCCTCCCTCTCGTGGCCCGTTGCCATGGAAGCTGATTGGAAGGATCACTCTGTCTCTCCTGCACATTGCCACTCCATCCTTGCTGGGAGAAAACAAGACGATTTGAAGCAGAGCACAAAACGTCCTGATAGAGCCAGCAGAGCGTTGACTGTCAGCAAACTACATATAAATCATCCTGTGGTGTGTTTTTTTATATATATATATATCCCCCCCAAATTTTTAATTTCACTCATTTACATTTGCAATTCTCAGGAAGGATGTGAGCAAACTGATTCATAGCAGGCGTTTGAGTCAGCCCAAATTTTTACAGCCAAAAACATTCAGGAGCTCCAGCATCACAACAGAGCAAAAGCTTCATCTCCACCGTTTTAATTCTGTTCTGTTACAAGTCTGCAATTGACTTTATTTATCCATTTCTATTCCATCAATGCATAGATACTGTAAATGCACCATTTACGGCGCAATTTCAACTTCCATTATGACATAATTATGAGACGTGAGGTGCCAAAGGAAATCCACATTGTGTGTTGCTTCAGGAAATGAAAAAAGGAAATGTCATACAGACAGAGTCTATCTTTGTGGACCATACACACAAACTCAAGGCTAAGGCTCTGTGTAGTTTTATTTCTGATATTTTTCTACTGTGCACTACTATAATGGGAAGACTGAGCATTCATCGCTATAGCAACAATGTTTAGGGGCTCGTGAGTAGGCGTTGGGTGGTCAATCACACACGTGAAAGAAATAATTGGGTGTATTTGTGTTAACCCTCCGAAGTAAAACAAGTATAGTAACGACAAGGTGCATTGACGATCGGTGAGATCCCGTCCATGAATACTTTATGTTCATTGTTTTTGGCTTTTACGTGCTGGAAAAGTTGGCGGATCGCTGGTGACGTGCACCAAATGTGTGACGTCGGTGTCTGCAGGCACTTCTGCTCCACTGGGGAGACTGTAAACAGCATCGGCAGCAGCATTTCTCCACCAAAACTACATGAAATGGCCATGAGGGAGATGAAATATAACTGACTGCTTAAACGTGAATACATGTTGTGATTGAGGGAGGTTGTGCAGCGTTGGGCTGCACATAAAACACTGGCCATCTGGACTATTTGACTCCATACAGTATCAGCATTTCACAGTTACTATGCACAGAAAATAGCAAAATTTTCAGTGTTGACACTGAAAACTTTAAAACCGATCAGTTTTCTTTTTCATCTCAAATAGCCACATTTTCACTACTTTCACAATATCTCTCTGCACAAAAGGAAGAGAGTAAATGACTAATTTCATTCAACTGGTCATTGTTTCTGGTTCCTCTGATCTGGTTCATGCTGTGATCAATTTAAATTTCAAATGGGCTTAATAAAAATAAAAAGGAGTATTACATAGCGGAATCCACATCACATTTGCATCACAAACACCCTGCAAATGTATCAATGCGTGAAATGAAATTCAGTGAAAAAAAACAGATATCACATGTGAGGCCAGAGTGTGAAAAAGGTGGAGAAACTCACTTTGCATTGGTGCCACTAAAAGAGGTATTTCACATTGCAGGATCTGCACTTTCCATCACCCCCACCCCATCACATCCACTCCCTCCACCTCTCTCTCTCTCTCTCTCTGCTCTCGAAGGGCTTGCTTCACCTCAGTCAAGCTCCAGCGCTCCAGCCGGCAGCAGCATCGAGCTAACAAGTCTTTGTGAGGAGAGAGAGAGAAAGGAAGGTGGGGAGGTCTGTGTGTGAGTGGAGGGGGGCTTGGGGGGGGGGGGGAGGGAGGGAGGAGAGGGGGGGAGCAGAGCAGAGAGGAATCAGGCAGTGAGAGAGCTGACAGCAATGAGGGTGCAAAGGGAGAAGGCACAAGATAGCTCGGCAGAGGCAGAAGTACTCAGTACTGCACAATAGTGCCAGAGGCTGCTGGAAAGAGAGAGAGAGAGAGAGAGAGAGAGAGAGAGAGAGAGAGAGAGTGAGAGAGAGAGAGGGAGAGAGAGAGGGAGAGAGTGAGAGTGAGAGAGAGACAGAGAGTGAGAGAGAGAGAGGGAGAGAGAGAGGGAGAGAGAGAGCAGGCATCATGGCAGCCCTCACTGCATCATCACGACACATGGGGATGTTTGGCTGCTGCTGGTGAACACTGTGTGATGTAGAGGAGAGGGTCGAGGACTTCCTGGAAACCAAAGGCAAAGCCAAGGAAACAGGTCAGTGACGGTCAAACACACACACACACACACACACACACACACAAGAGCACTGTAGCAGCAGCAAAGGTTGAGAGAGATTTTAGTCACATCACTGGTTGATGCTGATTTACATTTGTCAATAAGAATTCCCCTCTTAGTGTTTGGGATGTTGGATGTGCACGGGGAACGGGAGGTTGCATATGCATGCAGACACGTGAGCAGTCTTGTATGTTTGTGTAGTGTGTGTGTGTGTGTGCAGGTTAGGTGCTCTAAATGGCACCGGTCATGAGAGCTTGACTGGGAACATTCAGGTTGAAGCAGCAGGAGAAGGAAGCTCGGGCACCTTTCTGAATCCTGAATCCAGTAAAACTGCAACAGCCGTCCGTGGCGTGAAATTTACAGAAAAGATCTGATGTGTTCGGTGAATCTGCTTCTTTGGATCTGACCATCTTTATTTTCCTGAAAAGCAATGAGCCTGAGCAAAGAGATGCATACCTGGGAGGCTGCAGGTAGATGAGAGTCAAGAGGAAGAGAAATCATCATACAGAGGCGAAAAGGAAAGAAATAAAAAATGGAAAATGGAAGTAATGGAAATAAAGATAAGGCAAATGTGGGGGGGGGGGTGTGTGGCAGTAGGTTGTAAGAGAGGGAGATGGGAGACAAAAGGAGTACAAGCTTGGCCCAGCATTAAGCCCTGCTGCATATGATGTAATCCTCTACCAGTCCAAGCAGTCAGCTCAACAGTTTTTACAAATCTGAAATGCGAGTGTGAGCGAAGCGCAGCGTGGCTGAATAAAGCCAGACGTCCCATTAACAACGCTGTGTTTGAAGTGCGAGGGGGAACTCTTCAGAAGTGGCGTTCATTTCCCATCAAAGCCACCGACGGAAAAGAAAAGATCGGTGCATCAGACTCTTAATGAGCCTCACTTTTTATGTTGACACGATTCATCCTCTACTTTTCCAACATTCGCCAAGGTCACCTCACACAGAAAGGTGACCCGCTAAGTTTTACATAGCATGACTTTTGTCAGGTGTTTTTCATGCAACTTGCTCACTTGCATGAGATCAGATCGTTTCTCCATCCTTCATCCTTCCTTTGTGTCAACGCTTCATTCAGTTCCATTACAAAATTTGGCATTAAATCCTGCATATCTGAGTGGTGGTCCAGTTTGTGTAATGGATTTAACCGACTCAAAATAAATATTGACCCCTGAGGGGAGGGTTCTATTTTTTAAATTCCCGTCCTTTTTGAAAAACTTTAGTGTGCTCTCTAGCTGATTCAAAGCTCTTGTGAAATCCATTCACAAAAAGAGGAATAATTATGTGGAGATATAACCGGATGATTCACATGTTCCAAGACTGAGCTGTGAGCTTTTAAAGAACATAAAATTGTTGATCCCGCACAAAAACGCAGCATGCCGTCGGCGTTCATCCAGTTGACTTGCTTCCTTTCTGATTTGGTTGGTTTTTCGTGGTCATCCAAAAACTGACCTTTATCCATTGTGCAGGTGTGACCGGTGGGAGGAGCCGCATGATGAGTGGGATCTTGAAGAGGAAGCTGGAGGAGGGCCCGTCCCCGTTCCTCTCCCTGCGGGGGTCCGATGATGAGGTTTCCTGCAGCGACAGCGGCAACAGCAGCGACAGTCTGAACCACCCCGTCCCCTCCGGACTGCTGGACTGTAAGATCACAGTAGCATGCAGGTCATGTTAGCAGCGCCTGCTAAGCCTGGAACAAAGATATTTAGTATGGTAAAAAATTGTATAAAACTAAATGAAATGCACAAGGATGAGGTTGGTTAATAATAATAATCTTTGTGGTATCCACCACAGAGGGATTGCTGGCCCACTTTTTTTTTTTTTTTTTTAATGCAGTGCTTGATGTGACTGGGCCACATTTTAAGCATATGTGACCTCTGTTTCCTGCCTGGTCCCATTCTCACTTATGGTAACTCATGTAAAGAAACCTGAGGTATTTTCTGTATAGCAGATATTGTGTTATGGATACAGTGTGTTTTAGCATTCACGGTGATCTGTGAATGCTGATGGGTGTGTCTCAGAACTCTCATTAAAGTGACCAGCCCGTCTCAATTTCAGCGTCTTTGCAGCAGCAATCAAAGCGACTCAGAGGCCGCAACGTGCACTTCGAGAGCGTGACGGTCTACTACTTCAACCGGCGGCAGGGCTTCACCAGCGTGCCCACGCAGGGTGGCAGCACCCTGGGGATGTCGCCCCATCACAGCGGGGTGAAGCACTTCACCCTCAGGGAATTCGCCATGGAGCAGAAAAGGAGCCACCGCAACATGCTGAGGGATCATCTCAAAGAGGAGAAGCTCAATGCCATCAAACTCAAAGTCTGTCGGACAATTTAGGCCTTTTGGTCCTCAAGATGTGCACATATGAACATTTGAAAGACTATTTGCTATTTTGAACTTAGTCGGACAGCGTTTTGTCACGTCCCAGACTTCGCCTAATTGCCTTTTTCTGTTGTGCAGCTGACTAAGAACGGCACGGTGTCATCTGTGGAGGCAGACACCCTGACCCTAGATGACATCTCCGAAGACGACCTGGATGTGGACAACACAGAGGTGGACGACTACTTCTTCCTCCAGCCTCTGACGACCAGGAGGCGCCGAGCCCTCCTCCGGGCCTCCGGGGTCCGGCGCATCGACGTGGAGGAGAAGCACGAGCTGCGCACACTCCGCATGTCCAGGGAGGAGTGTGGCTGCCGCTGCCGAGGGATATGTGACCCGGAAACCTGTGCTTGCAGCCTGGCCGGCATTAAGTGCCAGGTAAATGGAACTGTGGTGAGGCCCATCTATAATACTCAACCGTTCATGTCTGTCTGTGTAGTGACCAAATTAAAGATCTTTTGGATGGAAACATGGGCTGTTCACCGCTCTTAGCATTCCTTTCATGTATGCTCGTCCTCTAAATCTAAATGAGGCTAACAGGGCTAACAGTTTCACACCACAAAGGTGAGAGCGTCTGGTATGTTTCCCACAAATACCAATCAAACAAATAAAACAATCTGTAATCGTACTATCATCTAATACTTACTCATTTATATACATTTCTTTGTTTGGATCAAATTTCGGTTCAAACACCAGCTACCTTTTCCTGAAGGGGCCCACATTTTTAGTGCCCTCCCTCTGAAACATGACACTTTCTGTGCACACGACTGCTGATCTTACAGAATTCCTCTGCTGAAAATTTTATTTCTTTTTTTTTTTTTTTTTTTTTCTCTCTCTCGACAGTCTTGGGAAAGTCATTATATTTTTCCCCTCAAGGACTGGTTGGTGGCTCTGTTTGGATTTGCTGCTACTGCAGTCCATCACTCGTCTACTGATTTCTAATGTGTGTCTGCAGGTGGACCGCATGTCCTTTCCGTGCGGCTGCACCAAAGAAGGCTGCAGCAACACAACCGGACGCCTGGAGTTTAACCCGGTCCGGGTTCGGACGCACTTCCTGCACACCATCATGAAGCTCGAGCTGGAGAAGAGCCGCGAGGAGCAGCATCAGCATCAGCAGCAGCAGCAGCCGGAGCAGCAGCAGCAGCAGCAGCAGCTCGTAACCAATGGCAACGGTTACCATGGCGACTCCTCCTTGGTCCAGCAGCAGCAGCAGCAGCAGCAGCCGAACCTGCAGTTCCCACTCATGAGCGGCATCATGCACCTCCAGAACACAGGCGACGCAGATTCACATCTGGATGAAGAAGATGAAGAGGAGGAAGAGGAGGAGGAGGAAGAAGAAGAAGAAGAAGAAGATGATGATGATGATGATGACGATGACGAGGACGAGGACGATGAAGCGTATGAGGAAGACGAGGATGGCAGCAGTGTTTGCAGTGGGCTGTCGGACTGCAGTACACACAGCTTAGAAACAATTGACCCAGAAGAGGGAGAAGAGGACGACGACGACGAAGAAGACGATGAGGAGGAGGAGGAGGAGGAGGAGGAGGATGATTGGGATCCTCCACCTTACTCTGTCCCACTTCCGTCAGTCCTGAGTTACTCTAATAACACACTCATGAGCCTGACTAACCCCTTCCACAACGCTCCCTCCATGCAGCACTATCAGATAGACAGCTCTGTGGGCGACACTCCCGCTTTTCTCAGTGAGAACGCCACCGTCACGTCCACGCTGCCCACGGTGGAGGCCGCGTTAGAGTCCGAAATAAACACAGAACTTCACTGTCGAACGCTCCCCGACCCCACAGCGTCCCTGACGCTCCAAACTTGCTCACAAGTGGACCCCAGTGAGGCTGCACCCGCCGGAGCAGCCGACAAGACTGAGGCCCGGGCTGGGTCTGCGGCCCAGAGAGCAGGGGAGGAGGAAGGACAAGAGCCATTACAGGAGCAACTGCAAATGCAAGGAGCAAAGAACGATAAAAAGACGGGCACATCTTCCTCAGAGAGCGTCTGACGCTTGAGGGTTGGAGGGGGGGTGGAGGGAGGGGGGGGGGGGGGGGGTCAGCTGTTATTTGGAAATCTTTATTCAAGAATTGTGACCTTCAACTATCAGAGTTTGATTTATTCTTGATAAGTGCACTTCCAAAGAGAAAAGAGTCAGACAGATGGCTCAGAGAGGTGATCTAATTTTAACCCACTTTGTCTCCAAGCCTTTTCAGAATAGTTGGTTTTCGGTAAAAGGCTATGAAATAATGAAGCTCAATAAAGCAGTGTTTCTGTGAGTTAGCTGTATCTACATGGAGTATCATTTTGCCCTGTTATAACGTCTTTGGCCACAGCAGCATGTTTTCTGGTTGTGACTGGCATCCATGACGGCTCCCTGAGAGTCCGAGGAGCTTGTATCGTTTCTCTATTTTCCGTTGTGCTGGTGTCGCCCTCTTGCTGCTAATCGTTCTTAGATGACTGTCCGTAGAGCATGTTGTTCATTTTACCTGCGACCGTTTCAAGTCTTACACAAACTGTAAAATGATAAATGAGGTCACCGGATAAACTCTGACATTCACGTGACTATTCCCAACACAATTCAGGCTAATGGTCCTTTTTTTTTTTTTTTCTTTTTTTTTTTACTTTCAGTTTTCAGCCATGCTGAACAGCTTTTTATTTTATTACCTCAAATTTACTCTCCCCACAGAAGGAATTTTAATAACAGCTACAAATAGATATTTTTATATCCACATTGCATCACATGATGATGTCTATGAATAAAGGGTGGTGACCCCCACCCCCTTTCAGGGTTAGCCAGCTTTTTAATTCCCATCATTTTTACAGTGCTTGTTAGCGTATTTCTGTTTAACACCTTTGTTTGCACACAACCTTAAAGAAACCTAATGGCTGCTAACAGATACTTTAGAAAATTGAGCACTTAGCAGCTAAAGAGTCCCTCAAAAGTGTACATTATAATTTTATGTTCAATTCTGCCAACACTCAGCCAGCAAAGCATTCTGTTAAAATACGTAGAAACATGTTTCATATTCAGGTGCCATTTGTTTGTTGTTTTTTTTTTTGTTTTTCTTTTTCACCTTCAGGCTGCAGTTCTTTTATTTTTATTTTCTCCCCTAAATGCCACCACGATTGCCATCCCCCCCTTTGGTGTTAACCACCGAAGCATTTGTGAATATGAAAAGAAACGTGTGTGTAGCATGTTATTTATCATTTTACGGTCATGTGAACAATGTGATATTCTGCACTTTTCCAGGTTTCGGATGAGTTCAGGCTCCTGTCAGAGCAATTAAACTGCCGAGGACTCGGGGCCAAATGTTCTTGTTCTGTACATTTCCATGGGAGTGTGAATAAAAATTTACTTTTTAGCATCAATCCCGGTTTTGAAGTGGTTAATTGGTTGCGCTTGGAGGGGGGGGGGTTGAAGCAAATCATTTCAGAAAATTCACTTTTTAAAGACTCTTATGTGATCAAGGCAGGGAGGTAATTTATTTTTCTACCAGCAGATGGTGACTGCAGCTTAACATACAACTGGCTTTCCAGTGACATCCTCCATCAGGGGGGTTTAAATCCTTTTTTTCGATTCTGACGTCAGTCAATTTGTTGGTTGCGTGTTTTCTGCCTCAGGACAATCTGTGGCATTGGTTTTGCTCAGAGCATCAGATAAACTGAAAAAAAAAAAAAAAAACGGTTCACACAAGTCGATCTGGAGGGATATTTTGATGCCTGCATTGTTCCACCTAGGGGATGATCTGTTTATCTGCCACGTCACCCTGATGCTGATGCCCCGGCTCATTTGCACCACCTTCCACTTCGACTTGGTTTCACTTTGTAGCCTCCAGAGAGCAGTGCTGAGGAGACAACGTTATTTGGCCGAGGCCAAGACGAAGCCCCGTGTACTCGTGCCGCCGGCCAGCTGATTCATGTATAGACATATTTTCATGGCTCATTACACAACCACACAACAAACGGGCTGTGCAGCAGGTGCTGTGCACAATAGAGACTAAATGCACATGCACTCGTCCTTTATGATCCTCCAACAATCATGTTCAAGTGAACATTATCAGCTGCACGTTGAGTACACAAGGTCACGAATTGACCTCTGCCTTTTCTTATATAATCAAACTGTTAAGGTGAGTGGCTCTTTTTTTTTTTTTTTTTTTTTTGAGTTCTCCAGCAAGGTATTGTGGGTAAGCTCAGCGACGCTGCTGATCAATCATAGAGGGGGGAGCTGTGATGTTAGGTTGCCAGGCAACAGGAAGGGAGAAGCAGGCACAGCTTTTTCACCTCTCTCTCTCTCCCCGTATGACACCGGCTGTTTGACAGACATTCAACACTGAATGTGTTTTCTAAAAAACGACAAGACGCTAAAATCATCTCCAAAGGACATTCAGCTTTTCCTCACTCACTCCGTCCTGTTCCCTCAAACCCTCTGAGGTTCAAGTCCAAACATGAGCTGCCTCCAAAAATGGAAAGCTGCCATTTTTGCTTGAGGGTTTATTGTTTTGTTTTTTTTTGTTCAACAATAAACTCACTAACCATCGAAGCCTCAGCTTAATATGGATCACAATGCAGATTTAGACGCAAGACAACCTGAGCTCAAACAGTGGAGATGTGGAGAAGGACTGAATTCAGGGGGAAATGAGGAGGAGAAAAAGATCTAGGTGGTTCGAGGGGGATGAGGGGAAATGGCTGACGTGGAAAGAGGCAAGGCCTGAGAAACACACACACATTGAGACAAAGGAAAGGACACACAAGGAGGCAAACACTGGGAGAACTGGGAAATCCTGGAGTCACTGCAAGGCGGTCCACTTCAGTTGTCATGGAAAAGTTTTCATTCACAAACATTTTAAAAATGTTCCATCATCTATATCAAAGTTCGCAGTAGAAAAAAAGCCCATTATTTTAGCCCTTTATTTAAAAATTTTATAATTTGCATTATTTATTCATGAATTAGTTGAAAACTCCAATGAAGCATCTGTATAAACAGATAATGATCAACAAATTCATCTAAAAGCTTCAACACATCTCATCTTTCATTTCAGTGTATTTTTGTTTAGAATATTGACGAATGAAGTCACTGTTTTTTTTTAAATACTTATTTACTATCATGAGAACTGAGCAAACACTGATCAGCTGAAAGCTACTGGTAAGTTTTCACATCCCTACAAAGCTAACGTTAGCATTGACAACTGTTTACTTACCGGTCCACAGGATCCACCAAGAGCTGAGATGCAGTTCTATCATTTCTTTCCTTCTGCTTGTCCTGGCACTTTCCGATACCGAGTCAGTGTGACGTCCGGCTTGGCCTGAAGAAGCAACGCGGCTCAAGGGATGAATTTTATCTCCTGTTGTGCGAATGCATTTATGTGATTTAAAGTCACAGAGGGAGACTAGAAAATGGAGCTCAAAGCATGAAGACAAAGTGACCTCTTATCTTTTTTTTTCTCTCCAAAGACTATTTGTTCGGCCTAGAATAAAGTCCTACCTGAGTTTTGCTGAGCCTCAATCACGACTCCAGCAGCCTGACCCTAAACCCGCTCACCTCTGAATGAATTCATCCTGCATGCTGAATACGCTTCCCAAAATAGGCTTTATTTGGGAAATTTAGCCACATCTTTGGTTATAACATAAAAAAAAGGTCACGGGTCACATTTTGCAAATTGATACATTGGTAAGTGTGACATACTTGAACCAGGTGGATGATCCTGTCCAACCGAAGCTCCAACCACTGAACAAAGAAAAGGCTGTAAAAAAAAGTGGAGAAAATCAACGAGCATTTACAAAAAATATGTCCTTTATTCTTTTGGCTTTGAAATTATATTACCATATGAGCGGACAGTGGTCACTTCCTGCATGCAGTTCACTAAAACACCACAAGCGCAATGAGAGATGGCTACCGATTGCTTCATGGTTTGTTTCTACAGATATGGGGACCATACATGTGTTTCATTATGTGTGAGGTGCAGAAATGCTCTAGAAAAAAATGTAAATCATATCCAAGGACTGGAAAAACTGACTCATATCTACAGTAAAAATGTTATTTCTATTAGTTGAACAGAAGCAACCTGCAGAGCCCAGTTGCACATAGAAACAAAAGATGCTTCCACCTCACAGTCTCCCTTTCTAACACACGTACACGTCGACAGACAAATACAGACGCACACTTTTTCTCTCACGCAAACGTCCGTGTATGACCGCCGCACGTGGTATTACATAGCAGTGGAAATAAAAAGTGCTCTTACGTCAAATGTAAGTGTGATGCATACTGTGGGCCCAAATAGCGATATTATTTACAAACCAAGCCACTACGTCAAAATCACTCACATCTGTGATATTAGTAACTTGTAAATGTGATATATGGTCATGTTCTAGATTAAGAGCAGTTAGAAAGAATGACATTTTATTTTTAGTTTATTTCATTATTTAAGATATTTTTTTTTTTTTACAAGAGCTCTGGCAGGTGTGATGGGTGGGGTGGGGGGTGGCCAGTGAAGGAAAAGACAACTAATGCTCGAGAGGAGACGCTGTGATGTGACAGTAGATGAACGAGAAGGTGCCACCTTAAGGAAATCATTTTGACATTTTGGGAAATATGCTAACAAACTTTGCTGTGAAGGTTGATGCTGTTATGTTTATTGGTTGGCTGACTCTGGAGTTGTGTAAATTATGAAAAATGAAAAAAAATGAAAAAGAAAAGAAAAGACTATAAACTATTTCCCAAAATATCAATCAGTTCCATTCTTTCAGCTTGCATACATTCAGCTTCTCTGTACTTAGAAACCTGTTTCCTATTGAAATTGGGAGTTGGCAGTCCACGTTGAAGCACAGTAACAGTGGTGCACCAGCGAATACAATGTGTTGTGTTGTCTGTTGCACTTCAGCCGTACCTTTTGCTGTTTCAGCTTCTTACACTGTATGACCCAAAGAGCACTGAATGGCTGTTGTTGTTGTTATTGTTGTTGTGTCCAGCACTAACTTTGTCGGCCCTCTGTGATTTTACCACAGTGAAAGCAGCTGGCATGTTCACACGATGATGACACAAAAACAACAGAAAACATTCCTTCTTAAAAAAAAAAAAAGAAATAGTAAAAATAAGATAGACATCTTGTGAAGAAAGAGAAAATGCTGAGTATTTGTGAAGTGATAGAGCTGATTGTTAAATTCAAGACACTGGATTTCTATGAGTAGCAGCAGCACTAGCTACAGACAACTTAACAGTACACACAATACAGTGTGTCAGATAGTAACAACAACCAATAGGTAAATCACAAGCGTTTTGCAGAGAGGCTTTTCCGTGTTCTACTCCGTCTCTGGCAGTGTCTGCTGGATAACTTGTTTTTATACTGTCCCTCTGAGAAGACCCCGCGTGTCCATCAATGGCATAACCGCGCTCTAATTTTAGACTCAACATTCCTCAACTCTTGACAATCAGCACACAAGCGTACATCTACTGTATCTAGCCCACCCCCCCTTAGAAGCTGTAAACAAATTTCCCTCATGTCTCTAAAGCATTTTATTTTTTGTTCCTATTTAAAAAGTTTATTTCTTTCGTTCTTTCGAGTCTTTGCCTTTGTTTTCCTTTTCCCTATTTTCTTTCTCGTATTTGTCCTTGTCTGATTTTGTCACGCTGTTGTACGAGGGCGGGGAGGCTGTGGAGGGGGTCACGTCCGTTTTCTCCGACGTGGAGTTCTCAGTGAACTTGCTGATGACCATCACGTCCTTGTCCGGGTCGTGGATTCCCTCCTTCAGCTGCTCCTTGTAGAGGGCGGAGGCCTTCTTCATGGCCTGGCGGATCATGTAGCGGCGGAAGGCCCTCTGGATGACCACGGCTGACATGTCCTCCTGTTTGCGGCGGAGGGTTGTGGTGATGGGCTCGTAAGACACTTTCGAGGGGTTCGAGGCCATGAAACGCTCCTCCATCTGCCCGCGCAACACGTCCATCTCGCCGCCTTCACCCAACACTCGCTTGGTGAAGGCGAACAGGATGTCGAGGCAGTGGATGCGCTCGCCGCTGACCATGGGCAGGTCCATGGAGATGAGCTGGATCATGTTCGGCTTGGGCATGCGCAGCGGCGGATCTAGAGCGTCTGCAAAGTCAGACAGTTTGCTGTACTCCATGAACTGAGTGGCGTCTGGATCGAAGCGCTCCCACACTTCGTAGAACATCTCAAAGTCGTCCTCGCTCAGCGGCTCGGCGCTCTCCTCCGTGGCCACGCTGAAGTTCTCCAGGATGACGGCGATGTACATGTTGACCACAATGAGGAAGCAGATGATGATGTAGCTGACGAAGAAGAAGATGCCCACTGATGGGTTCCCACAGTTGCCTTTGTAGTAGTTGCCCGGGTGCTCAATCTGGCTGTCGCAGTCCGGCTCCCTCTTGTTCAGTATGGGTGCCAGCAGGGTGTCCCACCCGGCTGACGTGGTGATCTGGAACAGACAGATCATACTGTTCCCAAAGGTTTCGAAATTGAACATGTCATCGATTCCTGCCTCACGTTTGACGTAGGCGAAGTTTGACATGCCGAAGATGGCGTAGATGAACATGACCAGAAAGAGAAGCAGGCCAATGTTGAATAGAGCAGGGAGCGACATCATCAAGGCGAACAGAAGCGTCCGGATGCCCTTGGCACCTTTAATAAGACGGAGGATTCGGCCTATTCTGGCCAGACGGATCACTCGGAATAGCGTTGGGGACACAAAGTATTTCTCGATAACTCCCGACAAAAACATCCCTGCAAAAGAAAAAGAGCGTTGAATTAGAGTTGCAAATTCACCCAAATCCTTCCCGCAAGCTAAGACAGATGAAAATGTCCCCTTACCTACGATGGACAGGATCACAACCACAAAGTCGAATATGTTCCAGCCAATGGTGAAGTAATAGTGACGCAGTGAGATCATCTTCAGCACACACTCCCCAGTGAACAGCACGATGAACACCAGGTTGATCCAGTACAGGATTTTGTCCATGTCTGGAGTCTGGTCGTCCGTCTCCACCATCATTGTCACCATGTTAAGGCAGATGAGGATCATGATGACGATGTCAAAAGCCTGCTTTGTGATACAGTCGAATATGCAGCCTTGAAATGCATTCTGGGGGAAATGGGGGACAAGGAACAGGGAAGTGTTAAATAATGTACACCTCCGCTTGGAGCAAAGCAGGTTTGTCTGAGCGTGCGGGGCATTACTGTTGGCCGAGGTATGGGCTTCTGTGGTTTTTTGGAACCCAGCTTCTTCATGGCGTTGTAATATTTCTTCTGCTCCTCCGTCATGAAGATGTCCTGACCTCCAAAGTAAAGGACACGCAAACAAATCCTGGTTATAACCACGTAAAAACATTTTAAATCAGCCATCTTTCTCCAAAGCTGGAGAGTGGTACAGCCTGTCCTGCTTTATGGTCATTTTTCCTCCACACTGACATACTTTCTTCAAAATCAACAGTTTTTTTTAAAGGACGTTTTCTTTTACATTTAAATCAAAGTTCCATAATTATGAAGCAGAACAAATATTTTTTTTTGGTCTCATTGCAGCCAAAACATTGCTGTGTCGTCATTAATCAGAGCCAGGCTCTGAATCCCAGGCTCGCAGCACACTGAGAGCTGCTGGGTGAGTGGGTGAGACGTGCCTGAAGGGAAGACTGGTGTCAACAGCGAACAACCGTCTGCCGACTGATGTGGCGTCTCAGTCAGTTAGTCTGAAACCCCCTCCCCCGCTCTCTACTCTGCTTATCATCCCCCCCCCCCCGAGTGCTCCCTCTCTTGGGCGTTGCCGCTTTGACTCTGTAGTGCTTGGTTGAAAAGAGGCCACAGTTCCAGACTGTGTGTGTGTGCTGGCAGGGTGTTTCTCAGTGAGTCATGGCCCCCCGCACTAATCCTCAGCGGTCCTCACCGTGCGCCGGATAATCATTAGTCTGGAGCCCAGTCCTTTCTTCGCATGCAGCAACAGAACTGGTACCTATTGGGTCTTCTATTTTAAGGGCAGCAACACACAGCTGTGTTTTTCCTCAACATTTTGCCACGGGTGTCATTTTGACTTTGAAATATTACTGCGTCTGTAGGAGCTGATGCTCCAGTCCTGGCTGGCCAATACATTGCTTTAAACAAAGCTAATTTCATTTGCTGTTGCTGCAGGATGTATGCCATCTGTTGCACTGTGGCTTTTGTATGCAAACCTTTCACAGTATGTTGTTTAATGTCGCTGTAAGATGCTGATATAAAATTGTGAGGTTGTTCACCTGAAGATGTTTCACATCATTACTGTAAGGGATAAAAGGTCTGTTAAATGTCATGTGTAATGTGGGTAGGTCAGAATGTGTGGACGCATGCTGATGTATCTGTGTGTGATGGTTTTACTCCAGAAATGAAATTTAGACTGAGTTGAAATTGCTGTGGAATACTAAAGAAGATCTTCTCCACCTGTTCTCCACTTGCTTTATTTGGACTGCCTGAATTGAACATGTTACAGTAACTGGGCTGTGTGCGTTAAAGGTAGAAATTTCACACTTCTACTGAGAAAATGTTATTCGATCCGATTGAAATGTTACTAAATGCTACTTATCTTTTTCTTCTGCTGGTTGAAATTGTCAATGATGACACCAATGAAGAGGTTGAGGGTGAAGAAGGAGCCAAAGATGATGAAGATGACAAAGTAGAGGTACATGTACAAGTTCACTTCATACTGAGGCTGATCTTCCACCTGGAGCGAGCAGGATAAATACAAAATGTTAGTTTTGCCAGTCGATCCCTTGTTACAGGCAAAGAGATGATTGTGCAACCAGGTGTAAAATGGAAGTGGATGGGTTTGATTCATCTTACGTTCCGAGAGTCCACGGCTGCGTACATGATGTCCATCCAACCTTTAAAGGTTGCCTGAGAGCAGATGAGAAAAGAGGCGGTGTTAAAATCTGCATGGCACGCTGGGGGATGCTTCCCTGTCATGCAGAGAAGGGTTGGGGGAGTTTTTTTATTTCCGTCCTTACATCGGTGCCATATTCAGATGATGATACAACATGCTAAGACTTGTTTCCACAACACAGACTGCTGGGGAGCAGAATGATTCTCAATTGTACAGGCAGAACTGTACAGGCAGAAATAAAAGTGGAGGCACTTCAATTTTAATAATTTTTCAATGATTCTCTGCTGTGTCTTAACACAGCCACAGTCACAATGAAAGAGACAGGAAAAAGGCATTTCACCGAGATGCCGAAGAAAAGCTCATTTTCACACCAAACTTAATTTAGCAAAGCCGAAGGTGAGTTTTAGTTATGATCACTGTGTACGCTTTGCACATCAGACGTGTGCTTCCTTTTCACGCTGAAGTTAAACTCACCACTTGCAGCAGAGCCAGGTAGCCAGCCCCGACGTTGTCAAAGTTGATTTTAACGTTCTTCCAGCGGGCGCTGTCGTTGGCCAAGCTCATGCAGTCGCTCCTGTTGTTGACCACGTTGATGGGGAAGATCTTGTCGTCGGTGGTGTTGACGCAGTAGTAGTACTTCCCAGCGAACAGGTTGACGCCCATGATGCTGAAGATGAGCCAGAAGATGAGGCAGACCAGCAGCACGTTCATGATGGAGGGGATGGCCCCCAGCAGTGCGTTCACCACCACCTGCAGAGGCCCGAAGCGCAAACACAAACTCAGCACTGATTGTCTACACACCTAGCCCTTCAGAAAAATAATATAAAATTAATAATAAAAAAAAAACAAAAAAAAAAAAAAACTCATGTGGACACCTGATCTGACTTTTAGAAGGAGAGACAACTCTGATTTAGGAATATACAATGTCCCTAAATTATTAAGCTGTATTTAATGCCATGTGTGCACACAGAGAGCTCTTGCCACCATGCATATCTACAAAGAGAATTTAACAACGTGACAGTTGGAAAGAAGAAGGTGGATAGGCGAAAAAGTTAACATTTGATAGGTAAAAAAGCAAAACAGAAAAAAACCTTAGAGAGGCGGGATGAAGTCACAACATTTTGTTTGACTGTAAATGAAAAAAGACAAACAACAAAGAAAAAAATTACAGGTCAAAGGCACCACACAAGCAACAGTCTGAAAACAATGCCTGAGAACAGCTATATACAGTAATCACACAATGTGAAGAAACTCATGCAGATAGAAGTAGTACAGTGTTGAATCGCAAGGAAAAGAGAAAATTACAGAAGCAGCCAGACCCTCTGATGATCTAAAACAATCTGACAACAGTCTTGTCTTCAAATATTAACCCAGAACAATGCAACATTGTAGAAACAGAAATATAAGTGAGACTGTGGAGTTTTCCAGAGGGCAAGCAAACACTGAGGACGCGTCTCTACAGGTTTAATATTGCGAGTGAAAACGATAGTAATATGACAAGAAAAGAACTTTTTGCCCAAGAGAAAACTACATATATGTGTCAGGGGCTCACTGAAAACAGCCGGCTGCAGCTCAGTGGGTTGATAATCTTAAAATATGCGGCAGCTTCACATTTACCTTAAAAGAGTTTTGGATCAATCTTCAAATGTGAAACTTTCATCTAATGTTTCCAATGTACAGAGTCTGTTCAAACTCATCCAATAAAGTGTACATGTTTCAATGCCTCCAGGTTGCCGGGGGAAGAGTAATCATTTACAGGTACGGCTGTCCTTCCCGTGTCCTTACCCTCATGCCCTCAAACCGAGACAGGGCCCTCAGGGGCCGCAGGGCTCGCAGCGTCCTCAGAGATTTGATAGCGCTAAGCTCAGAGTAGCCGAGTGCGTTGGCTACAAGGCTGACCAGCGACACCTGAGAGGACAACGTCAGAGACAAGGAGGGTGAGAAGGTGAGCGACGAACGAGAAAGCCACTTCAAGTGTTTGAGGACGATGCTTCATTGGCCATTCATGATCTGTCTCGACACTCAAGAGGTAATAAAGTATTAACAGTGCTTAAAAATTAATCACAAAAGATTCGGTGAATTTCAGACAAAGAGATGTGACAACACTGAACAATGACTTAGTGGACACATGGCTAAAACTCAGACATTTCCTTTAGGATAAATAAACTATCTCTAATGCGGTAATCCCTGCAATGAAAATCGGGTTAACCTAACCCTAACCATAGTCTGGGTCTGTCCAGAGCTCAAAGGGTGTCATCTTATCTTTTCTTCTCAAAGCTTCGATCTCTGAAGCTTTATTTTCACAGTATCAGGTAACTGAAGGAGTTTCCGACTGCATGAACAGAGTCAAAAATATACATACGTCCACAATAAGGAAGTCTAGCCAGCACCAGGCGTTGGTGAAGTATTTGACAAAGCCGTACGCCACCCACTTCAACAGCATCTCCAGAATGAAGACGTAAGTGAAGACCTTGTCTGCGTACTCCAGCACTGTTTTGATGGTCCTCCGCTGCTCGATGTAAATGTCCTCAAAGGCCTGTGCACAACATAAATTAAGACGCAATCATCATCATGAAATTACTGAACCTTCCAGACAGATTAACACACCAAGCTGGCTCTTTTTACACTGTTCAGTCCTGAAGGAAAGCCATGTGAGCAAGATGAGCTCAAAAGTTAGATGTTGCACAATAATCTGAATTAGTTTCTCCCTCACTAAGCTCGCAGTCTGCGTTTGGAGCCATGACAGTTTCATCTTTACTGATGTTTAATGTTTATTTTGATTGTGCCAGAAACTAGCAGATCAGTCAGTCATTCAGTCAGAAACCTTACAGGCTACAAGGAAAGTCTTGCAGATGCAGCGAAGCAGACGAAAAAAAAAAAAAAAAAAATCAAACATGTTTCACCTCCTATTTTTCTTTCTTTATAACCTTCACCTACCAGTGCTCCACTGCTGAGCAGGATCATGAATATGATGAAGGATTCAAACCAGTTGTGCTCCACGATGATGAAGCAGGTCTTCCTGAGCGTCCACCAGCTCTTATAGTTGCTGCTCTCTTCGTTGATCTGGCAGCACTGGAACCTGCGCACACAACCTGCAGGCCAAAGAAAGAGACGCTGAATGGGATAGTCATTTTATCGGGTGCCATTAAAACATGGTGCAAATAAAGTTGCCTTGCGAAGTTCAAGATTTTTTTTTGTGCTGTTCTTTTATCGACACATAAACATAATGGGAAAAATTCCCTCCTTATTCCGCCCTCATGAAGGACTGGAAAGATATTTGCAGGGCCGTGCGACAAAATGTCAGGTCACATAACAAACACAGAAAGTGCCACAGACTACTTCCCTTTCTGTCCTGCTGAGCATTCGTATTCTCTGTCATTCAGCCATGGGTCGAACACACCGGGGCCAAGCACAAGCAGTTAATGCGATTTACTCTTTGTCTTGAAATGTGCTGCAGAAGCATTTTCATCTCCCACCTTTGTCGCTCTGGCCCACTTTTCCTTCTACCCATCATCCTCCCTCCCCATCACATCCCCCTCACCCTCGGTGAAGCAGGCCTCTGGGTCCAGCGACTCCTCTGGCTCGAGCTCCACCGAATCGACCCCGTCTCCCGGGGGTCGGATATCAACCGTGCTCCCTTCCGACGAGCTCAGATGCTGGGGCTCTACATCGAGCTTCTGCATGGGCACGGGAAGAAGATGAGAGCACAAAGTTATGCGGCCGCAACACTGAACGGCAGTTATAGGAGCCAAACTTCTGAGCTGGATCATTGTGATTCTCCGTTCACATGTACTCCAGTGCCACAACTGCATACCTTAGTGTGGAGACTAGGCACTGTAATAGCTCACAGAGTTGGGCTCTTTAAGGTCATTTTCATTGTATCATCAACATGCAGCATCGATCAAATGTACCTACAGGCTTTGATGTTAATTATATCTGATGGCTCGAATCCGATTATGTGGCGCCACGTGACACGGGGAGGTTGGCCTTACAGAAATGCGCTGTGGGTACGTTTGATGTGACCTCAGTTTGAGGAAGAGTACATGCAGTATTCCAGTGCATTATCAATCCAAGCCTGAAATAGTACCAAGCAGAACATGTGCTAAGTGTTTTCATGTCCACTGAAAGAATATTCTAAATCTATTGTTTTTTTTTTCCAGAATTTATCCCATTTCCCCCGAAATGTGCTTTCCAGCGTAATGATCTCCCCACCCTCATACCTAGAATCCACCCAGAGAGCGACAGAGAAACATTTTCCTCAGTGACATGAAAACACGTTATTTCCATTCCTTGAAAGCAGTGTACAAGCTCCTTCTGTTGGTGCTGAAGTAGACGGATAACCACATTAGCTTACCAGCAAAAACCAGTACTGTGCACTGTTTATAAGACAGCATGTGGTCTGGCAGTTTTTTTTTTTTTTTTTAATTAGCACCCATGCATACCCAGAAAACACACAGGACTAAATGTGCTGCTCAATGATTCTTGGTGCTCTTCTCGGTGATATTAAAAACACAAATAAGGGCAAGTGGTGCTGCTGCTGTTAAGTTGTCCGTCTGAATTTTGCATCCTGATGACACTCCTCTGAGCCCTAAGAGCATCTTTGTTTCTGGAGTAACGTTTATTAAAAACATCATCTATCTGCAGAGCGTGAGACGTTTTGGGGGAGTTGTGAGACTTCCTGTCTGTTTTTCTTTGGGCACACATGGTGTTGTGCAGCCTCATGTTGGATCTGTCTAGTGTGTGGAGGGTAGAGAACATGTCATCCTAGACAGTGCAGCAGCCCTGATTGCCGTGGGACCCAGCTAATACGGCATGGGAATGATGGAAGCATGCTGCTCGCAAGTGCATCGTTTTCTGCTCTTTCTCTCCTCCAGCCAGAGAACCGTTACATCTTCTGGACGTGGATTATATCGGACTGTCTCTGTTTTCCTGCCATCTTTTATCTGCATAAGAATTGTCAGATTTTGTTGGTAAATTTTACTGTAGTTATCGTTGGGTGATAGACAGTTGCAGTGAAACGAAAGTGGATAACACAGGCATTAAAGCACATGGAACAATACAAATAATTGTGTGGGACCATATTTTTTAGGCTTCAGGGCTGTTTTGAATAGATTTGAGGAGAAAGGAAAATTTATCACTGAGGTGATGTATAAAGTGCCATGTGTTATCTGTTTTGCCGCTCTGCAAATATCGGTATCGATCGATGATCTTTTGAAAGATTTCCGTCGGAAAAAATCTTTCATCATTCCGTTAATATTTGAGTATCAGAGAAAACAAATATGTAAGTATTTCATGTGTGTCTGCATGGGCTATGAACCAGACAAATGAATTTTGTCAAACCATTGCAAAATTCATTCCTGCATTCGGTCTTTTTTTTTTTTTTTTTTCCCTCATTCTCCTCCAGCTCCTCTCTTCCTTCATTCTCAAGCTGGGAGTGTTGGATGCCAATCAAGACCCAAAATCATGTCAAAAATCCAAGCAATGAAATCAAACGCAAAGGTCATGTTAGATGAGTTTATACATCAATGGAAGAAGGTGGTGTTGCTCATTCCTAATGGTTTTGTCACTGCAATACAGCCTGATGATTGGAGAGAAGTTATGAAAGGGAATGGGTGGAGTGGTGGTGGTGGAGGGGGAGTAAAGGGAGAAGGCACAGCACAGAATGTGCTGCTGTATGGGAGGCGGGGGAGGAAAGAGGAGAGAAAAGGGGGCGGGGCTGGGATGGGGGTGGGAGGGGCGGAGGGCAGACCAGGCGAAGAACGACAATGGGCAATCCGTTGAAGATATGAGAAAAAATATGTTGTTTGTCTGTAAAATGGCATAGGCAGTCCTCATGGTCAGTGCTATGGTACAATAAAGTGGTCTTACAAGTCTCCTCTCACTGAAAACCTTGAGAGCGCCTGTGACACAGCTGCAATAACAAACGGGGGGGTTAAACAAAGTAAGTCATACACACCAAAACAAGCCAGCATACAACCTCAAGTCTGCTTTCGCTGCTCGGCCACAAGGTGCAGTGTGGGAACGAGTTCGCCACAGACGGCCCTGAAGGCCTTCTCCTGAATAGATGCAACACAGAACGATCAGGTTGCCCATTTTAATCCTGGCAATGACACGTCACATTCGTTTCAAGCACGCAAAAGCAAACAGCGATGCTCTGAATGCATCAATTGATCGTGACTATCTGTAATTTAACTTGTGCTTAATTCAGCAGCTCCTGGTTGCAGAGTGCTGTGAGAGGAGCCGTCTATGGTGTGTGCTGTGGTGCCAGGAATAGTCTCCTGGGTTGTTTTGAATCCCACTGAACTGGCACCACACCCACAGTGGCAGGTTGACATCACCAGGGAGCATGGCTCCACTGCTCTGGCAGCCTGGCAACACTTAACTCCGTACCTGCCGTCTGCTCTCTCTCAGAAGAGCTAAGCAGACTGTCATGGAAATGGTGCGGCATTCGATATTCTCCGAACACCAGACCATTCGATTTTTTGCTTTGTTGGTATAGTTTAGAGAGGGTGATCTGAGCTTGCCGCATCCGTTTCTACAAAATGATTGTCGAATCGCTGCCCCATAAAGTCATCTTTGACGCACATCACACTCACACACACACTCTCATTGTTCTCTGTCATGGGTGTCTCTTATTCTCCTGCTTCTCCAGATGATTCCTTCAGTAGCACAGTGTGACACTTGCACAAGTGAGTCAGCAGGTTGTTTTCAAAGAGTTTCAAATCTTGACACGTTTTTCAACTGACTCAAGTTAGGTGTTAACCACTACACATGTGAAAGAGCTAATCAGCTGCATCCTACAAGCTGACGGAGACTTTGGTCGTCCAGTCAAAGTCCAAATCTTACCTCTTTGCTGCCCTCGACATCCGACGAATCACTGCTGAAATCTTCAGTGTTGAGGTTCTCAAAGTCCGACTCACCCACGGCGATGGGCACCGTGACCGTCAGGCTGGGGTTGTGAATGAATGACATGTAGTCACATTCCTCTGCGGGGTACTTCACTGTATTGTCCCCACCAGCCCTGACCCCCACCACCAGCCCTCCTCCTGGCCGCCCGTTGCCCTCTGTCATGTACACCCCACTGGGCTCTTTGGTGATCTCCACCGAGGTGTGATTGGAGATGCAGTTGCCTTTGTTGTTGCTGTGCAGTTCGTCTAAGGGTTTGCTCTCCTCGGCCAGAACGGCTGCCTTAGCGGCTCCGCCAAAGCAGAGGCTCTGGAGGAACTGCCGCATCATGGCCTTGACAAATGCGATACCTCGCTGGATCCGACCCACAGCGATCTGCAGGTTGTTCATCTCGCTGTCGTCGTCGGTCGCTGCCAAGTTGTCAGCGCTGAATGAGCTCAGGAGGAGAGCCAGGAACAGGTTCAGAACCTGAGAAGACATGCAT